>NC_138871.1:57351101-57736101 GCF_965194805.1 Balaenoptera borealis
TACTCTACAGCTGGGAGCAAAGCGAGAAGGCAGCCGGGCCTGCTCCCCCCAAGTCCAGGTCACTAACTCCTAAGACCATCTTGCTGATCAGGAAGAAGAGGCCCAGCCAGGGCAGGTAAAGGGACAGCGTGGCTGACACGCCCAGAGGCTGGGGCGTGGTGCTCTAGTGATGGTCCTTATGAGGTTCCCTGATATGGCGCCCACTCCCATTGCTTGTGCCCTTGCACTCTGGAGGCCAGTGATTAAGAATATGTGTTTGGGTTGAGAAACAGTATAAATATGTGTGTGTACATAAGGCTTAGGGGCTAATGTAGATGTGCAAGTGTGAGGCTTAACAGCTTACATAGATGAGTACGGGTGAGGTTTCCATGTTTGTAAGGATGTGGATCTGGCACAGATGAGCCTTGAACCTGGCTCCCAAGATCACTTAGTCTCCAAGACAAGGTCTTCAGGGTCATTGGCGAGACATGAGTCTGGAGCAGAGTTTATGGAGGCGTTGTTAGCTGAGCCTAAAAAAGAGACAAGCAAGAGCTGAACCCAAGTCAGGGGCTATGGGGACCCTCACCGTCCTTCCTTAGTTGGGTCCAGCTCCCTGTTCACCGCTGCAGCGTGCTCCTCCCACTGGGGAACAGAGCAGGGTCCTAGTGGCAAGCCACTTGCCACGTGACTATCAGGGAAGCTCTTAGGCCCTGATGGACTGGACTTTTTTTTTTTTTTTTTTAAAACATCTTTATTGAAGTATAATTGCCTTACAATGGTGTGTTAGCTTCTGCTTTATAACAAAGTGAATCAGTTATACACATACAATATGTTCCCATATCTCTTCCCTCTTGCATCTCCCTCCCTCCCACCCTCCCCATCCCACCCCTCTAGGTGGTCACAAAGCACCGAGCTGATCTCCCTGTGCTATGTGGCTGCTTCCCACTAGCTATCTATTTTACATTTGGTAGTGTATATATGTCCATGACACTCTCTCACCCTGTCACATCTCACCCTTCCCCCTCCCCATATCCTCAAGTCCATTCTCTAGTAGGTCTGTGTCTTTATTCCCGTCTTGCCACTAGGTGCTTCATGGCCTTTTTTTTTTTTTTTTTCCTTAGATTCCATATATATGTGTTAGCATACTGTATTTGTTTTTCTCTTTCTGACTTACTTCACTCTGTATGACAGACTCTAACTCCAACTCAGACTGGACTTTTCATTAAAAAAAAAAGTTGATCAACCTATTTTGGTTCTTTATCAGCAGGTAGGATTTGGGGGAGAAAAAATAGTCCAAAGGGCAAGAAGCAGGAAAACTGGAGTAGTAGCTAGAGAGAATGTGTGTGTGTGTGTGTGTGTGTGTGTGTGTGTGTGTATGTGTCTGTGATAGAGAGAGAGAGATCGGAGTTACCCTGTAATGACTTCCAACTTCCCTCTCCTGCACCCACATCATGGGGACATCACAGTCTCAGGCCTGCACCTATTACCCTGGCGATTAGCCTGGCTCTGGCCAGGGATCAGGGGTCAGGCTGGCTCACATCAGGACCTGTCCTACTATCAGCCCATGCAGGCCTTCTCCCATCCTGCGGGTTCGGTTTGAGGCCGAGTCCTAGCAATGCCACTTCTCCCTGTGTCCTAGGCCTGCAGCTTTGTTTTGGTTACCTGTCTGTCCTTCTAGGCCTGGGGCCCTGCTTTGTTCTCTCTGGCCTCTCCCCACCAGATCTAGCCTTTGGTGGGTGCTGGGATCTGCTGACAGACTTTCCTGAGGCTGCCTGCCTGCTTAGATTTCAGAATCCGCCTCTGGAACCGCCCACTGCTGTGGCCCACCTGCTGGTAGAGACACCCTGTTACCAAATGCTAGACGATCCGCCACTCACTTACCTCCCCAGCTGCTGACTATTGTCTGTTTCCACACCCTTGCACGCTGAGTTCTGCCTGTCACCCTGGACGGCTGCCCACCAGCTGCAGCTGAGGCCATCCTACCAGCACCTTCCCCAGCCCGATGGGTGGTCCCGTCCGGTCCCGGCCCTCCCAGCCTGCCTCATCTGCTGTGTGTACAGAGCCACGTCGGGCTGAATACAGAGCTGGGGGAGGCTGCATGGGCCCTGACACACTGACCCCCAGAGAGACGGTCATCTTCCCTCAGGACCTCTTGGAGAGAGTCAGGTCTGGAACCCAGAGTAAGAGACAATAATGATAATAGTACGTGATGTGACAGGCTCAATGATTTACCAACATTACTGTAGGTATACCTCACAACTAGCATAGGAGGTAAATACTGTTATAGCCCCTTTTCACAGATGAAGAAATGAACACCAACTGATAAAAATGAAATCTGTGTAGGGTCCCACCGGGCATCATTTATGGAGCTAGGATTCAGAACCAGGGTGCTTGATTTCAGAGTTCAAGTTCATAACCACCAGACCAAAGTTCATGGTGACCCATGAACTCTGTCCAAAGGTCCCAGCAACATTCTCTATTGTCTCTAATGACCTCTCCCTGGTCTAGGATCAAAGGACCCATAGGGGATGGGCGGAGTTTACGGCCATAGTCTCAGTTAAACCTTTGGATACTTCCTGTTCCTTTTTGAGAACAACCCTGGAATAACCTCACTCGTGGTCACTTTCAGGAGTGGGCCACCAGAGCCACACATCCGCCACTCCTCCCTGTGTGTCCCCGGGCCCTTCTTCCCTTGTGTCCCCTCCCTTGGGCTCCTTAAAGTTTTCAGGGGGAGTCACCTGGTGGTAAAGTTGTTAACCAAAGCTGGAAAATGGAATATGTGTGTGTACGAATAAATTGTTGGATTTATTTATTTGTTATTATCATTGATGGATCTGCCTTCTCAGAAGGGCCAGAGACTCTGTGAGAAAAAGGAAAGCAGGCCCTGGGGGTGGCAAGAGTCTTTGAGGAAAAAGATAGAGCGGCTTCTTAGAGGAGATGGTGTTGAAGATCATCTCAGCTTTAGCCCTGTCCAGGAGTAGCTAGGGGAGAGGGAAAGGAAAAATGAGCACTGAACTGGAAGTACTTCAGTTTCCAACTGAATAATTATATACTGTGGGTTTTTGCAGGTGATGGAGATGGCGAAGGATGAGTTGGAGGGGGCTGGCATGAACTGGGTAAGTTCACAGTTTCAGATTGAGGCAACAGTTTGTAATTTCTGCCTCCCATTTAGTCTTGGAAAAACAGGTTTTTGAGAAAGTTATCAGGGTAGTCTCCCCTTTTCCTACCAGCTGGCAATCATTGCTGAGTTTGGGATGAATGGCACAGACATGGGAGGGGTATAGTTCCTAGGAATCTCAAGAAAATCTAGTATGTGGGCCTACTCAGTCGTACTCTGACTAGTCTGATGTCACATCATTTCCTCAAATAAATATGTGTGGCTCTAACCATGGGCCTCTTTTCTGCAAGCCTCCTCCAGCCTGTCTGGGATGGGCTGAGAGCTGCTGCTCACCCCTCTCTCCTCCCAGGTCCATTTCTGTTTGGGAGTATGGCCTGGTTATGAGTTTCTGCTTTTCCATCCTGCCTTCTGGGCACCAGGAAGAAGAGAGAAAAAGAGAAGAGATTTTTAGCCTTTAGGTTGTTAGAGCTCAAGAAGGGCAGAAGGGAGAAGGAGGATGGATTGGACCAATGAGAAGGGCTTTCCCTCCTTGTCCAGCAGTGGAGATAATGGTGGCAAGGTGATGTGGGATCAGAAACTTTCCTTCAAGGGGTATGGATTGTAGGTAATTGCCCGTCGTGTCTCTGGACGACTTTGGACCCTGGTGGGAAGGTGCTGGTTCATCTGCTCTGGCCTCTGCTGTGAGCCTCAGCTTCCCTTAGGAGCACAAGATCCCACAAATCCTACCGGGTTCTGCAAGTCGTGATGGGATCAGGCAACGGGGCTGTAGCTGCAAAATGGATCAGGCTTTGTGGGGTTCCAATGGTAGTCTCGGGGTTCTTCCACAGCCGTAACTGCCCGAAGTGTCATTTACAGATGGTCCAAATCATTCAGCAGGGAAGTCTGCCTTTTGGTCTTGTCAAGGAAGGAGCTGTTTCAAAGGGGAGCCAAGGTGAGAAGGGCACTCTGGTGAGGAGCCCCACGCCGAGAGGAAGGGCTGGTGGAGCCCAGGCATGACCTCGGAGTTACACACGTGTGCCCCACATGGTGGGCCATGTGTGCCGCAGTCTGGGCTCCGGAGCCTGCAGGGTCCTCCATGCTTGGAATAGTCTGGTTCTGCTGACTTGGCAAAATGGGGTGGGGGGGCTGGGCCGCATCTGGAGGGGAGAGGGAAGGAGCCCCCGGTGACTGGGCTGTAGAGGGGCTCGCTCGCCCCACGCTCCTGCAGCCCAGAGCTCCCCCCTCCTTCCCCCCAACCACAAGAGCAGTGTAATTCTCACGTTAAAAGTAAACATCTGGCAGCATCGGCAGTGCCCAAGTAAACCAAGAACTAATAGGAGGCGTTTGTAACCACAGTAGGTCCTGGATGGGGGAGGAGGGAGTGGGTCTCTATGTAGAAGCCAACCTGGCTACTTGGGGAGCCTCAACTCATTTGTTTATTGATGGGTGGTTAATTAGTTGATCAATGTACCAGTTCCTAGAAGATCTTGTTGGTGCAGTTTGCCATGGCCCCAGGGCAGCAAGGACATCACATTGACTTTGTGGGGGCCAGATGGTCCATGGTATAGCAGGGACTGGGAACGATGGTCAGTCCTGGAGCGTCACCTGCCCCTTGCTGCAAGTCCAGGGTCAAATATTCCAGAGAACAGTGGGAAGATCTGTGTGGCAAAGCCAGTGGGGTCACTGCAGGAAAAAGGGCCATTTTCTAGAAGCGAAGTTTGCCTGGGCCCCTTCCTGAGAGAGCAGAAGCAGAGGCCGTCATAAAAGCAGGTAGGATCCCTCTGTGGTCAGTCATGGTGCCAAAGGAGCGTCCAGGGATGAGAGAGAGAGGGAGACAGAGAGAGAGAGGGAGACAGAGAGAGTGGAGATGAAGCAGAAGAAGAGGTTACATCTTGAGGTCAGTCCTCTGAAGCTGGTAACTGGTGTCAGGGCAGTGGTATTGGAAGAAACAGTGATAAACACATTGACTGCTCAAATATGATTGACAACAAGCTGGAAACAGAGTCTGGGCCTGGCTGGTACATCTGACAACTGTGAAGGGCTCAAGGATGAAACTGGGCAAATTTGAACAGCATCAAATCCATTCCTCACAGCCACACTAAATGTAAGTGACAGATGGAGACACAAATTAATATTAAAAATGTTGCCAGCTTTTACATTCTGGCAAGAGAAATGCTTCCAACTAGGGACAGAGTCACAAGCCTTCATACTTTGAGTACTAATATCCTTCATCACCCTCATCAAACAGCCGGAAGTGGCGCAGGGTTCACTGGGGAAGAGTCAGTAGGAGAACACAGGAGGTTTGGTGGCTGAATACTCAGAAATCAAGCAGTTGGCTGTAACTTCAGAAATGGGTTTCATGCTAGAGGTCACAAACTGGCCACCAGCTGGCTGAGTCCAGCTTGTAGACATGTTCTGTTTGGCCCACAAATGTTTCTACTTTATTTTTGAATTTGGCTTGGTGGCCAAAATGCACAAATCAAGAGAATCACAGAAAATTCCAGTTCCCTTGAAATACCTATGCACTCAGGCCTAAGTTCTCCAGATGGTGTCAGGCTCCACAACTCCCTTCCCTGCTGGACTTACAGTCATTTGTGATTTCAACTCCTGTTTTAAGCCATCAAACACCTTTTATGAATAAGAGATTTAGTGGAGCGGACTTTCCAAAAGTCCAATTTAAATGGAGGTTATGTAACAAAATGGGAGAGAGATTTTGGTACCACTTTAGGTAACAAGATTGAGCTTCTCCTTTAATCCGTTGAAACAATGATCTAATTGAAATCACTTTTTATTAATCAAGCAACATAACAACATACAAGAAGAGTATAGAAAATTAAAAAAAAAAACTAGTTTGTCATCCTTGCAAAATTGTGGTATTCGCAACTATTCACAGTAGTTGTGTGTATTCCTTCCAGTATTTTTTCACTGCATTTTTATATAGTCATGTGTCTGGGTTTACATCCTCCTTTTCTCGTTTAACACTATAATTTACATGTTTTATCATATTGCTATATAATCCTCACTTTTCCTTATTCTAAATAATGTTGCAAGGAACATCTGTGTGCATTTGAACCTTTCCATTTAAAAATTTTTTTTTGGCCACACTGCACGGCACGTGGGATCTTAGTTCCCCGATCAGGGATTGAACCCACACCCCTTGCATTGGAAATGTGGAGTCTTAACCACTGGACCGCCAGGGAAGTCCCGACCTTTCCATATTTTAAATTGTTTGCTGGGAATATATTTTCAGAAGTAGTATGAATGAGTTATATGACTTGCACATGAAAGAGTTAACCTGTAAATTCCTAACCCGAAAGGACCCTGTATAAATTTCTTCATCTCAGCAAATTGTTGGAGAGGCTGTAGGGAAAAAAGGTCACTTCAGCATATGTGATAGGAGTGTGGGTAATTAAAAAAGAAAAATTCAGCATGTGAAGTCCATTCCAGGAATAGCACTATCTTGAGACCCAAGTCAAATAGTACTAAATGTGCTAAGCAGAGGCCTATGTTTAAAGAAGAAACTCATTTGTTCTTAAGAACTGAAAAATGCTGCATAGTTCGACGATGGAGTCAGAAAACTCCGCATCGCATCAAAGCCTGGTTCAAAAAGATACGGGAGGCCAAGATACAAGACAAGCTGTCTTTCCCGATTAAAGCATCTTGGTGCCCCAAGTACAATAGTCATTTCTTAGAACAATGGCTGCCTTTAAAATTTTTTATTGATGGGAGAAAAAAATGACTAAACAAGACCAGAGCATTTAAAGGTAATCTATGTCCTATAAACACAACCTAAAGAGCGGTGTAAACAAGGTGATATGTCATAAAATGAAATGTGATACAGATAATCTCACAACTATCTCCTGTTCAAGTTCAGATGAATAACAGGGCCTTAAGCCTCCATGCAATGGGAAGCAAAGCATACTGTGTGTTTTATTTTGCCTCGTGTCTTTCCCCAAATAAATAAGATTGATTTTATAGAAGGGCAGGAGAAAATGAGAGCCCTTTCTTGAGACTGACCTCTGTGCTGAAGATCTGAAGGGCACCAAAAGGGCTTCTGGGAAATGGCCCACAAGTTTTGTTCCCCTGCCAGGCCAGTCAGCAGACCTTCTAAGGGCTGGATTATGGAGCACTTGAGAAACTCCTCCTCCTGTGGAAAGGCAGCCTGTCTTTGGTAAGGAGAAATTGTGCCTCTCTAATCTACTAGAGCTCTTTGAAGGGCCAAAGAAGTGTATGGATAAGGGGGGAAACAGTAGACACACTCTATTTACACTTTCAAGAAGCCTCTGACAGGCTCCACACCAAAGCCTGTTGAGTTGCCTTGGGAATGGGGGCGGGCAGGGGGGAATGTCTGGTGACAAAAGGGAACTGACTTTCAGATAAGAAATACAGAGTAAGGATAAGCCTTCCTCTGGATGGAACAGTGTTAACAGTGGGGCTCCTGGTGGGGACTTGACGCTCCTGGTGGGGACTTGACACTCCTGGGGGACCAGGTTAACTAGCCCTTAGTGATTTGAGATGTGACCATCAAGCCCTTTGCTTTCATAAGCCACATGTGGAAATTGATCTCATTGCTCTAGAGTCACAGCTCATATATTGCCCCATTGAATTTGTCCATCTTTGTGACATCTCTAGTGACACTGTGAGTTCCTAAAAGGCAGGGGGTATTCTGATATTTTAGTATTCATTACAGTGACTAGCATTCAAGAAATATTTTGTGGCTTGATCACTAGAGAGACGAGTGAGTGTGCATTGAAATACCCTGGCTTCCCATGACCCGAGCTCTTTTGTGTAGGAAAATACCAACCAAAGGCTGTAAGCTGCGGGGAGATGCAGGAGTCTCTGCATGGACCAAGATGCTCATCATGGGCAAGGATACGTTGAATAAAATGTTACATGAAAAATAACTCAGGCTTCCCTGGTGGCGCAGTGGTTAAGTATCCGCCTGCCAATGCAGGGGACACGGGTTGGAGCCCTGGTTTGGGAAGATCCCACATGCCGCAGAGCAACGAAGCCCATGCGCCACGACTACTGAGCCTGTGCTCTAGAGCCCGCGAGCCACAACTACTGAAGCCCGCGCATCTAGAGCCCGTGCTTCACAACAAGAGAAGCCACCGCAATGAGAAGCCTGCGCACCACAACGAAGAGTAGCCCCCGCTCACCGCAACTAGAGAAAAGCCTGTGTGCAGCAACAAAGACCCAATGCAGCCAAAAAAACCCCCCAAAACCAAAAAAACACCTCAAATTTCACTTTGTTTTTATTAGGAATGGCACAGACAGTACACACAAATGTATATATCAGTTTAGAGAAAAGAATATAATCTGTACTTTTGAGGGTGACAGATTCAAAGCTTTCAGTGACAGCCCAAGAAAGGGTTTTGGGTCAACTCTAATCCAGTGCTTCTTAAGCTATGATTCATTATCCCATGCCCCACATCCCCATCCAATACTCTTGTGGATACTTTTCTCCTAAATGCTACCACCCCCATGGAATTTTAGTAGCTCAGTTATATTGCATGTCTCTTTAGGCATCCATTATGATATCTAAGATTTTTTCATCTCCCAAGAACCAAGTTTTGTCTCCTTGGGGATGATGGCGCCCCTGATGAGAATGTATGCTGTAGAGGACTCCCTGAAGGTTTGGTCCCATGTGTTCTCTTATCCAAACAGAACAACAAAGAGCTGGATATCTAAGAATGGAACTGGGAGTAAAAAAAGAAAAGTCTTCTCTTGCCCTTCCTCAAGCCAAACAAAAGCTCAAACAGGAAGTGGGATGGAGTGCTAGGTGTATTCCTCTTGCGCCTCCCGATCGGCAATCTCCCCTTCTCCACCCTGCTGTCTTAGAGGCTTGACAGTTGCAGACCTCACATCAAGCTCCCTCTGGCTTCAAGGTGGGTTTGGTGATGGAGAGCTCAGCAGGAGATGGAGGGGTGGGGGAAGGGAGGATGGAAAGTGAGGGGAGACTGGCTCCCTCCTTGTGAGGTCATCCTGTCTGGCTGTGTCCTTTGGTCACTTGACTCCTCCTAGGTTCTCCTTCTGGGTTCTGGTAGCAGATCCTACTCCCTTCCCTTGGGTAGAGATGGTAACAGCTCTATTTTCACTAGTTCCAGGTTATAGCGCTATCCCATGGGGTTCCCTTGTACCCACATATTTGTAAATATATCCAATGTTCCTTGTACTCTCCATTTCCTGTTGAGACCCTGAATGATTGACGGAGGCGGGGGGTGGAGGGGTGGGGGAGGTCTGGTTACTGCACCTCAGGAGGAACCTCCTGGAGCTGGAATGAGGCCAGCAGAGGGCAGGCGAGAGGCTGGCGGGGGGCTGGTTAAGATGGGGCAGGAGGAGGAGGATAAGGCATCACTGCCCTAAAAAAGGAAGCTGAAAGGGGCCTTGATCTGGTTTCTGGAATGAGGTGGAAAATGAACTTCTCCCTACATGGTCATCAAGGATCCACTACAGCTTGAGAGGTAATTTTAAGAAATATCGTGGTCCATCTCCTTCACATAGTTGGCACTGATGTAGCTCCTTCTCCACCCAAGGGTGTAGCCCTGGCTTGGATTCACAGAGAGGTGAACAAGGGAAATAAAAGTTCTGCACGACTGACCTCAAAGCGGTGCTGAAAGTAGGTTGGGCTCTTTGGGGACATCCTCACCCTTATGGGATGAGGCCAGAGAAGTGGACCTGGTCTCCTTAAATTGCCCTCTGGGTTTCCCATCAAAGGCAGAGTGTGAGTCTGGGAATCCTTCCCAAGGGAAGAGGCAGGTCTGAGCGGATCATTGATCTTTTGGGTTCGGGGGCGCTATGATCCTGGGCGAGACAGTGGGTAGAGGGGAAGGATCACAGGCTTCCAGGGGCGATCACCTAGGCTTGAATCCCAGCTCCTCACCTCTCTGGGCCATCCCCCGTCTCACAGAGCTGCCATGAGGATTAGACGAGACAGTGCATGTCAAGGCAGCTGGGCCCCTCTTCCTAGCCAATTAAATAGTCTCATGTTCTGAGCCCACCAAGCCTCTTCCCGGCTCTTCCCCTGGGAGCAGGGGGCAACCAAGCCTCACAGGCTCCGGCTCCAGAAGCCACAGAGTGAAAGTAAGAAGCTTGTTGTCATGGATGGGGGTGGGTGGGCACATTATCTTGAAGCCTCCTAATCCCATTTTCTGCTTTCATGTTAATCCTCTTCCTCCTTCTGTCTGCCACGCTCAACTCCCAGGGCACCGACCCAGAGAGCTGGGTTCTACCTCCTCCAGGCAATGGCAGCGCTCCCTGGTGTGGGTGCTGGAGGTGGAGTGTCGGGGGACAGTCTGGCTGTGCCTGGGTCCTCCCCAGCTGACCTGGATACTCTTGTAGGCCAGGCCTTGGATGAATGTGGAGGGCTCAGCTCACTCATAACAGTAACAATGACAGTATCAGTATTTCCTAACACTGCTGACCCTGGCTAAGACTTTTATGTATGTAATTTCGTTCAATTCCCATGACACTTCTGTGAAGCAGGTATCATAAATCTGAAATTTGCAGATTAGGAGTTGGAGGCTCAGGGAGTCGTCACGGCCCAGATCACACAGTGAGCAAAGAGAAAGACTGGCCAGAATTCCTCCAGAACCTCGTGGGGGAGTAGTGGCAACACAGGCCCTTTCGTGTTGCTTCCTACTCCTCCAGCCCTGGAAAGGACCCACCTCCCTCCTCTGGTCCTGTCACCCGAGGCTTCAGTTGGGCGAATGCATTTCTTCCATGCACTAGATCTGGGTGTCACTGACTGTGCAGTGGAGTGGAAAGAACATAGACTTTGGGGCCGGCAGGGATGGGTCCGTCTTCCTCAGGAAGGGAACAAGATGTTCCCAGGAGCTGAACGTTTTCCAGGGACACAGGTGGCTATGTGTAAAGGGCCATCTGGGGGGGAGGACGATTCTGCCTCCGGCTTTCACTCTCTACCCCCTTCCTTTCAGGGCACTCCACCACTTCTCCACCCCCAGCCGCAAATGCCCCTTTCTACTTTGCAGCACTGAGCCTGGCCATTTTTGCCCCCCTGATATAGGTTTGGAGGCAAGGCTCACTCCACTGAGGAAGCAGCTGTTTACCATCCCTTTAGCTACCTGTGGGTGAGTCTTTCTAGGAAGGTTTTATGCACTTTGGACCTCCATTTGAGTTTGGCACACACTCAGAGTATGGGCTCCCTGACTCTAACTTAGATTCCTCTTATAGCAATTCTCCCTCCAGAACAGGCTTGGAAGTTAGGGCTGGGTTTGAATGCTCATTAAATCCCTTTGCAGCTGTGACCTGGGCTTTGGTTTTCAGGTCTGTAAAACTGGAGTGATAATCACACCTTGCCGAGGCCAGAGCCTGCACCTCTCCACGGGCCAGTGAGCCTCTCATCTGGAAGCCCAGAAGGCAGTGGTTGGTTCATCTTCAGCCTTCTCTTTCCTCACTGAGTCACACAGTTCCTGAGCCCGCGGGCCTCTCTGCTGACTGTAACCAGGGTCTTTGTTTCCCTCTGGATGGCACAGACCCCGCAGACCTTCCTGCCCCAGCCCTGTGGAACCCCCTTGGGCCCAGCATGGTGACGTGGTTCTCCTGCCCTCAGAGCTCCACAGACTGGTGGGCAGTTGAACAACAGAGGGCACTGTGAACTCTTAACACTGGCTAGCAAGGGGTAGGCTACCCGTGCGGTAGCGTGTGAATTCAGCTGAGGAAAGAGCTCTGGAGGCTGATGGAAGCCGAGTTCCTCCTTGGAGGGGTGGGGACTGAGAGTGGTGAGCATGGGCAGGACGTGGCTTGGTTGAATCATGGTGTGAGGTTCTGTGGAGGCTCTGACCCTTCCCGCCCTCCACGATCACCAAGCCCAGGTAACCAGAGGCAAGAGGTAGGGCGCGTGGGCTGGGCATGGTGGTGGTAAGGTACAACTTTGAGGGTCCGGGCGGCATCCATGATGAGGACTCCAGAGCTAACATCGGCACCTCAACCACTCAGAACTACAGGGATGTCCTGTGCATGAGAAATTACACCGAACACCTCTGCTGAGAAAACATTGGGCTCTGAGTTGAACTTTGGTTATTCTTTTTAAAGCCCTCAAAGGCTTGTGCACTTTGAGAATATTCTAGAAGTAGAATGGTATACAGGGGAGAAGATGTGGGATTTCAAGTTAGAAGACTTGCATCCATGCTGGGGCTCTCTCTGGCCTCAGTGTGATCTTGAACTCTTTCACTTTGGGCTTCCATATACTCGGGCCTTTCCCTGTTAGACCCTCCCTCCCAAAACTCAGGAAGAGGGGGCCGGGCTTTCCATTGACTTTTCTGTCTCCCCACTCTCCATATATTTATTTCTTGCTCAAAGAAAGGCTCTGAGAAAGGAAAGTGTGCATTACCATGTGGTGGGCAGTGGTGATGATGGCCAGGCCCAACCCTGCACAGAGGCAAAGCTGACCTGACTGGAGGCTGCCCAGGGCACCCTGGCGTGACTGACATCCCACCGTTAGGACACGAGTCCTCTGGGTAAAGGCTTTGTATAGAAGAAGCCAGTGTGTGTTAAAATTTTAACCTCGTTAGTCCCTCCTGTCTTTTGTTAGGACATGGATGTGGAGGGCCAAGGACGGAGACAGGAACCATGGGAGCAGGGCCTGAACGCACACTGTGCCAGCTTCAGTGTTTGCATGGAGATTTCACTCCTTCATCACACGCTGCCCCCCGCCCCTAAACAGACATCAAAGACAAAACTGAGGACGAGAAAGGCAGCCTGGGAAAATGCGGCTTGGGAAGAGTCCTTGCCATGAAATGTCATTTTATTAATTGATTTTTTTTTCTTACAAAAATAAACATTTTAATGAACAAGAAGTACAAAAGCTTCTGGATATACAAACTCCAGGAGCAGGGAGAGGCTGCTTTTGGCTGCTTTGTGGCTTTCACTGAAAGCAAATGAGGCAGAAAGGCCCCGGCCCCACCCCTGCCCCGGGTCCTGGCTCAAACTGCTACCTGCTCCTCAACCCCATGACTTGGCTCATACCTTGTGTGCTCCTCTGCCCCCCTGCTCCTGGGCTGGCCGGTGAGCGCCCCTGTCAGGTGCCCAGAGGCGGCCGCCCCAGGTACAGAATCACCCACCTCCCGGAGCATCCCTTCAAGTCTCCGGTCAGGAGCTTGGCTAAGAGAACACTCCGTGACTGATTGTCCCCACGCGGCCCCCGCTGGGCCATGGCACATGCAGCAGCACCAGCCGCAGGGGCTCTGGCTACATTCTCGCGCTACGAACGCAGTGATGGGGCTGCCCCCAGAACCGTCCCAGTGAGGGGCAGAGCCCCCCGTGGGGGGACCGTCCTGAGCCTCGCTGGCAGCCCAGAGGGTGAGAGGGGCAGTCAGCCCTCCATGATTCCTGCCCGGGAGCCAGCAGTCCCAGACCTAGACTGGTAAACTCACATTTTAACATGTGGCATTATTGCACGTTGTCCTGGTCACCTCGGTCTGTCGGGGATGTCAGCCTTGTCTGCAGGGGTGCCCAGGTGACATGCAGTGCTGCCAGTGCAAGTCACAGGCAAGCCCAGCTGGCAGGGATGGTCAGCTGAGCCCACAGACAGGTCAGCCAGAGGCCCTCACATATGTGGTCTTGCTGGGATCAGGGACCACGTGGCTCCATCCTGTCTTGAAAAAGACTAGTTGCCGACCTGGGGGCAGAGGTAAGAGGTAACAGGACTGGATGATTCTCTCCCTGGAGGCAGGGCCACTCTCCCTATAACGCAACTGCCCTGAGGACACTTGTCTTCTCACCATCGCTGGCTTCTGAGGGGGGACCGCTACCTGTCAATCTCTTCCGGGGACTCCAGTCACCTCCCTCAGGATGTCCTTTCCCACTGGCTCACCTGTCCAAGTGGTCTGGTTGGTGACCACAAAGGCCTGGCACTGGGCGTGGCTCTCACAGATGTCCACAGCCTCGGCCAGGTTGAACACTGAGAGGAGGCAGCTTCCGTGGTGGTAGGACGGCCAGCAGCGGTAGTCTTCCTGGGGGATGGTACTGCCTGGGAGGTGCTGGTACTCTGTGGGTTGGGGATGGAGCTCAGATGAGAACTCTCTGTGCCCAGGGGTAAGGGCTGGGGCCGCTTTCTTTAAAGGGCTGTGAGCCACATTTCCTAGGTGAGGGCTGAAATCCAGCCCAGTCCTCCTAGCATGGAGATGAAGGCAGCTCTACCACTGTGAAATTGGGATGACCACTCAGGAAAGGCAAAGCTCAGGTTTACTTTTTGGGAGACACACATCTCCCAAATATAAGGGCACACAACTGGTTCAGGCTACACATGACGGCGGGCACAGGCATGGGATAAGTGCACACACAGAGCCATTGGCTGACCAGGAAGGCTGCTGAGCTCAGAACATTTTAGACATTTAAAGCCGGGCTTCTCAAACTTTGATGTGCATGTGAATCTCCAGGGAATCTTGTTAAAATGCAGATTCTGATTCAGAAGGTCTGGGGTGGGGCTTGGGAACTGGCATTTCCAACCAACTTCTGGTGCTGCTGGTCGGCAGACCACACTTTGAGTGGCAGAGAGTTTAGAGCTGCCCTTTGGTCCCATTTCCTCCTGGCCTTGGGGAGAGAGGCTAGGCCAGTTCCTCGGACAGGGGGTCAGTCATGGAGTTTTTGAAGTTCAGAGGCATGCAAATGAATGTAAAACACAAAAAATTACCATTTGGGAATCCACAACTTGAGTATTTGGGGCAGAGGCTGGAGGAAGAATGTGAAATCTCCCCATTTCACAGAAAGAGCCCCCAGAGGCTCTGAAATCTCCTCAATCCAGAAGCTGCTTGGCCGCAGGCCTCCTGTTCACCCGAGTCTTTCCCGCTGCCTGGGGAGCCCCAGCTCTGGACTGATAATGCAGAAGCCCTGGGCCTCTGGCCACCCTGCCCTCCTGCCTCCTTCTTCTACCAGGGACTAGACCAAAGTCCAGGGCTGGCTGTGATTTATAGCCCCATAAACAGCGTCCTCAGGGACAGAGCCAGCCATTGTTCACCTCGTTAAACTTTATTTACAGGGCTAACGAGGGCTCCCCTACCCTTAAGACTGGCCAGAGCTCCTTGAATACAGAGGCTGCCCATCCCTCGCCCCCCTGCCAACCATGCTAAACCCCAGGGCCTCAGCGGGAGAGACCACAGCCCACAAGCCATGGCTAGAATTCTCTCTCTGCCCTGGAGCTTCCTAACTGGTTTCAGTGTGGAGCCCTTCTCCACCTCCAGCCACCCTCCCAGCCCCAGAAGGGCGAGGAAGGAAAGAGTAGCAAACATATATTGTGTTCAAGCTGTGTAACAGGAAACGAGTTAACTGCTCTCACACATTTCACCTGCCATTTAATCCCCATAAGAATTCTGAGGCAGGTAATACTGAACCCAATTCACTGATGAGGAAAGTGAGGCTCAAGGTGTCAGTTAACTTGCTCATAGTCACACAGTAAGTACATGGTGGGGTTTGCAGCCATCCAGAGAAGGGGTGTCAGTGCCCACCCCCCAGTTCAAGGCAGAATTGTAGTTGTTCTAGCTCAGTTGAAGTGAAAGCTAAACAGCGGTCTCTGCAACACTCCACGTGAGTCTCAGAGGGAGGATAAGCCACTTCCCCGATTAGGGGAATCACCCACCCTGGCACCTGCTCCCCACCTCCCCAGTCCCTGGATCCCAGCCGGGGCCACTCACCGGCTCTGCCGGCCTCCGTGGAGTTCTGCAGATACTGCCCGCTCCGGTACAGGTGCAGCACCTTCTCCAGCTGGGCCAGGGTCTCGTCCACCCCCCAGGTGAGCTCTCCTGCAGAGTGCACGGTGCTGTAAGAGGGTACCTGGGCTCCTACTTCTCCCTGAGGTAGGCAGCCAGCTGCCTTTTCCCCCTCCCTCTGGAGCCTGGGCCCCGATGACCGGAGGACTGGGGACTGGGTTTGCCACAGAATGCCACTTTGGGAAATGATGTTTCTGGACCATGTGCTGCCCTGGGTCATTCTTATGCCCATGCTTGCTGGAGGTGGGAGAGGGTGACGGGAGACAGATGGGCTCTGGAGAGCTCACCTGTGGCGTTGACAATGCTGTCCAAGAGAGGCCGCAGTGAGGGTGGGGCACTGTGGGGCAGGAGGTATGTGAAGAAAAACCTGGGGCAGAGAGAAATCAGGGGCTTAGTGGCTCAGCCTTTGGGGACATATCCTTCTTCTACCCCAACTTGGGACAGAACCCCCACCTGGCCAGGGAGCCTGCTCTGTCAGGCTAATCAACTAGGCCTATAACCCCCCGAGCGTGCCAAGGAGTCTCTTCAGACTCAGGCTCGGGGTCTGGGCACACGCTAAGGCCACAGGTAACTTCACACCAAACTGAAATCTGAGGTCTGTTTTCCCCACCCGTCCCAGGGACCTTCCCACCCCTCAGCCCCGCATTATCCCCCGGCTGACCCGTGTTAGAGCTGCCCCATGGCTTGGCCCTATGAGGAGCTTCCAGAGGTGAAGGGCCAGGGGAGGAAGGGGCAGGGCCTGTCCCACCAGCCCTAGGCTCTGAGTCTGAGACTATTTTAAGAAGCCTCCAGCTGCCACCCCCCCAACCCAGATTCTCCTTGGAGCTGACTATTTTTAGCCTCATGGTCAGGAGCCTGAATGTTCCCTTCTTGAAGGGGTGGAAGCCTTCCCCCGCCCCTGCTACTCCGCTGGTCACGGCTGCGTCTCCCAACCTGGCTGGCCTCCTGGACCCCGTGCTGGGTCCCTCCCTGCCCCCCGCCGCCCCCCCCACCCCACCCCCCGGCTCATGCTCCCTCGCCGCCGGCCTTCCTGAGTGGGGATGGAGGTCACCTGTAGGCATTGTAGAGGTTGCGTTTCTCATTCATGGCCTCGCACCAGCCCTGGGCTGAGCAGGGCAGGGTGAAGTTCCTGGCTGGGAACTCGAGTGTGCAGTCAGCGCTGCCTGTGCACGGTGTCTCCTCCACGCGGGCGTCATCCAGATCTGTCACCTTCAGTTCCCCATCCACCAGCACGAACTGTCGGGGGCGGAAGTCCAGCAGAGTGACCGAGCCCAGCGGAGAGTGGGCCAGGTGGTGGAGGAGGCGGCCCAGGCTCAGGCAGATCTGAGGGGCAAACACCAGGCTGCTCACGGCTTCTCTCCTGGGAGGGCGCCTGGGGGCTCCCCGCTTTGGTGCTCTGGACTGAGCTTGGGGGTTTGCCTTTCTCTTCAAGGCTCTGGAGCTCACTAAGGACTGAGGCCTGGGGCCTTACTGAGCAAGCCAGTGATTTTCTGTTACCCCCGGTGGGCCTGACCCTGAGGCCAACATGGAATAAGTGGGAAATGGGCAGAGAGAAGTCTGGGCACACTGCATATCCTCCCTGAAGTTGCATCTTCGGTGTGGCTTCTGTCCAGCGTATGCAAACAGAGGGAGGGTCAAGATGCCCTGAAGCTCTTTTCTAGTCCTGGGACACTGGCCCTCCTGCAGCCAGGCTGAGAGTATGTGTGAGTGTGTGTGTGTGAGTGTGTGTGTGAGGGCAGCAGGAGCACAGAAACCTCAGGATCCTCTCTGCCTCGTTTCTTTTTTTAACCCTTTGGCCGATGGCCGAGTCAGCTTTGCTCCATCCTTCCCTCCCTCTCCCTCAACTGAGGAGGAGTTGAAGCTGCTCCGGAGGGCTGGCCTGCTAAGGGAGAACCATCCCAGCAAGGAGCCCAGGGCCCTGGCCCTCTTCCCTGCTCACTCGGAAGCGATCCTCCCAGGAAGTCTGCAGCAGCTGGATCATTTCCACAGGGGCGCCCAGCTCCGTGATGGTGGTCAGGGTGTCCGGGATGTCCTCGCTGTCCTGGTAGCAGTAGCCATAGAGCTGGAAGAGGCCCAGGCGGGTCATGAGGTCACAGGATGGGGGTGGGGACAAGGAAGGGCTGGGTTTTCACATGCCCCCCACCCTCCCATCCCTAGGTCTTTGCCTCAGCTCGGGCCAGAAGAGAATAGCAACGTTGCCTGGGAAGCCTGCCCTCTGTCCCAGCAGCCAGAGTTCCTACTGATTCCATCAGCCCCTTACCTCTGGCCACTCAGGTAAATGGGCAGGTCTGGCCACCTTGTGTTAACCATGTGCCAGGCACTGTGTTAAATGTTTTACAAGCAAAACTCAATTCTTAGAATAACCTTAAAAGGGCATAGTAGGTACTATTAGTATCTCCAATTCACATGTGAGGAAACCAACTCAGAGAGGTTAAGTTACCTCCCCAAGGCCACACAGCTAAGAATTGCAGGATCTAGGATTCAAATTTATGTTACTCTGATTCCACACCCTTGTTCTTTCCACGAGTACCATTTGCTAATCGCCCAGCCAACAAATGGATATTATACCTCCTCCTCTGCTCTAATCCTTGTCTTTGCTTCATCATTTTCACTTTCTGGCACCTTCATTTTTCCTCTGCTCTGGTCTTTCTGGAGGAAAAGCAATCTCCCTTGGGATTGGTAACAAGTGTGGATCAGAACAAAAAGTATCCAAGGGGCATATCATTGGGTGTTCTTTGCATAGCTGGTGGGCGGGGTGGGGTGGGGTCACCCGTATCAACTGGGGTAGTAGTAAGGGTGGTTCCTGGGGAAGGTCAGTTCTTTGAGGGCACGGTCACAAGGGCCGGCCCGCTCCATATGATCTGGGGGAGGGGCTTTGTACGGCTCAGCTGGCCAGGGGCTTCTGGGAAGCACAGCCTGACTTTGTCACTGACACCTAAACCAGCATCCACAGAGATCTCTGCTTCTCCCAGTCTCTCCCACCATGCTGCACATCAGCTACGGATCAGACGGTGCTCAAAACAACCAGTACCCTGTAGGGAGCAGGAACACAAAGGCCGAGTTGTCTGGGCCAGAGTGGGAAGAGGGGAGAGCTGCACAACGGGGGGTGCCGGTGGGGTGAGGCAGCAGGGAAGCCGAGCCCCTGGGCTAGATGTCCCTGCACACCGTCACCCTTCACACCCTTCCCAGCTCCACTCCAAGCCCTTATATGCTCCCTTCCATCCCAGGAGTGCCCTTGCAGCTCCCCGTCCCTGGAGCCAGCTGCCTCAGTCCTGCTGGCACGAGGGAAGGCATGTCTTGGTGTCGCCGTCAGGTTGCAGCTTGGGGGGTCAGGGGGAAATCCCCGGTGCCCTCTTCTTCCCTCTCTCTCTACCCTCCCCACCCCACACCAGCCCAGGGAGACCCCAGACCCCAGTGGGGCAGAGGTAGGGGTGAGGTAAAAGGAGCAGCCCTGGAGCCTGGTTCTCATTTTCTTGCCCAGTCTGAGCCTTTGTGGGAAACTTCTGAAGGTTATTAAACACCCGGAGGTCGTTAAATGCGCTGTTAACGAGGTATTAATCAACACCCCTCAGGAAAAAATAAAAAGACACCATTAACCCCCCCAGGAAGCGTGAGGCTGAGCATTTCAGTCGCATCTTTTGTTCCTTTGGGAGAAGAAATATACTCTAGCAGGGCCAGAATCAGGGCCCAAGCAGGCCTGGGGCCCCATCTGAGGCCTGAGGCCCTGGGAAGGACAGAGATGCAGGGGAGGGAAGACCCTGGTGCCCTTTGACCCTGGGCTATAGAGGCATCTATCACGTGAGGGAGTGTGGTGTGTGTGTGTGTGTGTGTGTGTGTGTGTGTGTGTGTGTGTGTGTGTGTGTGTGTGTGTGTGAGGTGGGTTGGGGAGGGGTCACAGAGATGGATGGAGAGATCTCGCCCAGGCAGTCCCCGGACTGAGCAAGCTCTGGGAAGGGCCCGGTGGGACACGCTGCTATCCTGGCGCTTTTCTATTAGAACCAGCACCAACTTCAGGGCTGCCAGAGAGGCGGAGGTGGGGGTGGGGGCCTCGGGGAGCGGGAAACACTCTCTGGCTCCTCCCCGGTTCAGCAAACAGTCCAACAGTTTTGAAATTTTAAACGATTAAGAGGTATTAAAACAACATTATTTCTAGTTCCCTGCACACCAGAACTGGAGCCTCCTGAGCAGGAAGACCCCCAGGCAGACTTACCTGGAGCAGAGGTGGCATTGCTGAAGAAGCCAGAGGGATACTGGCCTGGGGGTTGGGGGACGAATGTAGGAGACCCAACACCAAAGCAGTCCCTAAATTCACACTCAGGTACCTCTACCTCCCCGTAATGGTAGCTTTTCACCTCTCCCCTGACAGAAAGGACCAGGCACCCTCTCCGTCTTGTAACACTTCTGTCCTAGGGCAACTAACCCCAGTCTCTGACCCTGTAAGAGTAACACAGACAACCCAGTCTCGGTCTAGAGCGGGAATGAGTGAAAGCGATTCAGTTGTAATTTGTTTTTTCCTTTGGCACCTTCAGCATTGGGCTGGGGGCCTGACATATGCGTGAGGGTGGTTAGCTGGATGTTCGTCTTGAAGTTTGGGTGGGGTAAGAGAGGGCGGGAGGAGTTCCTTAAGAGACAGGAAAGCGCATCAAACCTCAAATCCCTCGTAAGGGAGGGGGGTGGGGTCTTGAGTCAATTAACTAACACTTAATATCCTGCTAAGACACTCAAGACCTTCTCCACTGCCTCAGAATCTGGCCTACACCCCAGGTTTCCAAAAGGTTCCCAGGAGCTCCTGGGGAGCAAAGAGAACAAGATCCTCCCAGTTAGAATGGCCACGTGACCAACTGCTCACTCCCTGTAGCTCCAGTGTCAGCCGTGCAACAGTTGGCTGACACTGGAGCGTAACCACCCATAACTGTTGGCTCTGCCTGACCTTCTGCAACCAGTTCAGGGCCCAGGACCCAGTCAACGAGTGTCTGACCAGGGCTGGAGTAGCCTGGGGAGACTGGGAGCCAGCAGTAGTATAAACAGCTCTCTGGCTTCTCTCTCCTATTCTCCCATGCCCACCCAGATCTGGGGGTCCATCTCACTCCTGAGGAAAGGAGGGAGGGATTCCTGGGTTTCTGACCAGTTCTGCCGGGTGCAGAAAGGTTAATTTGACTGGGCTAGGAGGTGGAAGGTGCGGGCAACGTTCCTCAGCTGGGGAGTCTGAACAAACCCTATGTTCACCGGGCCAAAAGCAGTCAGGGATTCCCCTCTCAGTCTGCTCAGACATGTGCTAAGGGAACGGTTCATCTAATCCTAGGGCTGACTCAAGGACCGAGGAGAGCTGGGGGAGAGGAGGAAGTGGGTGTGTTAGGGCAGTGCTGGGACTGTGAGAGGCCCACTCTCTTAGTCTAGCCTGGAGGGGACAAGGTGGGGTCTCATCTTTCCCCTCTGCCCCCCAGTGAAGGGGAGAGACAGAGTCCCATTTAGTAGGAACCTGGGCATCTGGTCTTCTCAGTCTTCTAGCCTCTTGGCCACATTTGCTCAGATAATGTGACATGCAGACCCTCAGGTCCTCAGCCTGTCCCCTGAGCATTGAGCTAGGACCCCGAGGCTTCCTCAATACTTCCAAAGCCTACTTTGAGGCCCAGGGTCTCTTCTGGGAAGGGCCATGCATTTTCTGGCCTACTATCCAATCCCCTCCAGTCCTTTCAGCAGCTTCTGGGTGGGGTACGGGATATTCTCTGGGAATCAAGCCTGGTCTTTTTCTAGCTCTTCCCAACCCCATTGCAGTCCCACCCCAACTTCAAAGCCAGACAAGTCACTGTCTGGAAGTTGAGAGAAGTGGGGTTCAGATTCCATCAAGAAAGGGGACCCTATCATTGCAGTTGGGACCCTGACTCAGGGATGACCTCTGCTCATTGTTTTGGCTGGGGTCCCTTCTCTGGTGCTCAACACCCCAGCTCCAGCCAGAGGCAGGGTCCTAAGCCCGAACGGACCTCCACTCCTACCCTGAGTTTGGGGACCCTCTCTCCTGTCCTCAAGAGATACGGTTTGTAAGCTGAGAAACCCGGGAGTCTCTCCGTAACGGGACGCCCACCCAGGCAGGGTGGTGTAATGGGAAGCTGCCATGGTCCGGGTTCTGCCCCTAGCTTAACCTGGGCAGTCATCGGGGCTCCGCTTCTTTATCTGTAAGACCAAGGGTTCTCTTCCAGCCTGAGTGGTCGGGCACGGGCACGTCCAGCCAGCACCCTTATCCCTGCACCCGCACCCTCGTACCTGCAGCACGTTGGGGTGCCGCAGCCGCTCCAGCAGCACCATCTCCTTGAGCAGCTTGTGGGCCGCCAGCCGATAGCAGCCCCTCCGCGCCCCGAACTCGCGCACACAGCTGCCCAGATCGTGGCCGCTGAAGTCCACCGCCTTGAGCGCCACCGCGACGCCGCCGGGCAGGCGGACCCGGTACACGGCCTTGGTGTAGCCGGAGCCCACGTACTGTGCGCCGGACACGTTACGGAGCGCGGCGCAGCCCAGGCGCGGGCCCGGGCCGGAGGATCCCGGGCCGGGGGAGCCCGGGCCAGGAGCCGGGGGCCAGCCCGGAGCGCCGTCGGGCAGGGGCCGGGCCCGCGGGGGGCGGGGACGCTGCAGGCCCGGGCCGCCCGGAGCTAGGTCCATCAGGCGCCGCCGCTCCGGCCGGCCGGCCCCGGGACCGGGGCCCCCGCGGGAATAGCGCTGCACCTCCTCGTAGCGCGCTCGGATCTGCCGGGCCAGCTCCCCGCGGCCCCCGCGACGGCCCGGGCCCGGGTCTGACGAGGGCCCGGGGGACTGGCCTGGCCGCGGAGGCTCCGAGCCCGGTGCGAAGAGCACGTTGAGGACCGAGCCCAGCAGGAAGGAGGCGCAGAAACCCGCGGCCACCGCCGCCCGCCGGCGCCGCATCGCTCCCCTCCCCCCGGCCGGCCGGCCCCGCGCGGCTCCCCGGCCGCGGCCCTGGGAGGCTCAGGCTCCGAAGCGGCTACGCTCTGCGCCCCGCGGGTCCCCTGCCCAGCCCGCGCGCATGGCCCCGGCGGCCCCGACCCCGGCCCCTCGCGGGCTGCACATCGGCCTGACACTTGCCTCCCTCCCGCCCTGCCCCCGCCGCTTATAAGGCCCGGAGCCGCCCCCGCCCCCGCCCCCTCCGCCTCCGCCTCCGCCTCCCAGCTCCCGGCCGGAGCCCGTCCTCGGCGCCGCCCCCTTCGGCTGCCCGGCCTTCCCCGCTGACTGACAGCGGGACCTCCTCCCGCGGCCGTCCGGGCCTGGGAAGCGGCGCGGAGGCGGCTTCGGCCCTGCCCAGCCCGCGGCCCCCGAGCTCGGGCCGGCGAGAAAGGGAGGGGCGGCAGCGGCCCCGGGACGCGCGGGGGCTCGGGCCCAGCGCAAAGGCGGATAATGGTGTCGGGGCGGCCGGATAACGGGACCGGGAGGCGGCTAACGGAGCCGGCCGGGCAGGGTGGGGGAGAAGATGAAGGGGCGAGGCCAGCGGGTAACGGGTTCTGGAGGGGACGAGCAGCTGGGTCCGGGGTGCTGAGCATCCGCGTGGTCCCAGAGCGCCCTCCCGGGGACCCGGGGCCTTGGGGCGGGCTGGGCGCAGGAAAGGAGCGTGGGTCCCGCCTCCCGCGAGTGGGACTGCGGGTGGCGGCTCCGGGCTCAGTCCCGGATTCGCGGGCGGGGGATGGGGAGGCGGCGCTGAGGGGCTGGCACCTGCGAGCGCGGGTGGGACGGGAACTCTGGGATCAGAAGAAAAATCTTGAGGTTTTCGGAGATGCCCTCTTCAACCTCCTCTACCAAGTTTTCTGATTTTCTTTGTCCCCGAAGCCCCAGATGGAACCCCTGCCCCGGGATCCCCGCAGTCAGACGCGGTTAGCAGCGGATCACGAACCATATTCGTGCTAGTAATTTGTACAAAGAGTGCCTTTGTATCCACGGACGTGCGTGGTCCAGATTGTCTCTGGAAGTGTGTGCATTAGTGTGTCTGAAGGGGCCACTGTGTCCGAGGAAGGGAGTGTATACCGCGTGTGTAAGTAGGTGCTGACTCCACCAGAACTTCTGGCCCCTCCTCCTCCCTCCCTGATTGCATCATTAGTGCTAATTGAGGAGCTTTCACACGCCAGTGCATTAGTTGTTTGGAGTGAGCTCCCCCCTCCTGGGAGAGATAAGCCGCTGCCCCTCCCCCTCCCAGCCCTCCACTTCCCCACCGCCCAGGAACTGCCCACCTAGATCCTCCCACCTTCCTGGGCACCTTCCTGCCTCCTGGTCCTCTACTGGTTAATCTCTTTCCGCCCAGCAGTGTCAGGGATCGGCTGGAGAGGAGTCAGGGAGGAGGTGGAGGGCTTAGAAAAATCTATCCTCCGGGAGGCTGAAGAGGTTCTGGCCTTCCTACAGAAAGCACAGTCTCTGTGATGAGAGAGGGGACAGGAATCTCTGGCCGGTTCTTTTGGACCTGGAAGGGCAGAGGACAGCACTGAGTCCTTGATCTCCAGCCTGTGATCCCACTGATGAAGGGGCAACCAATCCTGCCTGACTCCTGGGGTCCCCTAAGACTCGGAGAGCTGGGGCCCAGTCTAACTTAGAAAATATGGGAGGGCTGAGTGAGAGAAGCCACGATTCTCCTGAGGACCTTGGGTTTGGTGGAGTTTGGTCTGGTCCTGTTTAGCTGCTCTGCCCTGCCCTGGCCCTTGGCTGCTGGGTGTAGGGGGAAGGCTCTGAGCAGATGCCCTCCTCAGGCCTCACACCAGATGTCTTTGGTCTAATTAACTGTGCTGGGAAAACCAACCTGGGTTTGTAAACAGAGCTACTGGCTAAAGTCAACAGGGAACAGCAGCAAACAGCAAACATTCCCCTCTCGCAGCTACAGTCCAATCCAGCCGCCTGGGGAAGAGGGGAGCCTTGCCCATCACGGGGCCCCCCGGGGCCGACAGCTGAGTCAGGGAAGGCCTCTCTACCTCTGTGACCCTAATATGGCCATTTCCTTACCAGTGCCAGGGCTCCTGTGCTGGGGAGGAATGGGGATTCTGGGAGGACAGAGTTGCCGTTTCAAGATAGGCTCTGCCCCCCTTTCGGAGTTCTCTTGGTATCTATTAGCCAAACCTCCTGATCCACAAGGAAGCCATTGTGGGGGGAATATTCCTTAACGAGCTTTCTTCGGGGCCTGCTCTGCTCTAGGGTCTTGGAGGAGCCTCCTAGGTAGGACTTGGCATTGAGAATCTATAACTCGGAGTTGGTGAATATAACATGAACATTGTTGAGTTCGTTACACATCGTGTAGGTATTATAATAACATGTTCTGAAACTAGATAATTATTCCTGTGATAGCTTTGCCAAGCTTCAGTGTTTCCGTTATGGTTTGAAAGTTCAATGCACACAGGGCCTGAGAAACAGGCCTGAGTGTACATACATACAGTGCACACACACGAGCCCATGGAACGGTGGCCTCACACACAGGAACAAAGGCATTTCAGCACTCGTTCTCACACTCACTCTGTCTCCCTTGCCAGCTCTCAGACATACAGACATATACAATCTTTGATGGAAATAGGTTTTTGGACTCTGAAGAAAAGAGATTGAACTTTTTGAACAGATTAGAGTTTCTGAATTGGCAGTTTCTTGAGTTCTTAACCAAATTGTGCTTGTTTGCTTTTTCCTCTTCTTCTTCTTTTTTTTTTTTTTTGCCACCCAAGGAGTGGAATCATCATTTCAAAGAACTGAAAAAGACACAAAACTCTGGTTGAGGACCCAGATCTACCGTCTGCCCATCTGCCCTGTCTCGAAGACCTGGCAAGGCCAGTAGCCTCTTTATTTTCTGCCTTTTCCCTCCAGCCCAGGTCTCAAAGACCTCTTTTGGAGTATCACTCTCTTGCTCAGCAACCTGGAGGATAAATTGAACTGTGCCTTCAGGCCTTTGTGAACTGGCCCCAGCCCTCCACCTGGCCCAGTTACCCCCTTTTCATTTCCCTGTACAGAACCAGACTCCCCCAGTCTGCTGCCTGCACTGGCTCCTGACTTGCAGACATCATTAGTGTTTTCCCCCGTGGCCCTCCCGGTTCCCTTTCCTGAAATGCCCGCTTGTAGCCTTTCTGTGTCATCTTTGCTAGCTGGTTCTTCAGGGTCTCCCAGAACATAGTGAATTACAGATACTAACCTGGACACATGGGTCCCTGGGATCTTGAAGGTCTATTCTTAGAGTTTTTGTGGATATATTTTCTTCAAAAGGAAATGTACGAAATGCATTTCTCAGGTCTTGGAAACCTTCATGTAGAGCAAAGAGCTTGGGATTTGGAGTCCAAGAAGCCTGGGTTCAAATTTCATTATTCGAGTTACTTTGGGTGAGTTAGTTAACTTCTCTGGGTATTCGTTTTCTTATGCAGAAAATGGGAGATGATAGTAGTGCCTGCTCCGTAAGGCTGTTGAGTGAATGAAATGCAAAGACATAAAAAGTGCTTGGCATAAGCTAAGCCCTCAATATGGGTAATCTGTAGCTAGGATTAATGATGATATTAAACAAATAAATATCTGTGACAACATGTTAGACAGCTAACCATAACCCTGCCTAGAGGCAGAAATGACTTTAACTACTTTCCTTCCTGGTTTCCACTGGTGAAATCTCTCAGCCTCCTGGGCTCTCTCTGTGTCTGGAATTTTCACTTTTTCCCGAATCAGTAAACCAGTGGTGGATCAGAAGAGGCCTTGTTGCCTCCCCCAGCCGGTGGTGAGCTGCACAGGGAAGACACTGATCAAGGCCCGATTCTCGCTGCCACAGTGACCAAGCACAGGGAAGGCCTTGGTCCGTCCTCCCTGGGGCAAGGAGCTGGGGGAGGGGATGGGCTCCGAAGAGGAAGGGGGGAGGGAAAGGGGTGGAGCCAAGCAGCCTGCTCCCCCAGCCCCCCCTTCCCTCAGGTAGGAAGTGAAGCTGACGTTTCCAAAATATAAAAAACAGATGATGAGGGTCGGGTTTCCTACACACTGGAGAGCGGGAGCCCCAAGGCAGAGTCCCCAAGAAATGATCAGAGACAGAGATGGGGGGCAGAGAGAGAAAGAGAGAGGAGAGGAGAGAAGATAGACAAAGATGCAGAAACATAGAGACAGAGAAAACCCCCCCTGAATCCTGAGGGTAGTCAGACAAAGACAGAGACAAAAGCCGTGGCTCAGGAAAGATCTTTCCCCCCGTTTCTGGAAAAGAGCTTAGTTCCTCTTTGTGGGTCTCAAGTTGGGAACGTGAGCCATTTTGGCTCCATGACCCTGGCTGGGGGTGAGGCCCTCCAGGACCCCAGAAACCAAAAGGCCCTCTGGGCTCAGAGCTCTCCCCGCCCCGGCTGGTCTCTGTCTGTCTGGGCCTCCAGATCTGTGGTCCAGAGCCTCCCTCCCGGAGCGAGCCTCGCGCTTCCCCCCTCCTCCCTCCTGCTTAGCTTCACCTACCAGCCCAGAGAGATGCTCTACGACAGCTTCTCTTTCTCTCCCTTTCCTGGATGTCTGGGACGTGTGTCCTCTTCCTTCACTGGTTCCTTTGATTGGAGGAGCTGGGGACATGGGGCTGAGGACAGAGAAGGCTGAGAGGTACCTGTTTAAGAGCCATTACCTAGGGGAAGGAGGGAGGCGGCTGCCTTGGCGTTGGACCCAGGCCAGGGGAGGGAGAACAGTGAGGGCTAAACCCTAGGGTCTCTGTTCCCTGGGCAGGTGGAGAAGCAGGTAGAGGGATGAAGAGTTGGCCACTGGATCAATGGGTGATGGGTGGACTCTGGTGGCAGGGGGTGGTAGAGAGGAGGCCTTTGCCTTTGTCCAGAGGCCTTTGCAAGGGAGAGGGATAGGAATGGGAGCATAGGGGCCAGGTGATCCGATCTAACAATTCACACCTTCTCTGACCAAGCCAAATGTGCCCTAAGTCAATGGGGCAACTTTTCTCCCAGGCCATAGTCAAATAGAAAGAACCAGTTCTTTTCGAGCAGCCTCGGGGCTGTGGTTTGGAAAGTAGAGAAAAAAGAAGAAGAAAGAGGGGCTGTTGAGTTTGTGCATCTGGTCTTGGACCTCCAGAAGGCTGACAATTCTCTCCCTCTTCCCCAGCTGCCCCAGGAGGCTGGCCTGGACCCAGGCCCAGAAAGAAGACTGTTCCTTACAGTTAAAGAAGCCTTGGCCCTGCCTCTGCCCTGAGGAGTTTACCGTGTAATTGGGAAGATTCGCAGTCAGCTGTTAGGGACAGAGGGAACTGTGGAGGGTCTGGGGCAGGGAAGAGCTGGCCCCTACCTGGAGCCCTGATGGAGAGTTATCATGTACTGAACGCCTGCTGTGCGCCAGGAACCGTCTAACCTCTTGACATGTACTGTGAGGTCAGTATTACTACACCCGTTTTATAGATGGGGGAATCGAGGCTCATGAGATTAAGGAATCTGTTGAATGTCACACAAATCGTAAGTGGCAGAGCAGACTACCATGAAATCAGGAAGCAGCAACTCGGGCCCCGCTTCAGGTCTTCTCTCAGCTCTTTGTTGGTTGGGGAAGAAAAGAAAAATTCCTGTCAAAAGGAGCAGCAGAGGTAAACAAGTGCCACCAGTGGGAACCAAGATGGAAGCGCATTACGGTGATTTTTGCCTCCAAGCAACAAAGTTTGGTCATAAAGATTTCTTATTTTATTGTTCTTATTAATTCTAATGATAGAGTACACTCATTAAATGCCTTTCATCATCATTTAACCCACTTAATACCTCTCGGAGATAAATACTATTATTATCTCCAATTTTCAAGATGAGAAAATTGATGTATAGAGCAGTTAGATAACTTGCAGCAGAGCTGGGATTTGGACACAGATGCCTCTGATGGCAGAGCTGTACTCTTGCATCTTCCGTCCTGTGTCCGTTGTTTAGGTCATGGTCTAGGCTGGGCTAATTTCAGCTATAAAAATCCCAAGGTCAGTCTTTCCAAGCTCAGTGCTGCAAACTTGCTTCAAAGATGGGTGTCTGATGATGTTTGAGCCTTTAAAGGACAGAGGCAAGCCCTGATGGGGTCACAGGGCAGTGGGGAGAGAAGGAGGGAGACACTGAAAGAGGTACCCCCCTCCACCCCCGCAGGGAGAGCCAGAGACTCAGGAGCTGAGACTAAACTCCTATGAAGTGTTTTTCAGGGACCCCAGCAGACTCTGTAAATCATTCTCTCCTTCCCCTTCCCTGCGGGGGAGATGGTTTACAAAGGGTTAACGAGATCTGGGTGTCTGCATGGAATTAAAATAATTAGTTGAAAAATTCCAAAAAGCACCAAAAGGAAGTAAAAATTACACAAAATCCCTCCATTAAAAGAGATTATATATCATAAGATACGAAAGCCACCTTGCCTGCCCCTCCAACCCCACCCGCAGAGGTAACCACTGTGAAGGATGCTGCGTGCAAAGACGCCCTAAGATGCCCCACGCATTCTTCATCTCCTTCCCCCCACAGGCTTCCCTTGGTGACTGTCTCATTTCTGCACTGGCAGGCTCCAAGACACCTCAGTCTCTTTGATGCTTCCAAACCCAAATTTAAATCCTGTGCTTAAAAAAAAAGTCTCTTGGATTCGCCCCTTTATTTCCTCACAGCCTTCCTCCCCAGTCTAGGCTCTTCCTCACACATCTGGTCTGTTGACTGCGTCCCCTCGATGTTCTCCTCCCATCTCAAAGCATGTACGGGTACCAGATACATCTGCCAAAAACACTGCTTCCAACACATCATTTTTCTGTTCCAAAATTGTTGATGATTCCCCATCATTTGGAGGATAATTTAGCTTGGCATTTAGAGTCAGTCGCAACCTACCTCTTCTATTCTTGTTTCCACGAGTACTTCCTGGTGCTGTGTTGCAGCCTGACTGGTTGCTTCACCCATCTTAGAGCATTCTCTGCCTCTCCTGCCTGATGACATCCTTTCTCCACCTATCCAAAGCTTGCCCATCCTTCAAGGCCCACCCCAAGACTTTCTTTTTCCAGAAAGCTTTCCCTGACTGCTTTAGTTCACGTCCACTGCTCCTTCCCCAAATGTCTGACCACAAGGAGGCTGTACATCATGGTTCAGAGTCCCCTTGTTGGAAGAGACCTTGGGTATGACCATCAAATAGTAGTTCTCAGCCTGGACCCCAAAGATCTTCAGGAGTCTGTAAACGTATTGGGGAAGGCGGAGCTATTGTCAATATTCCAGAAAACCTATAGGAAATATTTCATGGTGAGTTTGCCCAGTCAAGGGAAACATTGACTTTCTTTGCTTGTGGCCAGAATTATGTCATGCCTTGGGTCTCTTGTGCTGTTGAGTGACACTGGTTTTTTATTAAGAAAAATGGGGCGGGGGGGGGGAAATTATGTTATGGAAATGTACTCTGGTAGGCAGACTTTTTAAAAAATCTGGGGTTTGTGGGGCAGCAGGATGGATAAAAGGAATCCTTGATGGTGAAAAAGTTGGAGTCACTGGTCCTGCCCATCTCCTGACCAAAGTAGGACTCTTCGCTGACATTGGGATAGCCCAGTCACCCCTAATGCCCAGCCCCGTGATGGACAAGCTCACTTTCTTATAGGTAGCCAAGACGTTATTTGATCATAGTAAATCTAAACCATCTTCCTCAGGACAGCTCTTCAAATATCTGAAGATAACTTAAAACTGTCGTTGGCTTCTAGTTTCCTATAGGCCAAAGACAAACCTTCTTTCATGTTTTCTGAGGCCCCACATGCTATAGCCTTGCCCACCTCTCCCACTTTCGCCTGCACTATGCCCTTCCTCCCTGTCTCTGCTGAGACCCGTTTACCCTCCCCTGCTCCTCATTTGCACCTTGCTCTCTCCCCCCACTTACGGTGCCCTCTGCTTGGAACACTCTTATCTCCCCTCTTTGCCGAGTTACTCCACTCATCCTTAGAGCTCAGCTCTTAAGACACCTGCTCAAAGAAGCTTTCCCTGACCACCCCCAGTATGGATTCTTGTACCCTGTGTACCTGTCAATTGCAACACGCATCACGGTTGTCATTTCTCTCACTTGTGTCATTCGATTGAAATCGGTCTACTCTGGACTGTATACTCCGTGAAAGCAGGGCCTTGTTATATTTCTTCTTCCGGTATATCCCCATCACCTAGCATGGTGCCATGGTCTATAGGCAATTAGTTAAATATTGATTAATATTGTTATTTTTTTATTGCACAGGGCTGTTAGAAACAGTAAATGTATGCAAAAGCATTTTGTAAGCTCCAAAGCAGGACCTATAATAATTTTAGGACTGATTACTATTACTGTTTCTTCAGTTACACTTTAGTCTCCTAGATGGACCTAGAAGTATAATCCCCATGCCTTCCTCCCCTGAGCGTCCTTTAGCTTGATAACGAATGACCTAGCTTATAAACTGAGCCTTTTTTTCCCCTCTTCTTTCTCTTTTAATTGGTTGTTGAATTAAAAAGTAATCTAAATGAAGTGCCCTCTAAATGTTCAATCTCCCCCTTCCTCTCATTCCTTTCCCCCCTTTCAATTCTACGTTTATTGGTCGCCTACTCTGTGTTAGACATCAAGCAAATAACCAGGGACACAAACATGAATGATGAGTCTCTGTCCTGAGGTATTTCTTGAAATCTTCTTTGTGTAAGAGGGTCTCCTGGGCCTCTCCCAGATCATGCTCGTCTGATTACTTAGTTGTTTGATAATGCTCTTCCCAAAATGGGGCCCTAGGACCTTTGCACTTGCTGTTCCCTCTGCCTGGAAAGCTCTTCTCAGGAGGGAAAGCTCTTCCCTCCTATGGCTCCTTCTCTGTATATTCAAGTCTTGGCTCTAATGTCATCTCATCAGACAGGCCTCCTCTGCCCACTCTCTACCACATTACTCTATTCTGTCTGCAGAGCATTTGTCATCTGAAATTATCTTGATATGTCTGTTATATTTTTACTTTTTTGTTGTCAGTCTCTCCCCTCATTAGACTGTAAGCACCATGAGATCAGGGTCTGTGTTTTGTGCACTGCTGTTTGCTCGAGTCGCCAAGTAGTGGCAGCATCTAGCAGGTACTCAGTACTAAATAATTGTGGACTGATTGAACTTGACATTCCAGCGAGCTTCCAGAGGGCTCAAGCTGAGCCCTTCCCCTCCTGTGGTTTGGACACCATATCTCTTGTAATGTGCTTGTCCCCTGATTTTTTTTTCAGGGATATTTGCCTCGTGCCAGAGGCTAAGTAACAAATGTCTCCTCATCAGCAGAAAGAAATCCTCTCTTTCTGTCTTAACCAAACCCAGTCTCCTTATCGTGAGCCTGGCTTCCTGCTTCCGGAAACTGTGACCTGAACTGCTTCCCAGGAATTTACCTACCTTGTGTCTCTCCCTCAGGGCTCTACATTGTGACTTTTAAGGTGACAATCAGCTAATCCAATAACAGAATCCTGCTAATGTGCTAACGGGACAGGGTGAGAAAAAGGCTCCCAGCTCCCTTCCTTCTGACTCAGGTTACATCTGTGCATTTAACAGGGCCCTTCTGGAGACAATTAAATAAATGCTTTATTGAAACAATAAAATTAATAGGGGTCTCATGGAACTCAATGAAAGGTTTTTAAAAATTAACTTCATTGTTTTTTAAGCTTGATATTAAGCTTTGCTAGGCAAGGGGGTGGGGCAGGGCCAGATTTTGATTAAAGCTGGTCCCTGACCACAGGGCCTCCTGTGTGTGGGGACAGTCAAGATGCCAGGCCTAAGCTTTCCCTACGGAAGGGCCACTGCTGCCATTCTGAGGGCCTGGCTCCAAAGGGCTACCCCAGTAAGAGGCAAGGTTATTCTAAACCATAGGTCTGGTTCTGGTCCTGGGACTCTGCGACCGCATGGATTGACTAACCCTCTGCTTCATGAGATTTGGGTGCCCTAGGTGAGTTGTCCCATCAAAGGAAATGTCATGACGATATTTGTCATGTCGAATGAATGAAACAATGAAACTGGGGATATATCCCACTCATTCTGCCAGGAAGTGGGTGGGACGTTTGTCGGGTTCTGCATTTGTCTGGGTCCAAGGCCCACCCACCTCACGATGTTGCCTCACAACCCTTGCCCTGGCTGTGTAACCCGTGGTCCCCCATTCCTCCCTAGGAACCATCTTCAGCCTCAAGAAAGGCCTAGGAAGTCAGAGTTTGTCAAGTCAGAAGCTGAGGCCAGAGATTTTGGAAAATCTGTGGAAGGTTCTGCTGGGGGTGGGGGCTGGGGAGCAGGTGTGATGTGGGACCAGGGGACTTTCCCATGAGGGATCTGCCCAGCTTGGAGGGCACTGGGACCCTGGATGGCGTAATTCTTGTGGAAGATGAGGTTCTCTGTCCAGATGGATGGAGCTGGCATAAGACTGTCTTCAGGATTCCTCATTATTCCTATCAAGGTAGCACGTTGATTCAAACCATCTGTGGGCTTGTGAGGTCTGATTAGACTTGGCGTTTCCAACTCTGGGCTCCCGACTTACGCCCTATGTGAGTGTGAGGAGCAGGCTGGAGGTGCGGTTGAAGTCCGGGGTGGACCCTCTCTCTGACCCTCAGCCTCCTTGCCCCCAGTGACGCAGGGCACATGCAGCTCCAGTCCCCTCCCATCCCCTGGGCTGCCAACAGGCATTGGGAGGGGTTCTGAGCTGAAAGGCAGAAGGCTTCTGCTCCTAGCTCTGCCCTTAACTAGTTGTGTAACTTTGAGTAAGTTATTTAGTCTTTCTGGGACTCAGTTTTTTCATCTGCAGGATGGGGATAATGATACCTGCTGTGGTTGTTTTGAGGGTCAAATGAGGCACAGGTGTGAATCACTTTGAAGTGCATGAAAAAAACATTGTATAAATGTTGTTGTTTTCATTAATGGCGTTCCCTGTCACAGGGAACAAAGTTTTCCTGCCCTGGAGTTGCTATCCTCTGAGTACTGAGTTCAGGGCATCTTTGGCATCTGGAAGGGAGAATAAAGCTTTCGGGGGCCTTGCTTATTTACTCCTCTGATCCCTCACTTCCCCTAGAGGGCTTCTACCCTCTTTCCCCCTCCAGTACTACCTAGTCTCCCAGACCAGAGGTCTTGGAAGTATCTTTAACTCTTCCCACCCTTTTATCCCCTAATATCTATTCTGTCAGCACATCCTGGTTCTTCCTTTGAAATCCATCCCCGACTCACCTTTTCTTTCCTGGTCCCACTGACGTCACCTTAGTCTAAGCCATCATTACCTGGGTTTCCCCAGGAGCTCCTCAATGGGTCTCCCCGCCCTTCCTCTGTCTCCCCTCCATGCCTTGCTGCACAGGGCTACCAGCTTCATCTCCCCAAGGGCCACCATTTATCAGGTCACTCCCCTGCTCAAGAAAAGCCAATAGCTCCCCATTTATCTCATCAAGGCCATTGTCCTCTATGTGCTCTCAAAGTCTTCCACTCCTCTGCTACACCTGCGCTATGCAACTTGATTTCTCGCAGTTCCTCTGCATTGCACCCTCCTCTACAACCAGACCCATTTGCTTACAGCCCCCCAAAGACGAGGTGCCCATTCCTACCTCTGTGCCTTTGCACGGACCAATTACCCTGCCTGGAGTGGGAATACCCTCTCCTAGACTCTCTGTCAATTCTCTCCAGTCTGCAGCCTCCAGCCCAAGTCCCTAGTTCCCACCCACCCCACGCCCCCTAATTTTCTTAGGAGGTTATCTTATGGGACTATCTCCCGGCTCTATGTATCCTAAATTCTTCTTGCTTATATTGGCAGTACTGATTTAGTATCAATTATCTTTCATTTCTTGTCCCCCTGCCCTGCCTCCCTTACCTAGATTATAAACTCTTTGAGGGCTGAGACCCTGTCCTCTATCTTTCCTGTAACATCTAATCAAAGTCTGGATGTCCTGTAAAATCGTGGTTGATTGAATGGACAAAGAGATCTGGTGTGATGCATGGAGACAATGTGGAGATTCTCTATTTTAAACAGAGATTTTGTGTCCCCTCCCCTCCTCCCCTACCCCACTCCTGCTCTCCAGAATCCAACCCCCCCCCAGTCTTCATCCATCAGTAATAAAGCAGGAACAATAGGGGGTTTCTTTCTAATTAAAGGGAGCAGTTAGTGTTTCCACTTCAAAGCCCCAAGAGAGAAGACTTTTGTTCACAGGGCCTGGGAGCACTGGGAGCCCGGGCTGGGTGGGGAAGTGGAGCTTCAGGCCCAGCCAAGCATTAAGCTCGTGAACCTGAGATCCCCAACGCCTACCCCCCACCCCCCGTTTGCAGGCAGGGAAGCTCAAATTTAAAACAACAACGTAATTTGGTAACTCGGGTTCTGATAAAACAGTTGGGGGAATTTCTTCTCTCCTAGCGTCTGAAGCCAATGTTATTACAGGTGTGTGCTCGTCTCTCCCAGCCTCCTCAGCCCCTGTCGCCCCGCCACACACACCGAGCACACACACGTGCCACACCACACGCTCACACGTATGTGGGACTCACAGCATGGCACTCGCTGAGTGGGTGCATCCTCTTACCTCCGTTCCCAGGGCACTCTGGCCTGGATGATCCCACACTCCCAGTTACTCTCACACATGTCATCCACCTCTAAGTGCTCAGGAGCAAGGTGCTCTGGCTTGAGACTGTCCCGTTCTCTACTCAGCTGCAAGTCAGCTTGGCAGACAGGTGTTCTCTTCCTCAGTCATCCACCAGCCACAGACTGATCCCAAACGCTGGGCCCACACTGATTCCCACCCTGATTATAAGCTGCCTCCTACCTCTGACCACAGACTGAGACCCCAAAGTGGCCACAGACTGAGCATGGATATGGTCGTAGACTGAAGCTCCAAAGTGCCCACAGAGTGTGTCCTAACAGTAGACCCAATAAAGAGCATAGTGGGTCTTTGGTCTAACAAATCATCTCACAAATTTGATCCATTGATAAGGGAGGTGGGAAGAGAGCTTTTGGTCCAGTTCCACTGCTGAAACTCTGTAAAGCCCACATTATCCCTCCATCCATCCCTCCGTCCCTCCATCCCTCCATCCTACACTGAGCACCTATTCTTCACCATATAGTGATGAACAAGGCTAAATACAGACCCTGTGCTCAAACATCTCAGCGTTAGATAAATATCATGGGTCTGGGCATTTTACAATCCTGTGTTCAAGTTCCTCCTCCTTGATTTACTAGCTGCATCACTTTGGAAAAGTTACTTAACCTTTCTAAGTCTCAACTTCCTCACGGGCAAATGGGGGATAATAATAATAACGACCTCTAGGGACGTTAAAAGGATTAGATGACATGATCTATCAAGTGCAAACAGTGCGTGGCGCATAGAACATGCTCGATAATAATGATCATTCGTTTAGTTGTTATTCATTCTAGTGGGGATGTAGACAAACATGCCTAAAATTACAAAACAGCATAAGCTCTGTCCTGGTTCCATGTACCAGTGAAGGAGCAGCCCAGAGGAGACTCTGGGTCTGCTGGGGATGTATGGGGGGCTTTTGTGGGAGTGGGGCTTGGGAGCGGGGTGGAGGCAGCCCTCGGATAGAGGCTTGTGGAAGTACGATTTTGCTTGACTGACCAGACCTGTTGGGTCCAACTGGAGGAAAAGACACGCATATTCCACTGGGGTCAAGAATGGCATCCCCTGCAGACTCTGGGCAGAATGTTTTTTTGTTTTGTTTTGTTTGCTTTTTTAAAAATTATTTATTTATTTATTTAATTTTATTTATGGCTGTGTTGGGTCTTCGTTTCTGTGCGAGGGCTTTCTCTAGTTGCGGCGAGCGGGGGCAACTCTTCATCACGGTGCGCGGGCCTCTCACTATGGCGGCCTCTTGTTGCGGAGCACAGGCTCCAGACGCAGGCTCAGCAATTTTGGCTCCCCGGCCTAGTCACTCCGCGGCATGTGGGATCTTCCCAGACCAGGGCTTGAACTCGTGTCCCCTGCATTGGCAGGCAGATTCTCAACCACTGCGCCACCAGGGAAGCCCCTATGGGCAGAATGTTTTAAAGGTCACAGGGAGGCACTATCCTTATGACATGCCACTAACTGGTGAAGGCAACAACCCTCTATGCATCCAGGACCGTCTCAAAGGGCATCTGATGATGGTGAAGGATGGTGATGTTGACACAATGTTGTGATTGTGGTAAAGCAATGACACGGTTAAGAAATGGATGGCTGAGGTCTTCCGGCTGCACACCTCCCCTCTGCTCTGACCTGGCCTTCTGTCTCCTTTTCTTTCCTGCTTCCACTCCCTTCCCACTTCCTTCACCCTCTTTTGTCTCTGTGTGGCACAGAGAGACACCTTTGTCCTCATCACTTGCCTTCCTCATCCCCCAAAGGCCCCTGGGTCCCAGCTCCAGTTTGGCTTGACTGAGGGGGGCTGTTTGCGCACACGTGATGCCGCCAGTATGGGGCACGGCCGCCCTGCTGTGGCCTTGCTTACTCCCCTGATTATTTCTCCTTAATTGAGCGTAAAGAATGTGAGGAATGCGGAGTAGACCGCAAGAGGAGGGCTGCTGCGGCCCCCGCGGGGATCCGGGGATTCGGGGCTCTGGATGGGAGAACTGCAGATGGCCACTGAGCCCCACCGAGTGTGTGTCATTCCTGGCGCTCCCACTCCCTCCCCACCGTGATGGGCCCAGTTCTCCAACCTTTGATCTATCCCTTCACTGTTCTGGGGCTTTCTTCTCCCTCCTTTCTTGCACAAAGAATTTCACGTGTTTGTAAACGGGCCACAATCTCCTCTCTTCCCGGGAGTCTGCCTTGATTTAAACCCATTTGACACTGACAGTCCTTACCAATCTCTAATTCCAGGTGGAACTCTAGAAGCCATTTACTCCCCTCTGGTGAAGGAAGGGGAAGCAATGGCTACCCCACGGCTTGCTGGGCTGTGGGAAGATGTGTGAGTCCAGGTGTGAAGCCGGATGCTTACGTGTCAGGAAGGCAGCCAGGTGAGTCACAGCTGGAGCGTGGCCATGAGGGAGGTGCTGTGTGAGTCTCTCTGTCTCCTTCCTCTGCCCACTCAGGGTCCAGCCTCCTGCCTTCTCAGGTGGAGTGGGACGTGGAAGAGAAAGCACAGGTCGGGGACTCAGTCCTGAGTTCGAGTCCTGGCCCTGCCCCATTGTCTAGTAGCTGTGTGACCTCAGGTGAACTATTTTTTCCTCTCTGAGGCTGTTCCCTCGTGTTTAAGAGGATGGTGGTATTTCTACACTTGCAGAGTTGTAAAGATGAAATTAGATGTGTTCAAGCACGTGAATGTACTTAGGAAGTATTAGTCTGGCTCTTTCGAGGAGACTGAAAGAAGGGGGTGAATTCTTCTAAAAGAGGTTTTGCTTCTGTGGTAAATGCACTAGGCTATCCCCGGAGATCATCGAAGGGACAACGCGATGCTGAGGGACCCAGTCCTAAAATGTGCACTCAGAGGCCAATGGATCCCAAAGCTGCAGATGAACGGGATGCCAAAGAGAAGTGCCGTGGTGAGGGGACCTGGCAATTCCGGTGCTGCCGCTCTGACTCCTTAAGAGAGGACAGTGACAGCTATCTTCCTTCACCTCCCCTCCCCCAAGGCTTGACCAAAGGCCATGGCCCATCCTGCAATGGGAGGGTCTATTTAAAGAAAACTTCCTGCCTTGGAGAGATGTTCTGTGTTGAGATAGCTAATCCTCCCAGAATAGCTGAGCGTGGGCTGGTCTCCTTATTTTTGCAAACAGGACCTGGATGGGGCCTGGCTGGGGTACAGGCCAAGCTCACCCAAAGGTGGGGGCTGGGCAAAGTGGTACTCCCTGGCCTCTTCCCACGCAGACTCTGCTGGCTGCCTTCCGCCTCCTGATTCTTCCATTCACTGGTAGGCGGCTCCCTGGAGGTGCTCTGTCAGAGGGGCAAGGCCTAGAAGGCACTGATTATATTCTGCAACTTCTGGAAAATTCCTGCTGTTAGGGATTTGCAAACTTCTCTTGAGATGAACGTTCAAAATAAAGTGGGAAGTAAATGGGCCTCGTGAGTGATGGCATAGGGAGCTTTATCATTGGCGGTGTTTATGAGCAGGGCCGTGGGCCCCTTCATCTTTATGGCACCTGGAATGCTGGGTATTTGCGGGGCTTAGGACAGAGGCTGAGCTGCCGGGCTGACACTGACATGTCCCTCCATTTCCCAGAGGCAGACGCAGAGGCAACATTGCTGCCCTCCCCTCTGTGGCAGGAGGTACCCAAGGAGGACCCCAGGGCCACCATCAGAGAAGGGTCCCAATGAAGCTGATACTGCGGCTAGAGGCTGAGGTAGGAGAAGGGCAGCAGGAGTAGGAGGAGAGTGTAGAATGAGGGTGATAGGCTTGGGGTGGATGAGGGTGGAGTATTCATTTGCAAGAATCTATTTTCCCCGGGACCAGGCCGGGTCTTTCTGTGAAGTCAGCCACTAGATCTCTCTCCTTCTCAGAGCTGCAACCCTCCTGGAGCAACTCTGTGCATTGTCCCCTCCTCTGGCCCCCGTCCCCATCCCCATCTGGGTCTGCATTCCTGTTCACAGCCACAGCAGTCCTGGCAGCAGCCATGGCTGAACCACATCTGGGGCTCTGATGGCCACATCTGTATCCGCCCCTCTCAGAGCTGGTTATTTCTATTCTGACTTTTATCTGCATCTGTGGAATCTGGAGGGGATCTGTGCATGGTGGATTCGCAGCCCCAGGAGCTGTCAGTTTCCGGGGGAGGGCTGGGGAGGACTCCATGTCACCAGGCCCAGAGGAGTTGTTCTGATGGGCTTCGGTCGGGGGCAGCGGCTCCCACCTCTCTGCAGTCATAGATTCCTGGCTCTTTGATTCCAGGCAGAGACAGCTGGGGAGGAATCGCAGCAGAGCCTCACACCTCCCTCCCCAGGCTCCCACCCTCCCCCAGTCTGGCTCTGCCTATGCCACTGGCCCCTCTCCTCCAGGAGCTAATTACACTTATGATTGTTACTGAGTCCGGGTTATGGTTCCCAAATAACACTGGGGATGGGGGGCAGAAGAGAAAGACCACGCATGCTGCATTTGAGTGGGAGATGAACATGGGGAGGGAGGGAAAACAAGATGGCACTGGGTGCAGGTGCTTCTGGGGGCCTCCTGGGCTATCTCAGGGATCCCTGGACTGGTGTGGAAAGGCTCCAGGTAATGTCAACGTGCAACACTAGGGGCAAGGGTTGTGTGGTCAAGATGTTCCGTGCTTACAGGCCAGGAGTATCCAGGAGAGGACGTCTGGCTTTTAAGCCAGAGCACCTTGGGCCATAGGCTGGGTCTCCCAGCTGGCTTTTGATCTGGCTTTTTTGAGGCCAGAGTTCCCTGGCTGGGTCGCCTTCTCAAGACTGCTGGAGAGTGGTGGGGATGGGGGTGGGACACACAGAGCATTTCTTGCTGTGGTCCTTCATGGTGGGACAGACACCCTGGCCATGAAAACCCAGACAAAAAGCCTGACCCAGGAAGGGATAGAGGACTCCAGAGAGCCGATACCTTCCCTCTGGTCTGGCCCAGACCTGCTGATGTCCTGGGAACCCTGCAGGCCAGTGTCTACCTGAGCGAGGTCCTCTAGGATGAGGGAGGTAGACCCCCTGTTGGCTCCCCTCACTGGACTAGAGAAGACATAAGGTTTGGGGCAGAGAAAAGAAACTGGAGAGGTCCTTAATGGGAGACTGTGTGAGAGTATGAACCAGCCCATCTGTAAGTGTGTGTGTGTGTGTGTGTGTGTGTGTGTGTGTGACAGGGATCAACCTCTGTGCTTAGAAGGCCGTCATCCCTGTCCTGATCCAGGATTCCCCTTATTGTGTTCTGGAAGGACCTTGTGATTTAGAGTGGCATTTTGCCTGGCACATTCCTCAGAATGAATCAGAACATTAGCTGAGCCCAGGTTAGAGCTGGCTGATTGGGAAGAGCACCCCATGGTGGTGGCGTGAGGGACGTGGTGGAGGGTCTCAGTGGTTCTGTAGAGCTGGGAGTTAACAGGTCTGGGGTTGCTTTCCTGGATCAAATCTTCCCACCTATGCTATGAACCTTTTGTCACTCTGCAGTGGGTTTCCAGGCTCTGCGACCTCACAGCCAACTTTCACTCAATAGCCGAGCAGAGACCCCCATCTGTATCTCATCTGATGGGAGTTGGTTTGGCTTCTAGAACGGCCATAACCTTCCTCGTGCAGACGTAAGATATACCAGTTGAGGTCCCATACTTACCCTGTGAGATATTCCTCGTGGGAGCAGTGATTCCAGTGACATCCAGGGCTGGTGGCACTTCACCTGAGTAACTAGCCTAATCTTTCTGAGCCTTGGTTTTCTTATCTGTAAAAACGGTAGTAATAGTAATGCCTAAGGCATCGGGTTGGTATTAATTAAACGAAACAAGAAATAGAAAAAACCGGTTACAGTGCCTAACACCTCATAAATGCTCCGTGCATGTTAACCCTAACTGTTTGCTAATTCCCACCCCACGACAGACACCTCTGGGCCAGGCTTATGCTTTACAAAGATCAGGATGAGAGTCTGGAGTTGGGGCTACAGTAAGGTTTTGGATGAGGATTAAGATGTGGGGTTAAATTCAGCAGTTTTGAATAGTGTTTGGGTTGAGACTGGTTTGGGGTTCCTGGGAGGGCTGGGTGTTAGCACTGAGTTTGAGGTTTGGATGACATTTAGGAAGGAAGGCCCCGGGAGAATTCCAGTTAGGGATGGAGTTGCCCTCGAGGAGGCCTTTCTGTTGGGAGCAGAATGGCTACCTCTGTCTGCATCCCACCATGCACTCAGGAGTCACACTGGGACTCTGCAAGTCTGCCTTCTGAGGGGGTACCCCAGCCTGCCTAAGCCTGGAGCTTTTCCCAGGATGACCCCCACTCCTCAGCCTCTGTTTGGTGGAAAGAGCAGTGCACAAGGTCAAGGCCTTTTGGGGGGAGCCCTAGGAGGTCAAGGCTGGAGAGAATGCAGGGCCAGTGTTCTGGTTGTGCTTTTGGGCCAGTCCCATCCCTCCGACACATTAACGCTCTGTCTCCCCACCTCCAGCCCTCCCACTCCTCAGCACACCCACATTCTCACCTGATGGGCCTCTGACCCCAGGATCCTATTGCCCCAGCTCCCTTGCACATCTCACAGGGAGCAGGCGGGGAGAAACCCTGGCCTGGCCTGGGTGCCCTCCATCCTCCCCCCTCCCCACCTCCAGCCTCCACCTCCTGGGAGAGGGTAGGACACAAAGACAGATCTTTCCACCAGCCCCATCCTCCTCCCTCTGGCCTTTCTCCCTCTCCCTCTCAGGGCTGGCAGAGGCCAAAGAAAACAGAGCTTCTCCAGCTCACTCTCACTCTCTCTCCCTCACTTCCTGCTCCGGGAAGATGGTTTAGTCCCTCCCCCGCCCTGGCTCGGGACCTGGCCTTGGTGTCAAGTTTCTCCAGAGCTTCCAGAAGCAGAGGCCCTGCCTGGGCTCAAGCTGGACCCCTCACCTCTCTCCATTTTACCTCTTCCGTGTTTTTTTCTCCCTTAACCCAGGGCCCTGTGCCTCAGTTTCCTCAGAGTTAAATTTTGTTCTTCAGGTAGTAGAGAAGTCCAGTGGAAGGAGATTTTCTTGGGGGTAGGGGGTATGTGGGATAAGAGTGGGGTAGAGGAGGACAGAGCTGCTGGGGAGACCCTGTGGAATGGGTGAGAGAGTCCTGTGGACACAGGAATCAAATACACTTCCTTTTAGTGTATTGACGCAGTGGAGAAAAGCTCCTCTTGCAGCCCAGTATGAATGATGCCCCTGGAACTGTGTAATGGGGGACCCCGGCAAGTGGGCAGACTTGATGACCTTCCCAGAGGTCCAAGACCCCCAGGTCCATTTGTGGCCTCCTGAATTTTGGATCCCTGCTCAATCCAGTTTCAAGTCCACCTACCCTCCCCCAATTCCCTCAGAGGATTCTCAGCCTCATTTCCTCTGTTCTGGGTAGAGTTTCGTGGAAGAGCCTCTCAGCTCCTGAGAGGGCTCGGGGGTTCTGAAGCCCTGGACGTCTACCTGCTCCACCGACCTACCCTCTCTCTCTATAAGCAGGACTCTCTTCTGGCCCAGACGATCCTTCCTTCTCTCTTTTTCACCTGCACTCCCCAGCTTCCCAACCCAGAACTTGGGTCCCCTTGAAGTTATTGCTCAGTTGACTCAGAAACAGAAATTAAACAGATGAGCTCTAGTGTCACACTCCCTAGATGTGAATATTGGCTCCATCACTCACCTTGGGCAAGACACTGGCCACCTTACTTGTGAAATAGGGATGGTAACTGTATCTACCTCCTAGAGCTGTTGTGAGGATTAAATGAGGTGATGCAGTAAAGGACTCAGTGTGGAGCCTGGCACATAGCATACATCTGGCAGGTGACAGCTATTATTATTATTACCATGTCTTCTGATCACTCACCTGCACCTGAAGGCAATTCCAGAGAGACTACTGAAGGATGGTAGAAGAATGAGTGTATTACTCTCCACAGGACTGGTTGGTAGGAGTCCTGGTTTGCTGACCACTGTGTAATACCTATCCCCGCATTTAACACGAAGTTGGGTCTTCCTTCTTTCCTTCCATCCTCTTCCCTTCCTCCCTCCTTCTCTCTTTCTTTTCTGAACTTAACGCTTTCTAAGAATCTCCTCTGGACCAATGCTTTGCTATGCACTAAGGATACCATAATAGATAATAACAAACAGCCTGAAGTCTGGTCTTGGAAGGTGGTGTAGGCAAGCATATAAATCAGAAAAAACAATACTGTATCTTCATTGCTGTGGTAGAAGTATGTACAGATATGGTGGAGCATAAAACGGCTGAGTTAGTGAAGCTTCAAAGCTGAGGGGTCCTGAGCAGGTTTCCAGGCAGAGGGAACACTTGAGCAATGACATAGAGGTGAGAAATACCGCATTTTATTGGGAATATCTTCTCCAGTCTGGAGTTGAGGACCAGGAGTGTGAATACAGGATCTGCAGAGAATATCTTTCTTCTGGAGAATGCTAGAAAAGCAAAATTTGCTTGCTCCTTCTAGAGTTCATCTAGGAAAGAGCTTCCTGCAGTTATCTGAATGGCTTACTCTCCTCTCCTCTTCTCCTTCAAGTCTTTACTTGACTGCCACTTTCCCAGGGAGGCCTTCCCTGACCATCCTATTCTGAATGGTGACCTGGCCCTCCCTCCACAGTTCTATCCCCCCATCCTTCAACTTGCTTTATTTTTTCCAGAGCACTTATTGCCATCTAACTTTCTATATGTTTAATTAATTAATTAATTTTTTAGTTTTTATTTTTAATTTATTTTATCAAAATATAATTGATTTACAATGTTGTGATAATTTCTAACATCAACAAAGTGATTCAGTTATACATATATATATATGTACATTCTTTTTCATATTCTTTTCCATTATGGTTTATCACAGGATATTGAATATATTTCCCTGTGCTATGCAGTAGGACCTTGTTGTTTATCTTATTTTTTTGTTTTGTTTGTCTCCTACTACAAGAACGTAAGCTCCATGAAGACAGGGATTTTTAAAATTGAAATGTTGTGTTAGTTTCTGGTTTACAAAGTGATTCAGTTATACATACATATGTATATATATATTCTTTTCCATTATGGTTTATTACAGGATATTGAATATAGTTCCCTGTGCTATATACAGTAGGACCTTGTTGTTTATCAATTCTGTATACAATAGTTTGCGTCTGCTAGTCCCAAACTCCTAATCCAACCCTTCTGCTTCTCTTTCCCCCTTGACAATCACAAGTCTGTCTCTATGTCAAAGACAGGGATTTTTGCCTGTTATTCACTACTGTATCCCTAGTGCCTGAACAGCCTGGGGACTCAAGGAATATTTGTCAGATTAGTCCTCATCCCGTGATTCATGGAGGAAACATATTTGACCCTCTCTAAATGGGTCAAGTATGGTGCTGGTGAGCTGCAGCCAATGACCCCTAAATGGTGAGCTGTAGTCTAATTCATAGACTAGCTGCATCAGAATCACTTTAAGGTACTTGCTACAGATTCTGGAATCCCATTCAAAACCTAATGCATTAGAATTTCCACAGGTGGATGCTGCATTTTAGCAAGGATGTTTGGTGATTTGATGTGCACCATGGTTAGAAACCATATCTAGACAATCTGGAAAACAGAACATGCCTCCTTCATCAGTAGGAGACTTAGAGCATCCGGAAAGAATGCAGAGAGACCAGTCAGGAGGCTATAGTTATGGTCTAGTTCAGAAACAAAAGTGGCTTTGACTAGGGTTGAGAGTATTAGAGACGGAGAGAAGTGGGTGGATTCAGGGGATGTTCAGGAGCTGAAATTTTGAGATGAATTGCATATGGCAGATGAGGGAGAGGAAGGGTCAAGAATGGGCTCTAGGGTCCAGGCTTATCCACATGCATAGATGAAGGTGCCATCATTCAGATGTAGGACCCTGGAAGAAGACCTAGTTTGGGGATAAGATTATGAGTTTAATCTTACATATATTGAATGTAAGGTGCTTTTGGCAATCAGAGGGGAAATGTCAAGTCAATAGCTATATGCCCAGGCCAGGGGATTTCCAAAGCCAGTCATCTGAAAGCATGATGTTCAGAATGGAAGTAGTCGGCTTTCAGCTAAGCAAGAAAACAGATCAAAGGAGTTAATGTGACCTCCCTCAGCATGTTTACCTGTCAAGTTAAAAAATATGCAAACATATATATATAGTTTCCATCATGAGAGGCAAATAAAGTAATGGAATCTAAAATAAAATTACATGTGCCCTGAACTTAATTATGCTAAAGAAAACAACAAAAAAAAGGCAGGAACTATACAACTGTGAAATGCATGTGTAGCTCTTAGTGAAAGGTTTAAATCTTGCTGACACCAATATGAAATGATGGGTTGTGATTCATAGGGAAGGTAATGTGATTTCTGCAGATGGGCTCTGACCTGGGGCGCCCCAGCTGGAGCTCAGAGAGTGGTTCTAATTGAATCAACACTGGGCTGGGTGGGGGTGGGGTGGAGATACAATGTCTACTAGGAATGTGGGAAGAACAATCTCAATGCATTTTAAACAGAAGGGAAAAAATGGACCAACAGACAAGAGGTGGTTCACACAGAAAAAGGAGTTTAGAAAAACAAGATGTGTCAGGCTTCTCCAGCCTGGCCCAGGGGAGGGAAATATAAAATGTGAAGATTGGGAGCAGCCCCGTGACCAGACGATGTCCATTGTTTTGCGGGGTGAGAGTTGTTTCCCAGACGTCTCCTAAGCTAAGGGAAACTATCACCTTAACTGCCCTTTGCTTTGATTCTGGGCTCATCAAGCAGCCTTCTGGTGAATAATTCTAGTTAATAAAGAACACTTTCTAAGCACAATAGAGAACATTCTTCTAAGCCCTTTAATACATTCTCTCATTTGATCTTCACAATAACTAATGCTATCAGTGACTATTGTTAATATTATCTGGATATTGCAGATGATAGAATGGAGGTACAGAGGCTAATTCAATTCCCCAACATCACATAGGTAGTAAGTGAGAGCTGGGATTTGAACCTAGGCCATTGGACTCTGAGGTCCCCAACTCTGAACCACTTCCTTGCCCTTGCATACCCAGTTGGTGGTTTTGGTTGGGAATTTAAGTATTCTGGTTCCTGGTGAGAGAGTGAGGGGTCGATCCCATATTAATTTAATAAATTGGACCTTTTGTTTCCATAGCTGCTTCTGAGAATTTTGGTTATCTGAGTTTGTTGCTGAGAAGCCAGTAGAACATCCAGTTTCTGTCCTGAAAGGCACGGGCCAGAGCTGGAATGTGCTCTCTCAACATAATTGCTGCTCCTGGCAGCTTGTCTAGTGCCCAGCATGTGGATGGAGAACCTTTTATTGAGGTACTGAATGAAGTGGGGGCATCACCTGAGGGGCTCTGAGGGATCTCCAGGCAGCACCCTGGCTAACGGCCCCCAAACAAAAAGATGACACTATTTTTGACAATTTTTAGCAAATTTTCAATATTGAGAAAATTTTTTTCCTGTCAATTGCAAACTCAGACTGCTTAAATGAATGTTAACACAACTCCATACTTGTGTTTGAAACGTAATTATGGAAGAAGAAAAAAATCTACTCTCAGATGTAAATCAAACCAAAAATGCACACTGAATGTAGAGCAAGGCCCGACCTTTCAGTGTATTCAATTTTGGGGAGAAAAGTATCCAAAAGGCTTCTTTCCCACTGCTACCCACCCCATCCCCCCACCAAAGGTTTCAAATGGAAGGAAAGTAGACATTTTACAAACTCTAAGTCTTGAATGGCTACAAATGTCTGTAATTTGGAGTCATTTTTTGGAGGCTATGTTTCTATATTGCCGCCTGGAATGATAAACTTGTGGAAAGGAAAGGTTCCCAGCTTCAGTGTCTCCAAAATGCCATGTGAGCACTCAGATGGTGCCTGAAGGCAGGGTTAAACAAATCAAACTCCAAGCCAACAGAGTTCTTTACTATTTTTAAAAAATATTTATTTATTTATTTTTGGCTGTGTTGGGTCTTCGTTGCTGTGCACAGGTTTTTTCTAGTTGTGGCGAGCAGGGGCTACTCTTCATTGAGGTGCGTGGGCTTCTCATTGTGGTGGCTTCTCTTGTTGTGGATCATGGGCTCTAGGTGCGCGAGCTTCAGTAGTTGCGGTGGGTGGGCTCAGTAGTTGTGGGTCGCGGGCTCTAGAGCGCAGGCTCAGTAGTTGTGGCGCACGGGCTTAGTTGCTCTGCGGCATGTGGGATCTTCCCGGACCGGGGCTCGAACCCATGTCCCCTGCATTGGCAGGCGGATTCTTAACCAGTGCGCCACCAGGGAAGTCTGAGTTCTTTACTATTTTAATGTTATTATTATTTTTCAACTTTTAAGTTTTGAAATAATTATAGAATCACAGGATGTTGCAGAAACATGTACAAAGGCTCATGTGTCTTTCACCCAGTTTCCCCCAATGATAAATCTTGGATATTATTTTTAATTAACCAGAGAAAATTAAAAAGTGGCTCAAACCCTTCTGTGGCAAGCTTTCAGAAGACTGAATTTACAGTTGAAAGATCACATTGATTTAAAAAATGAGAGGAAAACATATTTTTTGCCTGGTAAACTAATTTGAAGAAGTTTAAAATGTATATGGATATTTTATTTCTTTTCTTTTAAAAATGTAGAAATTGGTCCATAGTCATAGGTAAGTGAACATCCAAGCTCCTCTTACTTATAGCTCTGTGTAATCTGAGCCCTGACCACTGGTCCAGACTCATTTCCAACTCTTCCTCCATTGTTTTCAGCATTCTCAATGCATCACTTTAGCAATTAAAAATGTCAGCTCCTGTAGTGAAAAGTTAGTTAAAAAATAAAAAGTCTGGAGTAATTAAAATTTCAGTGATTTGGGGCCAAATGAATTTGCAGGCATTTTCAGTAATATAACTACTTTCATTTATGGCAACTGAGAAATTCATGGAGAAATTCATGGCAAGGGAAATTAATAATTTATTGTGTTTATATGTGTCACTTACTTCCTCCACCCCACCCTCTTATGACTGCAATAGAAGAGAGGAAAATTATTTTAGCCATTTAAGTCACATTTGTGTCTCTCATATTTTTGGGAAAAAATGGCAAGCATTTGCCAGCTGAAAGGCAACAGGAGAGAGGAAAATTATTTTAGCCATTTAAGTCACATTTATGTCTCCCATATTTTTGGACAAAAATGGCAAAGCATTTACGAGGTCTTCTTTGGAATGAGGGACATTTTATGCAAAGCTTTTTTCTTATCATGCTCTTTCGTCCATCTCTCTCATAAAATAATTTGCTAACTTGAAGTCTCAAAATTTTCTTGAAACTGTAATTGGTTCTAAGAGAAGATTCAGTGGGATGCCTGTAGAATTTACCCATGTATTTATTCCAAGGTATTATTTCTCTAGGACTCCTATTAGAGGTGAAACTATCACACAAATTGGTTGTGATACTTTAACTTCACAGAAGAGAAATCTTAAATCCTTGTTTAAAAAAATCCATCAGTAATAAAACAAAACCTTACTTTTTACAGAGATTTTTGGAGAGCCTGACATCTAGTTATTCAAAATCACAAGATATAATATTTAAAAACCTCTAAGTGATTGGAAACTACTCAAATGCCCAGAATAGGTAAATTGTGGCTTATTCATACAAAGGAATATTATACAGAAGTGTGAATCAATGAACTGCAGTTGTGTACATGGAAAAATATAGATGACTCACAGCTCTAATAGTGAGCAAAAAGACCAGACGCAAAAGAGTACGTATGGGTTGGTTACATTTATATAAATTTTAAAATAGGTAAAACTAATCAGTGGTGTTGTAAGTTAGCCTTTGGGGGGTGGGGTGGGGTAAATATCCCAAGGGAATAGGAGAGGGGTTTCTGGGATGCTGGGAATGTCCTGTTTCTTGATGTGGGTTACCTTGTGTTTGATTTGTGAAAATTCAGCAAGCTACCTACTTAACAGTTTTTTCACTTTCACCGTGTACAATCCCATAAAATGTTAGAAAAAAAAAGCCAGTATGTACAATGGGATTATGGCAGAGCCTGGGTCGCTGGCAGGCATCCCAGCATCCTTCACTCCAGACACGATGGCAACCTCCGTTCAATTCTGTCTCAGACGGGGTGGCGGATTGTGGGGAGGTGGGGCAAGCTCCATGGAGACAGCATAGATGGTCTCTAATTATACTTTTCCTTTTAGAAAAAGGAATTTTTTTTCTTTTTCCAAAAGAAGGATTTTAAATGATAGTTCGTGGAAGAACCTCCTTGATGTCATCTACCCTTGGAATACTTTTTTCACTGACAAATCCGTGTGTCTAAACCCGCACCCACATTCCTAGCTCAGCCTGACAGGGAGGGGCGGTGGCACCCAGAAGTCTCGGAGTATCACAAAACTGCCTTCAAACATCAGCGCTGCTTCTCACCTGCCCTGGGACCTTGAGCAGGGTCTGCTCTCTACGCCTCAATATCCATCTCATAGATTGACACTGAGCATTAAATAAGGCCTCCCAAGGGATATATAGCGTGCCCAGGACACTCCCTGACATGTGACAGGCATTTGAGGAGTTGTTCCTGGCTTACATTATCTCTAATTTTCCCTCTGCTCAGTAGGTATTATTTTTATTTTACAAATGAGGAAACAGAGCTTGCGTGGAGCAAAATCACACCTACTGAGTGGCAGAGCAGGACTTCATGTTCCCAGCTCCCTTGGCTATAGCTCCTGGAAGTCATCTTCCTTTTCTCCCACCCTCTTTCCTACACGACAACCCCTTTCCTCTCCTCCCGCTGGCCCCAGAGTCCCAGATACCAGAAATCCACAGAACAATCTAACTGTGCCCTTCCCTGGGCCAGCCCCGATTTGCCCTCTGGGCTAACAGTGTCCAGCTTGGGGAGGCGGTCCTGCCCACACCAGGCTTCCTACATCTGGAATTGGCCCAGAGGACCCAAGAAGAGGGCCCAGTGCTGTTGGGCAGGGCAAGTTATACAATTTTCAGGGCCCAGTGCAAAATAAGAATGCAGAGCTCCTTGTTAAAAAAAAAAAATTAAGAATTTCAAGCCAGCGACCACAGAGCATTAAACCAAGCATGGACCCTTCTGAGTATGGGATACTGGGCCTGCCCCCTTGAATCCTAGCTTGTGATTCTACTAAATAGAATCCTGATGTCTGTGGCCCTAGGTACCGGTCCAGACCCTAGGATCCGAGCTGGCTGGATTCCTTTGTTTCCTCAGAAGGGACTAGATTGTCAGTGAAGTCAATGGCCTTGACTGAGCAGAAAGACTGCAGTGACCTGGGGACTTGCAGCCCCAGTGATCTAAGGCTCTGAGGTCACACTAACCTCAGGTGTTAGGCCTCTGTTGTGTGGCCTCAGGCTCCAGGGCTGTGGCCTGGGTGGTGGGGCCAGTGTGTGGTAGGGGGTAGGGGGATGGGGTGGTGGGATGGTGATGGGGAGATGAAGTACCTGGGGAGTAGCTTAGAAGGCCAAAGGCAAGGGTGAGGGGATGCTTGGGACCTGGACCTTGGAGGGAAGAGAAAGATATAGCCTCTGGGGTTAAAATGCTTCAGGCCAGACTTCAGGAAGCTGGGGCTGGTGCCATATAGACTCTCAGCCTGGAATGGCCATTGGTTTCTGGGGCTCTGGAGGACTTCCAGTGGCTTCCAGAGCTTTGTTGGGCCATGAGTGAGGCTGATGACCTCTCTCTCTCTCTTCTTCACCAGGGACCTCTGCATGTCCTGTATCCAGGGCAAACCCTTCTGAGTGCGTAGACCTCTTCCACTCCCCTCCACCCCCAATTACACTACCCCTTCCTCTAGACCATCTTAGCACAGACTCAGACAGGAAGAACACAGCCTTTGGCATTAGAGAGATCTGGGCTCCGATTCTGACTTGGTCATTTACTAGCTGTGTGACCCCAGCCAGGCAACTCAACCTCTCTGAGTCTTGGTTTCCCCAAAAGAGGATAATGAAAGTACCTGCCTCATAAACTGGATGTGAGGATGAAATGAAAAAATATAGCCAGAGTGCCTGCTACATAGTAAGTGCTACATAAAATGATAATTGTTAGTAATCGTGTAGGAGGAATAGATAATTAATGTGAACAGGCAGCATGGTATTTAAGGATAATAATTTCTATCTCAAAGTGTAGATGTGAGACTCAAAATGAAATAATGTCTGTGGGACAGAAGCTCCCAGCACAGTGCCTGGTGCCCAGTAGGGGCAAAAATGTAAACCATTTGTTCATCTTCTCGCCAGCTGTCCCTAGTGTCCCTCCGGCACTTGGGACCTCCTTAGGTCCCATCTCTCAAGTTCCCCTAGACAGCTTATGTCACATGTCTCTCTGGCTCGGCAAGCAGCCATGATGAGAGGGTCTTGTGAACACATGGAGGGAGCAGTGTGCCTTGGGAGGAAGCCTGGAGGTCTGACGACCTTGGGCAGATCCAGCTGGCTTACTCTGCCCACTGGTCCCTGCCTCTGGTCAGGTATCCCAGTAATCTGCCACCCACCCCAGGCTGGTATAAATCTCCATGCCCCCATGGGCCTCAATCTCTTTGTTCCTTGGCCAACAATTCAGACCCTAGCAGTCAGCTCCGCTGTCACATTCTTCCCTACCCTCTTGTCTCCTCAGCCGATCCTAATCCTCTCTTTACTCCTGGTCTTCATCTTTTTTCCAACCCCATTTAGCCCTGAGCCTGCCCTATCTCACCAGGTTCTAATCCAGACCCAACCCCCTCCACCCCTGCCTAGCATTTCCCCCCTTCCCTCCCCATCTGCCCTCTCCCACTGGGCTCTGGAGAGGGTCTGTGTACCCCTCTGAGCTCGCTGGAGGACCACGCATGCCTCTAGCTGGAGGAGTGTTGGCCAGCCATTCCATTCTGGTGAGAGCGGATGCTCCAGGAGAGAGTGTGGGCCGTCCTGCTGGCCCTCAGGCCGGGGGATGCCCCTGGAATGTCCTCCTGCCTGCCCTCCTCCAGCCCCAGTGAGCGTCACGGACTCCTGGGTACGGCGGCGAGTCAGGCCTGTCTCCGCTGTTGTTTATGTAATCCTTCCCTGCAGTAACGGGGTGTTTACTGTTGCACAAACACATTTTGGTTTAACGGCTGACAGTAAAACTGTCTGATAAAGTTTGATTTAGCGAAAGAAAGCAAAATAAATCTGGGGGCACAGAGAGCTGTTGGGAGGAGAGACTCCTAGGGCTTTACAGAACGGGCAAGAGAGTGAGGCTAGGGGAGCGGGCTGCACTCCCCTGGCCATCCTGTGTGTCTCCCAGGAGCACCTCCGCCAGCTCCTCTGCAGAAAGCTGAGTTCTTGCTACATTGGTAAGCTCCCGGTCCCAGCATTTCCTTGCCATAGCGCATGCTTGGGCTTCCTCCGTTGTCTGCCTTTTTGAATTGTCTCCATCCTTCAGTATCCGGGGTAATGTGTTCCTCCCCCCAGGGAGTCTCCCCTGATTGCTCCAGCTCAGATAGAGCTGGCAGTGTGGCCTGAGAGAAAGATCCTTGAGCTAGGAGACCTGAGGACTAGGTGTCACTCTGGGATTTATTAGCAGTGTAGCTGCAGGCAACTAGCATTGCCTTTGGGGAGCTCAGTTCACTCAGCTGTAAAGGAGCGTGAGCAGGTTAAGATACAGAAAAGGGCTCGGTTCTCGATAAAGCCCTACACATTCGTATCTGGTTCTCCTCTGAAATCTCACAAGGCACGTCTTGGCTGTGCACTCAACTTGTACTCCCCTCACAAAACAAGGTAGGGTGAACATCTGTCCCATGTGCATGATGATTCCGCAGCCTGTTGCCAGGAGCTTCTTGTCGGGCTGTCTCCTACTCCTGATTTGTCAGTATACAGCTGGGGCGAGGCAGTAGGTACCCATGAAATATTTTTTTGAACTTTTTATTTAAGTATAATGTATAGACAGAAAAGAATACAAATCCTAAGAATATAGCTTGATGCCATTTCTCGGACCGAACACGTCCATGTAATCAGCACCCTGATCAAGAAACAGAACATTTCCCTCACTCCCAAAATCCCATCCTAGTTGATACCAGCTCAAGGATAATTGCTGTCTTGACTTCACCATAAATTGATTCCACCTGTTTTTGTACTTTATACAAATGTACATAAATAAATATAACATGTACTCTTTTGTAACTGGCTACTTTCTGCTCGACATCATGTTTGTGAAATTCATCTATATTGCCGTGTGAAGTGGTAGTTCTTTCATTTTCTTTGCTGTGTCGTATTTCATTATGTGAAAAAACCACAGTTATTTATCCATTCTATCGTTGGGTGGCCTTGAGGTAGTTTCTAGTTTATGTATATTATGAATCGTGATGCCATGAACACTCTCATACATGTATTTTGGTGAATGCATTTCTGTTGGATATATGCCTAGGATGGAATTATTGGGTCAAATGGTATGCATACCCAAAGGGCAGCTTTCGAAGATATTGCTGAACAGTTTTCAAAAGAGGATGTGCCAATTTGTGTTCCACTCACCCTTTGGTATGGTCTGTATTTTTCATTTCAGCCACTCTGGTGGGTGTCTAGTGGTATCTCACTGATGGTTCAATTTGTATTTCTGAGTACTAAGGAGGTGGGAGTACATCTTCATATGGTTATTGGCCATTTGTATATCATCTTTCGTGAAGTGTTTGTTCAAGTCTTTTGCCCATATTTCTATTGAGTAGTTTGCCTTTTTTTAAAATTGATTTGTAGAGGTTATGTATATAGTCTGGATTTGAGTTCCTTCTCATATATATACATTTCATATAGTTCTATGAAATTTTCTCACCTCTCCAGTCTCTTAACTGTGTCTTTTGAAGAACAGAAATTCTTCCTCTTAATAGAGTCCAATTTATTTAAGTTTCCAGGTAATGTGCTTTGACTGGTTGAATATAGCGTCTATCTTCCTGGCTGACTTCATTCTTTCCTTCTGAGTCATCCTGTTTTCCATGTTCTGTTCTATGTTTTTTGGGGAAATACAAAGATGGTTTTCAAGGAAAACCCCATAGTTCAGGCCCAAACTCTTCACCTTGAAGCCTTTTTTTCACTTGGAAGTGTTGCCTGAGAATCCCTGGTTCCTATGTCTGAGGACTTCCCAACCCTTCCCCTTTTCCAAGAATCCAGGTTAGTTTTGTGGACTAATCTTCCTTCTGCCACTTAAATCTAGTTAGCTCACTCAAGAGAACCTAAAAGACCAACAAGCAAATGAAGAGTTGCTCCAACTCATTAATAATCAGAGAGATGCAAATTAAGGAATAATGAGATATCATTTCATAACTATTGGATTGGCAGAAATTAGAGAGCTGTATAACACCAAGTGCTGGCTGGGACATGAGGGTCTAAAAATGTGAATGCTCTGCTGGGAGGAGTGTATCAGGACAGCAAGCAGGACTACTGATTTAAAATTATTGACACCCTGGGTACCAGCATTCCCCCTCACACAGGCCCAGGAGGGGCATGGTAGGGGTATGCATCACAATATTGCATTGGTGATGGGGAGCATCTGGGTGTCATCCTTGGGGGAGTGGATGGGTAGGATGTGACGGCTGCACACCGTGGAGTATTATGGAGCAATTGGAAGCAACAGATGAGATGTACACTCGGAAGCATGCATGGATCTTTGAAACATAGTGCTGGGCGGAAAAGTAAAATAACAGAAGGAGATATACAGCCTAATACCATTTGCATAAGTTAAAAATACACACAAAAGAAATATAAACATTTTGCAAAAGCACAAACAAATCAAGAGATGCATATACACTATACACATTAAGAGAGTTGCCTGTGGGGGGATGGGAGTGAGGAAGAAGGATAAAAGGGGATTTAAGAGAACTCTGATCCCTCAACCTTATTTTACTTAATGCATCTTCTGGCTCCATCTCTAAAAATTTCCTTCTTCATAATTTCTCCTGGTTCTGTTCCCAAAGGTCTTGTCAATCTCCCTTCAGATCAGCTCCTCTGAGGCCGTATCTGACAACTTATAAGTTAACGTTTACAAATACCCGCATTTATTCTGAGCAAGTACTCAGCACACTGCAGTGGCCAACATGTAGTGCCACGGGACTGGGGATTGTGGGAAACAGGAAGACCTGAGGGGGGACCCTGTCCTACTAGTCATGGTATCTGGCACCTGGGAGCCGCTCAGTCAATGTCTTCTGAATGAACCAAAGAAATTCTAGCTCTGCTGTTTACCAGTTGTGTCAGCCAGGGCACATACCTTCACCTCTCTGAGCTTTGATATCCATCTCTGTCAAAAAGGAGATAATAATTATAATTTCGACCTCACAGGGTTCTTGTGAAGCTTAGATGGTTGCTTTGGAAAGCACTTCATTAATTGTAAGGAGTTACCCGTGCAATCAAAAAGGGTAGAGAAAAGAATGTAGGAGGCTCAAATCCCAGCACTTCCGTGTATTAGCTGTGGGACCTTGAATAACGTAGCATCCCCTCATCTCAGGTTTTAAATTCCGTGACATGAAAAACAATAATGTCAACCTTGTAGAGTTGTTATGAGGATGAGTGAAAATACATATTTGGTATTTAATAATAGGTGTTTAGAAAATGGAAGATCTATATCTCCGTTCATTAATTTATCAGTGAATTCTCATTGAATGCCTACAATGGGCTAGGCAAGGTTCTAGACACTGGGAATGGAGCAGTGAACAAAATAGACAAAAATCCCCAAATCCCTGTCCTTTGGTCTAGGGGAGAGGGGTCAAACAAGAAACAAAATTAATAAGATATGTAGTATGCTAGTTGATGACAAAGGCTATGGCAAAAAACTAAGCAGGAAAGGGGGAATAAGGGAGCAGCAGTGGGGTGGTGGAAGGGATTTCCTTTTTACATTGAGTGGTTGGGAAAAGCCTAGCTGAGAAGGTGATGGTTTGAGCAGAGACTTGCAGAAGGAGAGAAAGTAAGCCTTGGGGAAGTGCAAAGGCCCTGAGGTGGGTGCATACCTGGTGTGTTCAAGGCACAACAAGGAGGCCAGGGTGGCTGGGATGAGCTCAAAGAGCTAAAGGCAGCAGTAGGGTTGATGGTAGAAGTCCGTTTAAGATTGCTGTAAATTATACCTGGCTGCACTGGGACATCTCAGTGGGGGAGGAGGAAAGATTGAGGGAGCTGTGATTTTCGGGTGTGGAGGAGGAGCCAAGGTAGTTGTACTATTTACCTATGGCCACCTAACAAATTACCCCCAAACTTAGCAGCTTAAAAGAACAATCATTTATCATCTTGGAGTTTGTGTAGGTCAGGAATTCAGGTACCGCTTAGGTCTCTCCGATGGCTACAATCATGGTGACCACAGCTGCAATTATCTGAAGACTTGACTGGGAGAGTGTCTACTTCTACACTCATTCTTGAGGCTGCTGACAGGGTTCAGTTCCTTGCAGGCTGCTGGTGAGATGTCTCTCTCCGTTCTCTGCCACGTGGGCCAGAGAAGCCCTAGTTCAGCTTCAACCTGGGAGCAAGAGAGCATGCCCAAGAAGGAAGTCACAGTCTTTTTTTTTTTTTTTAATTAATTTTTATTGGCGTATAGTTGTTTTACAATGTTGTGTTAGTTTCTACTGTACTGCAAAATGAACCAGCTACACGTATACATATATCCCCTTTTTTTTGGATTTCCTTCCTATTTAGGTCACCACAGTGCATTAAGCAGAGTTCCCTGTGCTACACAGTATGTTCTTATTAGTTGTCTATTTTATACGTAGTATCAATAGTGTATGTGTGTCAATCCCATTCGGAAGCCACAGTCTTTTAATAACATAATCTTGGAAGTGACATCTCATGACCTATTCACTAGAAATAGGAGAATTCACATGAATACCAGGGTAGCGGAATCAGCTGGGCAAGCAGAGGTGAGGTTCCCTGCCCCCGGGAGCTGTGATTGTCAGGTGCAGCAAAATTGTCAAAGACTACAGACAGATGAGGAGTCATTTGTCCAGATGCAGCAGGGACATTTGAGGCTTACTTTGTCAGTACAATCCAGTTGTACTACTTTCTTCAAGAACTAGGAGTAATTGAATCAGTAGGAACCTATCTAGCTAGCTAGCTATCTGGCTGTCATCTGCTGTGGTGCTATGTGGTCTTCCTAACGTGACTAATTAGGCCCTCTGGCTGCTCATTCTGGGGCCAGGTTTCAACTCGCAGAGGAAAAGGCATTATTTGTTTGCACGCATGCACGTGCTCACATCTGGGCTTATCTTCTGTGATGTCTGCATCTGGGGTCCCACTCTACCCTGAGCCTGGAGACCCCTGGGTTCACCTTTCCTCTGCTTCCTCCTCTGCACTTTGTCAGAGGTCACGTGGGAGGAAACAAGCCCCACGCGGTTTTAATCATTTTGCTATAAAAGCCGAGCTGCTCTCTGCTTTGATCCAGGCTGAGCTGCTGGAGGAAGGGCGGGGGGCCAGGCTGGCCTGTCCGCGGAGCACCTCCGCACGGCTCCCACATCAGACGACAGCCGTAAAATGGAGCACAGCTCATTAATTCTCCCTCTTAACCAGGGCACCTGACAAGAAGTGACTTTGAAAACCCGGAGGACGGATGGGCGGGCGGGTGGGCGGCTCTGGGGCTATGCGAGGAACATCTGTTTCCAGGTCCCTGGCCGTTAAATTGACATCTTTTTATTTGAAACTTTTCTTTTATTTCCCAACTTCCTGCAATTGGCAAGGTCTCTGTGCCAGGGAGCAGATGGCATGGCGTTGAGGGCTGAGTGGCTTTGCTGTCCTGCAGGATAGGCTCCTAAGTGCCGGAGTGGGCATCCTGGCACTCTGTCAATTATTAAACCTATGTTTGTGCAGAGAACATCAAACCCCATAAAAAACCAAAATGGCCTTGAAATCGAAAACCCCGTGAACATCTGTGAGCCTCCATATGAGAAATATTACCGTTTCAGAACTAGAAAATTCACTGGGAGCCTGGCATTTTCCATCAAGAGTCTTCTCTCCTTGGGACCCAGCAATCAAATTTCCTTAACAAGAATGATCCAACCTCTGTGACTGCAGCCTTCATCCTGGATGCTGAGATAGCTATTGGTGGCCAAAGACTCAGGTGCGACCTTTAAACTCAACCTGGCCAAGTTCACTAGCAAAGGCTGGGTTGACCCTTCTCAAGGTGTCAGCTCTTAGGATGGGGGATTGGAAGTGGTGGATGGGCGATTCTGTTTGTCTCTACTTTGTCCTGGGGGCCTTTCGGTCACCTTATATTCCTGGCAGTCTGATCCACATGTTTTATCCTTCATCCTTCAGGGTCCATCCTTGGCTAGGTGGATCCTGGTCAGCAGGACAGATAGTAGTCAGTGTTTGAGAAACAATGGCTTTGCTGAGTCCCAAGGGATCACCAAGAGATAATTGCATCTGGTATACCCTTTGGCATGCACAAGTGTGTGTGTGTGTGTGTGTGTGCACGTGTGTACATGCATGTATGGTGCCACGACGTGAGTTTGAATGTTGGTACATCTGTGTGAAAGCATGGGTACCATGATGCCTGTGTGCTTCTGAAGTATGTGCCTATGAAGTGAGTGGAAGAGTGCATAACATATCTTTGTCAGGACATGTTTCTGTGTATTAAGGTGCATCAGGAACTGCTGGGATGAAGTGGCCATGTGCCTTTGTGGATATGTGTGAGAATGAGAATTTCCTCATTCTCATGGTTCCTGAAGGTGGTGGAGATGTCCTTGTTGGTTCTGCTTTACCAGTGACCCTAACACTCATGCCCCTTAATATCCAAGACCTTGCGTGTTCCCATCCCCAACCCTTTGAAGGTCCCGTTAAGATTGTAGGCTCTTGAGTCAGGTTGCCTGGGTTTGAATCCTGGCTCCATCTCTTTCTAGCCACATGATCTTGGGCAGGTTGCTTAACCTCTATATACCTCGGTTTCCTTGTCTGTAAAAGGAGAGTAAAATAGTGCTGAATTGGAGAATCCAGAAAATAATTCATGGAAAGCAATTTGAAACTCCCTGCATTTGGTTAGATGCCATCAGCTCCACCCCTTGTCATGTCTATCACTCCCACCTCTCATCCCAAATTCTATACTTCCATTATGCCATGATAGCCTTCCATTCTGCCGCATCTCCCTTCATCACTTTATCAACCTCCGTCAACTCGGTTACCCCAGCCCCTTTGCCACTGCTATTGTACACCACCTTTCTAATCCAGGCCACCAAACTAGGGAGTTTCCAGGAAGGTGAAACCGGTAGGGTACGACCCAGCCAAGATGGATCACTTCAATGGCAGAACCAGAGTACCTGTATCAATGCTTCTTGATTTCTCAACTACTTGGGTAGAGAATAAGAGCAGGTAAGTGCAGGTAGAAATTGAGCCACCCAAATTGGCCCCTGCAACAGGCTTCCTTCTCCCCCTCTCCTCTTTCCCTTTTGGGCTTGGCTTGGGGTGAGGAGGGAGGCCCCAGGTAGTGTTGTCAGCTCACTACCAGCTTGGGAGTATCCAAGAATGCAAGTCAGTGTTCTGGTCATTTTAGCTTTTCCGTTCCAATTTGAATATATTAAAATGCAACCTTCCAGCTGTGCAAATCCCCAGGCCATTGAAATAAAAGGTTTTTAACTTTAACCATTAAAGATTTAACTAGCCAATAAATCTAAGCGTGTGGGGGGTTGTTACCAAACGTTTATTACATTGCTCTTGCTTTTAACTGAAGAGCAAATGCCAAGTGTGGATTTCCATGAAAAAGACATTTCCTTATGGTCAAAACTGATCTCAGCCCCCGACCAGAAAAGCACGAGATCACTGTCTCCAGAAGGGTCCACTCATTTACGTCTCAAATCCCTTTAGGAGTTAAAATGGCTATATCAATTTTCCAAACCAGTTTGCTTGCTGCAAAAAAGGCCTATAATAGCCTCTTGTTGCCACGGTCAGAACATGACTGATTAAATTAATCCAAAGGTCTACTTTCGGTTTGAGCATCTTGGTGCCGACTTTTCCACAACCAGTTTTTATAAAGGCACAAAGGGGATATAGCTTTGGTGAAGAAAATCACAAGATCTTTCTCTTTTAGTATCTTCTGGGTGAGTTGGATAATCAGTGTCTTGGATCATAGTGCTTAGTTTGGCCATTTTTACCTTTCAGGCGAGCAGGAGATCTGCCCAGTAGTGAAATATGGCTTTTAATTTACACAAATGTAAACGTACAGAACTTAACAAGCATATTCACCCTGGACTTAAAAAATGAAGAGAAGCCAGATAAATCTTGGCCATTAAAACACACACACACACACACACACACACACACAGAAAAAGATCTGACGTACATGTTGAGTTATACCAGCCAACGAGGGGACAGAGCCACATTCCAGATGTGCTATTTTCGTGCCCATTGACAGTTCTGCAACCCACCCCAGCATTAAAAATTCCTGAAGTGGAGTTTTTAATCTGGCTTAGACTCCTTTTTGCCCAAGAGGCCTGCTGGGTGGGTCCTCTGGGTTTTATTTCTTGCAGAACAAACCAGGAGCACTGTTTGTGGGAAATACATAGGAAACTGGGCTTTGCTCACGTAACTTCCCTCCGGAGCATTTTCCACATCCATATAGGAGGTGAATAAAGTTGGTAAGCAGTTGTATCTTTTTAAAAAGTGATTTTACGTTTCGTGTGAAGAGTTTTAGCTCCATGAGGCCATATCCTCTACTCCCTAAATTATAAGGCAGAGTGAAATGACAGTGGTGAGGTGTGTGCTTTTCTCTAGCCAGTTCCAATTGTGGGGGACACTGACAGTTGCCTTTTGACTGGCAACCCATCTCCCTGGCTTCCGCCGAGGAAGGGACGTTGGCTGATTCGAGGGTTCTCTTTCTGCTCACACGATCTGCATCTTTATCTACGTCCTCCATTCCACTGCAATCGCCTAGAAGGAAGAGTGAATTCCAGGCACCTGGGGCGTAGCAGCATTTTCCCTGGAGGTCCCTAGCAGTGTCCTTTGATATGGGTGTGGTAGGGAAGGGCTAAGCTCAATACATTTTAGAGCCTCCTCCGTGGAATGAAGTGGAGGCACTGGAGACATTATTTTCAAACCAGACTGGAACAGAAGGGAAGCACTGGCTGATTTGCTGGGAATCTCTCTTGAGTCTGAGAGGCAATTCAATTCAGAAACTCCAAAGACCTGTTTCAGCCTCAGAAATGGGAAGAGCTGGCACCATCCCTTAGGGGCCTCGGGTGGGTTGTCTGCCTTCCAAGGCTTCTAAATTTCAAGGATCGGCAACCCACGTGGAAAGCACAGGTGTCTCACACCAGCCTCTCCCTGGGGCACTTCCAGATCGACTTTGCTGTCCCTGCTGCCTTCTCTGATTTTCAAATCCCAACCTGTTAAACCCGGAAAAGCAGGAGAGCAAGAGAGAAACTTCTCAACCTTTATTAGAATATTTTGCTTTCTGAATGACAAGCCACTTTGGAAGGAAACTTCTTTTTTTTTTTTGATTCCTCATACCTGTGCAACTGTACATGGCAGCCTTATTTTGGGGGGTGTAATCTTGGTAGTGATGGAGGAGAAGTACCCATACTTCCTCCCAGAAAGAATACAGTTGCTTAGGAGACCCTCATCTTATTCATTGATCCATTCATATATTAGCTCGTTCATTCATTCTAAAAATATTGCTAGCGGACTTCTATGAGTCTCTGCCAGGTGTTTGGCTCAGGGGTGTAGGCAGAACATAAGCCAGTGCCTGAGTAGACAGTCAGCCAGAGGAAAGTGACCCTTGACTCTGTCTCTAAGGATTACTGACTGGGATCCTCCTCTGAGGGTGTTAGGAGAGCCTTGCACACATTAGAGGTTGAATCGGGCTTTCGTTGTCTCCCTGAAGTTCCTCGTGGTACTATTTCAGATCTCCCTACCATCTATAACACCCAACTTCTAGGTCTCCTCCATGTTTAATTGCTGTTTCTAGAGAAGGCAGACAACGTTGATTAAGCTCTCCAGCTCACTTCCTCACTCTCTGCTCCTGCCAAGCCCACCCACTCACCATCCCAGCCTGGGTGTCAAAACTGATCCCTCCTATTTCCCTCTTCATCCTTTTCCTCCCATCCTTCTCTAGAACCCCCTGAACCGTGAAATTCCTGCCTGCCTCCTGCATCTCTTCAGCCTCTCTTCCCCACCAGGACTTGCGAGGCTCATCCCTGCGTCGTGGCCCTTCCCCTCCCAGGCCCATGGGCTGCAGCCTTGGACCTGAGGAAGGGGACAGCCTCCATCCTCACAGGCTGGGATCATTCCCCCTCCTGCCCAGACACTGCCCCAAACACATTTCTCTGCTGCTTCTTTTTCCTTTTCCCTTCTGAAAATAGCCATTTAAAAAGGTTGAAATGGGCTTCATGAGGTTTCAGGGGTTTATTAGTTTTAAAAGCCCTGTTCCCTGTTTGGTGGGAGGGGAAACAGCTGCCTTCTTTTCACATTACGTCAATCCACAGGCGTCTGTAATTTACATTTTTAAAACTCAAATGTTCAGAAATAATGGAAAGGCGGCTTGAAAAAAGCAGATGAAATAAAAACTGGGGGGAAATGTGTATTATACAAAAACCAGACCCGTGAGCCTGAGGCGAGACACCCCGATGACCTGGGGAGCTGATTAATGAGGCAAACCAAAGGCAGCCCAGGTGAGTGTGGATTCCATGATTTTCTCACAGTCACTGACGTCCATGTGCTGGCATTTCATTTCCCACGCACAACTTCACGGATGGTTTTCATTCGGAAATTTTAGAACCACTGATGTTTCTGCCCTGGGAGAAAAGAATCCTGAGCTGTGGATGTTGGGCAGGTGGGGGAGTGGAGGAAAGGAGTTGGGGGTGGGGAGAATGGGAACTTCCTGGGTCCTAGACTCTGCATCTCTTGGTTCTTATAGGCAATCTTTTCTGATCCAGCCTCATCGTATTCAGTGCCTTCTTTAGTTCTTCCCCTCCTCACTCTCTGAGCAAAAGGAGATGAAGGTCAGATGCTAAGACCAAGGTAAGATGTATTAAAGTTTTATTTTCTGACAGTCTTCTAATATACCCACTTCATTAAAAAAAAAAAGAAACCTAACGTCTAGTTACATATCAAATGTCTGTTTACAAAATAACTTATCCTATTTTTGCATATAGTTTTTTCTAGGTATTGTGTCTCTGAATACTATTTCATTAATGTTCCTTTGACAAGTATTTTTTTTTAACATCTTTATTGGAGTATAATTGCTTTACAATGGTGTGTTCGTTTCTGCTTCATAACGAAGTGAATCAGCTATACGCATACATGTATCCCCATATCTCCTCCCTCTTGCGTCTCCCTCCCACCCTCCTTATCCCACCCCTCTAGGTGGTCACAAAGCACCGAGCTGGTCTCCCTGTGCTATGCGGCTGCTTCCCACTAGCTATCTATTTTACATTTGGTAGTATTTATAAGTCCATGCCACTCTCTCACTTCATCCCAGCTTACCCTTCCCCCTCCCAGTGTCCTCAAGTCCATTCTCTACGTCTGTGTCTTTATTCCCGTCCTGCCCCTAGGTTCTTCAGAATCAATTTTTTTTTTTTTTTTAGATTCCATATATATGTGTTAGCATATGGTATTTGTTTTTCTCTTTCTGACTCACTTCACTCTGTATGACAGACTCTAGGTCCATCCACCTCACTACAAATAACTCAATTTCTTTTCTTTTTATGGCTGAGTAATATTCCATTGTATATATGTGCCACATCTTCTTTATCCATTCATCTGTTGATGGACACTTAGGTTGCTTCCATGTCCTGGCTATTGTAAATAGAGCTGCAGTGAACATTGTGGTACATGACTCTTTTTGAATTATGGTTTTCTTAGGGTATATGCCCAGTAGTGGGATTGCTGGGTCGTATGGTAGTTCTATTTTTAGTTTTAAAGAAACCTCCATCCTGTTCTCCATAGTGGCTGTATCAATTGACATTCCCACCACCAGTGCAAGAGGGTTCCCTTTTCTCCACACCCTCTCCAGCATTTATTGTTTGTAGATTTTTTGATGATGGCCATTCTGAATGGTGTGAGGTGATACCTCATTGTTGTTTTGATTTGCATTTCTCTAATGATTAGTGATGTTGAGCATTCTTTCATGTGTTTGTTGGCAATCTGTATATCTTCTTTGGAGAAATATCTATTTAGGTCTTCTGCCCATTTTTGGATTGGGTTGTTTGTTTTTTTGATATTGAGCTGCATGAGCTGCTTGTAAATTTTGGAGATTAATCCTTTGTCAGTTGCTTCATTTGCAAATATTTTCTCCCATTCTGAGGGTTGTCTTTTTGTCTTGTTTATGGTTTCTTTTGCTGTGCAAAAGCTTTTAAGTTTCATTAGGTCCCATTTGTTTATGTTTGTTTTTATTTCCATTCCTCTAGGAGGTGGGTCAAAAAGGATCTTGCTGTGATTTATGCTTTGACAAGTATTCTAAGTGCATACCACGTGCCAAGGATGGTTTTAGGCTTGGGGGATCCAAGGAGACCAAGCCAGATGCGGTCTTTGTTGCCTACTTTGGTGGGGACAGAAGGTTGGACAGAACCATCAGTGTAGGGTGAGGAGGCCTGTGATAGCAGAAGTACCAGGTGTTACAGTAGATCTCGTGGGAGTGGAGGAGTAGGAATGAGGGACTAGGAAGCTTCCTGGAGGAAGTGACTTCAGGTGCCTGGAAGAAGTAGGATTTAGCTAGGTAAAGAGGCTCTGGAGGGGATTCCAGGCAGAGGGGATGAGACAGGCTAGGACCTGAGACTAGGGACCCTTTACTGGAGCGCTTGCACCTGGACAAATGTCTCCTCTAGCAATAGAATACAAGAATCTATAAGGGACTAAAAATAACTGCACGCATGCGCAGTTGGGGTGATGAATGAACAACGAGATACAAAAAGGCCGCAAACCAGCTGCCATTTCTGAGGTGCTGGGAGCAAAAGAAGGGGACTGCGCATGATCCCAGCACACAGCACCACCAAGGGGTGGACAGAGCACCTGAGCCACCCCTCTGGCTCGAACCATCGATCGGCTCCCACCCTCACCCCGTTTAAGAAAGCAGCCTGCGTCCTCCTCAGGTGAGCGAGCAAGGGAACTTGTTACTCATTTTCCCGCCTGCCTGAATTCCTCATCTGGCCATGTATCAATCTCTATTGATTAAAGAGTCCAAGGACCCAGGTCGGTAACGGAGACAGTGTGCGTGGCGCAGGGGCAGAGGATTTTGAAATGTAAATTCTGTTGAGTGGTGGTACTGCGACTCCCAGGAGATGGACCTGGGGGGTAGCAGGAACCCAACCACGCAGGCTCCTTCCAAGGAGCTTAGATTTCATTCCGTGGGCAATGGGAATTCTTTGAAGGGTTTAAGCAGGAGAGTTTATGTCTGTTTGAATCACTTCCATACTGTGATGGAAGTCGCCTTAGAGATTGTTTAGTCCCACTCTGTTTTTTTTTTTTTTTTTTCAGATGATGAAGTTGAGGTCCAGAGAGGGAAATAACCATTACGCCTCTTACTACTATTGTTACCAGCTGGTATTTATTGAGAGCTTACAGATAGCAGCCCTGTGCTAAATGCCTCTGCTCCCTCATCCTCACAACACCCTCTGAGGGAAGTACTGGAAATATCCCCATTTTACAGCTGAGGAAACTGAGACCCAGACAGATGAAGTAACTTGCCTAAGGTCACTGGGCTAGCAAGTGTTGAAGCCAGTGATTGAGCAACATGTCTGACTTCACAGTCTTAGCTGGGCCCTCTATTCTCCCAAGGTTCCAAAATTAACAGCAGGGCTGGAATTTAAACCCAGGCCTCCTGATATAGTCTGAACTACTGCGCTAGCTGCTCATGGCATATACCAGGTCTACTTTCTTTCTTAAGAGGTGGACACACACCTCGTGTCAACTTCTCTGCTTCTGTTGGCCCTGTTTCTGCTGACTCTGTGTACTCCTTTGCCATAGTGACTCCTCTGAATATGCCACTTTTGTATCCTGTTCTTCATTTATCTTCTCATATGTATTTCAGGAAGATTATAATAGTCAGTGTTAGTGTTCCAAGGAGGACAAGAACTGAACTCAAGGAAACTGGGGTGGGGAGAAATTCTGAGCAGTGCGTTAAACAGTTTTGTGGGATTCCCAATCTCTTGGCCTAAAGGATACTGGCTGCGGTGGCGGGGCTAGCCCCTTTCAGCCCCAGATGGTGAGCTGGCCTATTCCTCTTGAGGTCAGCAGTCTCCAGGATGAGGACCTCCCAGGGCTGGCCACTGTCAGGTCAGCTGTTCCCTGGGACTGTCACCTTCAGTTTCTACAGGGCTCGTGGCTGCTGGGCCTGGTGAAGCCTCGGCCACTGGTCATTGCTTCCCAGCTACTGACCTCCTGGCCAGGCCACATCTTAGCTAATTTCTGCAATTAGGGAAGCTTGTTTTCAGAGGCTGAAACAGGAACTTTTCTGAATTAGCTTTTATGGTTCAGAGACTTTAATTTGAGATTTAAAAAACATCATAGCTCGCCAAAACCAAATAAACTGCAGCTAATGAAATTCGCAGAAGTTCTCGGAGAATGCTTCTTACTGGTGCTCCTGCATGATTTATTGACAGCCGGTTGTAAAAACAATCTTATTAAAGGTCATAATGTTGGGTAAAAAAAAAAAAAAGTCCTTTAATTTATAGCATAATTAGGCTTCCTCCAATAGTTCTGCTGCCAGGGCTGTCACTTAGGGCTCCGAGGAAGCCCTTGGTGTTTTTCATTATATCACAGCGAAGGAGATCCGTGTTCCTAAAGGGCCCACTGACTTTCTCTTTATGGCCCTTTTATTGCTGCTAAAATAGTCAAAACAGGGGGTTGATTAGAGCCGACTGATGCCTACTGATTATGGGAACACCTCTTGTGGGGGGAGGGAGAAAAGGTAGGAGGGGGCTCAGGACTTCAGGACAGGCCTCCGACAGAAAGGGATGAACTGCGAAACATGCCGGGGAAGTGTGACCAGGTTTCCTGGCTCTTCCCCCAGACACTTGTGGATTGAGGGCTGACCCCAGGCAGGCAGGCGGGGCTGGGGTGATAAAAGGCGTGGGGAAGGTGCTAATGCCTCGAGGAAGAGGACAAGCCCAGGACAGGATGTGTGTGGGAATAAGAACCTTAAAATGCTAATGGGTCCCTAGGTGGAGAGCAGCCCCGCAAGAGTCCAGTAGAAGGTCCTGCCTGCTGCTGGCTGTGCAGAAGGAAACGAGGACTCCGTATTTGTGTATTGTGGTGAGGGCAGATCCTGGTCTCCCGCTTCCAGGGGCCCCAGGTGTTGTTTTCTGGAACCATCTCTCCAGGGCTGTGCTGGTGCAGGGGAGGGGTGAGCACCTGGGGGAGGCGGGGAGTCACAGCAGAGCATCAGGGATGTGTGATGACAGCCAAACCCCAACAGAGATGCACCCCACCCCCCAGTGTCTCTCTCCCTCCCCAAATCTGAGGAGCTGAGAGCTGCAGCTCTGAGCCCACCCCTTGCCAGCCTGAGCCCTGACCACCTACGGTCAGGCCATGGGGAGCATGGGTCCTGGAGCTGCCTTAGCTCTGCAGGCTGTGTATGTGTGGAGGATGGACTGCCCTTCCGCCAGTGTACAGTGTGGCCGCTGTGATGGGGGCAAGGGGTGGGAGCCTCAGCAGTTATGCTGAGGTTCAGTCTGGGCCCTGAGTGTGGCCTGGAGCTGGCCTAGCGCCAGAAAGACTGGGTAACCGTGTGGGCCTTTGGCAGCCCCAGGGATTGGTCTGTTTCTTCTGAGTCTCCTTTGCTCCAGGCTTCATCCAAGCTGCCCTGTCTCATCTTACCTCATCGTGTCCAGTCCTGTCCCTTCAAGTCCCATCCAGTCTGTCTCTTCTCTTCTGAGGTTTATCAACCACTCAGATTTCTCCACCAGCCTGCATGAAACTGGTGAGGACATCTTGGTCTCCCTACATCTGCTCACCCTTTGGAGGCCCAAGGAACCCACTTTCTGGCTCCTTGAAGCTGAAGATCGGACCTAAGCCTGTGGTGATCTCACTTTGGAGATGCAGCCATTCTGCCACTCTCCTCCTCTTCCTCTTCCTTCCCTTCCCCCACCCCTTCTTGTCTTTCGGAATTAACCGTGCAGGTTTATTTGGGAGTAATATTGTGAAAGGAGAAGGAGGATGGTAGGATGGGGCAGGGGGAGCTTTGAGACCAGGAGGCAGAACTGACAACGTCCCTTCTGCTTCTTGTCCGAAGGTCACAGGCTTCATGTGCACGTGTGAACCAGCAGGGAAGGCTCGCCGGGTGCTGTCTGTCCGTGTCTACCGCAGGAGGGGGCCGAGTCTAGAGCTGAGCTGGGAAAACTTTGCCATAGATTCTGGCATTTTCTGAGGGGTTCCCTTAGATACTTTTCCCCCAATTTCATCCTAAGGGAGAAAGAGGTCTGGGAGACGATGACTTGCCCCTTGGACCAGAGTCCTTAGTCATGGCTTCAAAGTTCATACAGTGAACATTGTTGAGCACCTACTATGTGCCAGACACTGTGCAGGAAGATGGGCTTACAGAAATGAACTTAGGAAGTTTCCAGGCTGAGACAGAGATGAGTGAGAGACATTATATAATTAATGACATTATATGTGGTAAATGCTACAGCTGACTTTACACCAGTGGCTAGAGGAGTACGAAGGAAGACGCAGGGTGTGTGTGTTTCTCAGGGACTGTGTGTGTGAGAGTGTGAGGATATGTATATGAGTGTGTAGTCTGTGAGTGTGTAAGTGTATGTTGGTGTGATGTAAGCATGTGAGTGTGTGTGATTGTGACTGAATGTACGTGTGAGTGTGCAAGTGTGTGTATGATGCTGTTGTGTGGGAGTATGTAAGTGTGTGTGCACAAGTGTGGGTCAGTGATATGTTGTGGGACTGACCACTGGTAACCATTGCAAAAGGTAGACATGCCCAGAGAAAGGATTGTATCTGTGTGTGCTGAGCACGCAGGAGATGATCAATACACATTTTCTGATTGGAGAGCTGCCTCTCTTAGCAGGGCAGGAAACAGGATCTGGTCGGGTAGCATCAGCTGTGGCCTCGGTTTCTTTTCAGGAGGTTTTGTCCTCTTAGACAAAGAAAGGGAGTAGGAGTTTTTTCCTTCTAGATGTTAGTAACTGAACCTAGAGGGTAAAAGAATAAATCCTCGAAATAATTAAATGCTAGTAACATCCTGCCCCCCCCTTTTTTTTTTTTTAAAAGAAATTCACGTTCTTTTATTTATTTATTTATTTATTTATGACTGTGTTGAGTCTTCGTTTCTGTGCGAGGGCTTTCTCTAGTTGCGGCAAGTGGGGACCACTCTTCATCGCGGTGCGCGGGCCTCTCACCATCGCGGCCTCTCTTGTTGCGGAGCACAGGCTCCAGACGCGCAGGCTCAGTAATTGTGGCTCACGGGCCCAGTTGCTCCGTGGCATGTGGGATCTTCCCAGACCAGGGCTCGAACCCGTGTCCCCTGCATTGGCAGGCAGATTCTCAACCACTGCGCCACCAGGGAAGCCCCCATCCTGCCCCTTTAAGTGACCATAAGTCAAGAGGTTGTAGTTAATTTTAGTTTGCTTCTACAAACTTTTTATACTTTCTAAATATTCTTCAATTTTTTTTCAATCAGAAAAAATGTTTATTAAAAAATGGATCTGGCTTTTCCATGTAAACTTATGCTGAAAGGGTGTGAAAGCTGCTTGGGGTGCTGGCACCCGGACCCTGGGATTACTTCAGACAGCTCGCCCCGTTTGCCTGCCCCGACCTGCAGTTTCCCATCGGCCTTCACTGCTCCTGCCGCCCGCCCTTGGGCTTTGTGTCTCAGCCTTGGTTATTTGCCTTGCTTCCCCTTGATTGACAGCCTATTTTGGAGTCACGTTTCCAGACTGACCTTTGCCTTCCCCAACAGAGCACAACTCTGCAACTTACCTAAGGCCTCCTGCTCTGAAACTCCACTTTCCCTGCCTCACATTCAGCTTTGCAGCCCTTTGCAGCTTTGGGTCACAGGCTGGGCACCCCTAAGCACCCTTTCAGGGTCAGGTGGAGGCTGGAATGAACTTGGAATAAAACATGCTGGTGTCTCTTTAAAAAGCTAGCTTCTCTGTAAAAATCTAACACCTCCTTTTGGATTTGTCTGTCTTCTTTCTTCTTAGAAGCTGGCAATTATTCATCATTTGTAAATTGAAGATAATCCATTTCCTGATGACTCCTGGAAGACCAGGGGTTGGGGTAGGAGAGTTTCTTAAGAACTTTCATCCCAGTCTGCTGTTTGTAGAGAGAATAACTAACATGCCTCTATTTCTCAGCCATGGACTTCCAAGGTCTGGTTCTTTCCAAATAGATTACTGTGTATTAAATCCTTTAATAACAGCAATAATCTCTATCAGAGTTTTCAACCCAAAGGACAATCGTTTAGGGCATGTTTCAAGGTACAAACTGCAGACAGCTGCCAGTCAAGGCCACCAGATTGTGGGGCAGTGGTTATTCTCTCCCCAAAGATCATTCCTTTCTGTCTTTTTTTTTTTGACCTAAGGTGAGGTTGGAATTGGAGTTGAAGTTAGGGCTGAGGGCAGGATAGGATTGATTGGGGTTGAAGTTGATGTGGGAGTTGGGTTAGAGGAGGCCCAGGCTGGGATTCAGATGGTTGCGTGTTAGCAAAGAGGGTGAGGGGCACGTGGGGCTTGGGTGAGCATGTGGTTTGCTGTTTTGGTATCGGGATTAGGCCAGGGTCAGGTGCTTTGCTGAAATCTCAGAAGCTTACTGTAGGGACCCTCCATCTGAGGGCTGTGACACGCCTGAATTTTCATGCTCACTGGGATCAGACCCATGGTCCTGCCATCCAATTTTGGGTTGAATAAGATAAGGACATGTTGTTTTCCCTCCAGGAGTGTGCGGGAGTCGAGGGGCCACACAGGAGCACCGTGGCAGCCTCCTGGGGGGCCTGGTAGGACCCAGGGTGGGAGTTTCTCTCTTCTGGGGCAGGAGGGGAGGTAGAGGCAGTGGGTCTTGATATTTGTCTGTCCTCCTGCACTGCCAGGCAGTGGGGACAGGACTCAGTCTCAGGACATGAGGCACAGAGTCAGCCAGGTGGATCCTGGGGGCACCTCTGGCTGGAAACGAACCCCACCTTGTGTCAATCACTTTGAAGTGATTGAAATGTGCTGATTCCATCTCAGCGATGAATTGATTCTCTTCCTTTGTCCCCACAAGTAGACAGGCAGGGAGCATTCCAGTGCCTTTCTGGGCTATTTCTGTGCAAGGATCCTGGGCAAAGCCAGGTAAAGAGCCCACACGGCCCCAGGCCCACTGCTCAGGCACGGGCAGACATGGCCATGTGTCTGAATGCTGCCTGTTTCGTTTTTGCTCTTGCCAAGGCCACCCTATCCCACGCTCTAGTCATGCTGTCACTCCCCTGACCACCAACCCCAGCGCGCCTCCGTAGCTTTGCCTGGGCTGCTTGTCGGCCTGGGACACCCTCCCCCCCTTCTCTCCACGCGCCTAGAATCCCCTCAACTTCCAGGATCCAACCCTTGTGACATTGCGTTGCATTTATTTGTTTATGGACTAAATGCAGGGACAGTGTCTCACACCGTCTCCTCAGGACCTGGCACAGGGACTGAAAGAGAGTGGGTACAAAATCAATATTTGGTGAAAGAAGACAGAGAGGAAAGAACCAGGCCATCAGGCTGATGCGTTATACCGATTTTATTAAGACTTAGGCCATCTTATAGAGCACCCTCAACTCCTCCATACTTTAGAAATCTCTGTATATTTTTTTTTTTAGAAGTTTTTTTTTTTAAATTAATTAATTAATTAATTTATGTTTGGCTGTGTTGGGTCTTCGTTTCTGTGCGAGGGCTTTCTCCAGTTGTGGCAAGCGGGGCCACTCTTCATCGTGGTGCGCGGGCCTCTCACTATCGCGGCCTCTCTTGTTGCGGAGCACAGGCTCCAGACGCACAGGCTCAGTAGTTGTGGCTCACGGGCCTAGTTGCTCCGCGGCACGTGGGATCCTCCCAGACCAGGGCTCGAACCCGTGTCCCCTGCATTGGCAGGCAGGTTCTCAACCACTGCGCCACCAGGGAAGCCCCCTGTATATTTTTTAATTGCTCTCTTCTCTTTCACTTGACTTGAATTCAGTAAACCTAATAGGTGACCATGTCTAGGTGCTATGGGGCATGTAACACACTTAAAGTATGGTAGAGCTGCAGAGCTGGAAGCATAAAATACCTCCTCAACGTCACTGACAAATAGAACACAGATGTAGAGAGGGAATTGTTTCTATATCCCCTAGAAGGGCACTTGGTTTTCAGACAGATTTGTCTCCTGTAAAGTTTTATTTTTTTTGGCTTTAATAGCTAATATTTATTGAATCCTTAGTGTATCCAGAAAGTGTTCTAGGCTTTTTGAATGTATTAACTCATTTAATTCTTTCAAACAACGCTGTGAAGTAAGTACAGTTATTATCCCCATTTTACAGATGAGGACACTGAGGCCCAGGGAAGACAAGTAATTTTTCCAAAGTTCTCACAGTTGGTATGTGGTGGAACAAGAATTCAAAACTAGATGGTGTGACTCAGAGTCCATGTTCTTACTATTATTCTCTATTGCTTCCTTAAATATCTCCCAAATTCGTGCCTTCTTTTCCCTTTCAGTTGACACCACTGTCATTTATACCTTCATTTTTTGCACTTCTTTTTCTAGTAGGCTCTGATTTGATCTCCTTAGCTGAATTCCATCCCTCTTCATCCTTCCTGGACACTACAGCCAGGAGGACCATTGAGAAAAGATAAGTATCACTTCCCTGACCCCCTGCCCTTTTTTGTGGCTTAGAGATGCCTGCAGCTTCTTTGACATTCTTCCCGTTGAGAGGTGGGGTCTAATCCCCTTCCCTTGAATCTGGGCTGGCTTCAGTGACTTGGTTGGCCAATAGCATGCAGCGGAAGTCTAGAATTTTCAAGGTGGGTCATAAATTACCTTGAAACTTCCACCTGGGTATCTTAGAACACTGTCTCTGAGTCACTATGTAGAAAGTCTGACTACTCTTAGGACAACATGCTGGCGAAGCCACTCAGATCAGTAGTCCTAGCGGAGTCCAGGGTCCTAGCCATCCTAGGCGCAACGTAAGCAAAGCCATCTTGGACCCACCAAACCAGATCACCTGCCAGCTGACGCCATTGAATGATCATGAATATTACGTGGAAGAGATGAATCACCCAGCTGATCCCTCCCCTGAATACCAACTCACAAAATTGGGGGATGAAGTAAAACAGTTGCTGTTTTAATTTAACTAAATTTTGGGATGGTTTGTTAGACAGTGGTAGATAATCAGAATGCCATTCTTTTCTCTTTCTTCTTTTCTTTTTTTAAACAAACATGTTTAAAAAACATGTTTTTGTTACAATCACAAGGAATATAGTCATGAGCAAGACATGTACAGTCTTGCCTTCGGGGGCTCATAGTGTAGTGGAAGAGGTGGCATTACAAATAAATACGTAGGCCGGGATGAAGTGAGAGAGTAGCACTGACATATGTACACTACCAAATGTAGAATGGATGGCTAGTGGGAAGCAGCCGCATAGCACAAGGAGTTCAACTCGATGCTTTGTGACGACCTAGAGGGATGGGATAGGGAGGGTGGGAGGGAGGCTCAAGAGGCAGGAGATATGGGGATGTATGTATACATATAGCTGATTCACTTTGTTGTACAGCAGAAACTAACACAACATTGTAAAGCATTTATATTCCAATAAAGATGTGAAAAAAAATTATGAATTGTACTCAATGCTGTCACAGTAAAGTTCTATGAGTAAAGTAAAGGCAGGTTTCTCAAAGGACGTAATATTTGAGATGAGACTTAAAAGGATTTAGTAGGGATACAGGGATGGGGGAGGGGATAGGAGAGCATTCTTGGTTGGGGCAAGAACTAGGGTGAAGGTCCTACAGGCCAGAAGTTGCTCAATGCTTTGGGGCCACGTGGCTGGGGTAGAGTGAGAAGGGGAAGTGGCCAGAGATGAGCCTGGACCCTGTGCACCCGCGTGGCTGATCCCTTTGCATTACTCATCACCAGGCACTGAAGCGTCACTCAGGGATGTCTGTGTGCCCTGCTACGTGGGAGTTTCTGGAGGCTCTGTTTCAAAGTTTTAAATGATTCCTCATTCTAGAAAAAAGTCCACATTTTAGCGTAACAGTAACCAGTTCCTTGAGGATCTGTCCCCTAACTCTGCTTTCCAGATGTTTTCCTTCACTCGAGGTGCTCCTCTATCGAGGACCACGTGGGGCTTCCTGAACAGACCAGTGCCCACCTGCACCTGGGCCTCTGCGTGTCTCTTCCTTCCAGTGGGTCGTCCCACTCCCAGGTTTGCTTGGCTAACCGCTACCTTGTTCTCAAGACTCCCCGTGGCAATCCCAATCTGGCTGGGGGCCCATTTTCTGGGCTCCCATAACCCCCATGTCTCCCTGTCTATGGCAGCACAAGCCACAGTGCCTTGTAACTGTGTGCTTGTCTATTTTGCTTCTGGCCTCTGAGCTCTTGCAGGAAGAAACCTCTTTTATCCCCTTGGCTTCTTCCTTTAGAAGCTTTTGATAAAGGTTTATTGATTGAAAAGACAATGATTCCAGCTTGATATTGTATGCAGATTTAGTAAGCAAACCATCAGTATCCTTATCTACATCATTCATCAAAAGTTTGAACAGAGTAAGACAAGGGTGAATCCTGAAGCATGTATGTATCTTCTAACAACATTTTCTTCTAACATTTCTTCTTGGTAAAATTACCAATTTTACCAGGAACTTGAAGAAATATAGATTAAACATGCCCACTCCCGTCCCCCTAATCTAGCAGGTGAAAAAAAGTGGCTGGACAGAAGAACCTTAGTGAACCCACTCTACTCCCAGAGATCCTGGCCTTCCTTTCCAGGAACCCCAAATACTCTTTAAAGGACATCTCATCTCTAGTCAGCCGCTCATGGTTTGCCCATTACACCCAGGCCCTAGTCCTCATTTCCCAAGGTGTGTCTGGGGATTTCCAAATCCAAAGGGATTCCTTTGATTTGAGTTTTAGGCTCAGGATCTGTCACTCTCTTCTCAGGAGTGGGACAGTTGTACATAAACAGTTCATAAACCGCACCCTGCCCCTGTAGCTGAGCTCTGGGCATCTCCTGATACCACCTGATGGAGAGAAAGAAAAGCATTTGGAAAAAGTGATGGTTTACATGTAAAGGGAAGATGGTGTGATAGGATGAGGGTAGAGCTGTGAGAAGTTGAGGAAGGAACAAACCTTGAACTTGGAGTCAGAAGACCTGGGTGTTGGTCCTGATTCTTCCAGCACTTTGCTGTGTGAGTGAGCCCTTTTCCTGCTGTGTTCTCAGTTTCCCCACTGGGGTAAGGAGGGGATTAGAAGAGTCCAAAGACTAAAACAATTTTTCCCAGAGGAAATCTTTCCTCAGTGGTTTTTAATCATTTTAGGGGTCACAGACTTTTCTGGGAACCTGATGATGCTATGAAACCTTGACCCCAAAATGGACACAGACACGCAGTGGCACATGTGCATACACACTCAAAATCTGTTCCAGAATTTTGCCTGAGATTGATAGCCTAGTTTTCAGTATCGGCCTCTCCTGTTTTTAAAAAGTCTGCTCAGGGGGCTTCCCTGGTGGTGCAGTGGTTGAGAATCTGCCTGCCAATGCAGGGGATGCGGGTTCGAGCCCTGGTCTGGGAAGATCCCACATACCGCGGAGCAACTGGGCCCGTAAGCCACAATTACTGAGCCTGCGCGTCTGGAGCCTGTGCTCCGCAACAAGAAAGGCCGTGACAGTGAGAGGCCCGCGTACCGCGATGAAGAGTGGCCCCCACTTGCCGCAACTAGAGAAAGCCCACGCACAGAAACGAAGACCCAACACAGCCATAAAAAAAAAAAAAAAAAAAAAAAAAAGTCTGCTCAGCTACCAAAATCCAGCATCTCTCCCAACCTTCACGATGCACTGCAGTTACTGCACTGTCTCATCCACAAGTTCTCGTGAGTTCCTGCGATATAAAACGTGAATTTAGAGACTCTTAGAGAAGCCTCAGATCTCTTCGCATAATTCCAGCTTCTAAACCAGCTTACAGATATTTACTCTTTCTGATTGAAAACCTTGCCTGGAATATGGAAGCAAAATTGGATGGCCATTGACATCACTCCTCTGCCCCAAGTATATTCTCAGGAGTGGAGAGTGGGTCCACTGGAAAGTATTCTGGTCGGCAGTTCATTTTTATTTATTTATATTATTTTTTATATATATTTATTTATTTAAATATTTATTTATTTTCCTTTTTTTTTTTTTTTTTTTTGGCTGCATTGGGTCTTATTTGCCGCACGCGGGATCTTTCGTTATGGTGCATGGTCTTGTTGTTGCAGCACGCGGGTTTTCTCTCTCTAGTTGTGGCGCGTGGGCTCCAGGGTGCGTGGGCTCTGTAGTTGTGGTGCGTGGGGTCCAGTGCCCGTAGGCTCTGTAGTTTGAGGCCCGTGGGCTCTCTTATTGAGGCGTGTGAGCTCAATAGTTGTGGAGTGTGGGCTTAGCTGCCCCGCAGCATATGGGATCTTAGTTCTCTGACCAGGGATCGAATCCGCATCCCCTGCGTTGGAAGGTGGATTCTTTACCACTGGACCACCAGGGAAGTCCCCGGCCGTGTATTTTTAGATCCCAGGGGGAAATATGGTCCTTCTTGCTGGAGTCTGACTCAGAGGCGATTACCAGGACGTGAAGGAAGTTTGAGCTCAGAGCCCCCCGCTTTTATAACTCCTTCCAAGGACCTGGGGGTGGGACACCTAGCAGTGCATCCATGAGGTGATATGTTTGGTAAAGTTACAAAAGTCAGATTTTTAACCATGATTGCCAAGATGTCTGTCTTTCTCCCTTCTGATTTCCTTGCCTGTACATTTCTGCTATGTTGAGTGGCGTTGGAGAATGTGAGAGGATTTGCTGGGACCCAGCTAAGGGGAAGCTAAGTTCAGGATGTGTTTAGTCTGGATTCAGTGAGTTGTATTTATGAGGCTTCCATTCACTTTTGGTGTGTAGTTAAATTACTGCCGGCTGTCTGCAGTGGGAGGGGCTTCTTTGCAGTTCACTCTGCTGACCTACCTGCCCCTTGAGATACGTGGCTGGAGGGTGTTTCAGATTGTGAATGCATCTTACTGCAATCCCACAGGAAATGTTTGGGTAATGGAGGAGAAACAACGTTTGGAATGGAACCTGTGTTAGTTGCCTAGAGCTGCTATAACAAATTACCACCAACGGGGTGGTGTAAAACAACAGAAATATATTTTTTCACAGTTCTGGAGTCCAGAAGGCTGGCACTCTTTTCAAAGGCTCTAGGGAAGAATCCTTTACCTTCTTTGCCTTTTTCAGCTCCTGTTTTTCCTTGGCTTGTGGTAGCATCACTCCAATCCCTGCTTCTGTCTTCACATGGCCTTTTTTCTATGTCTGGGTCTCCTCTTCTGTTTCTTATAAGGACACTGTCATTGGATTTAGTGCTCACCCCAATAATCCAGGATAATTTCAAGATCCTTAATTTAATCACATCTGCAAAAGCCCTTTCTTCAAATAAGGTCAAATTCACAGGTTCAGGGGGTTAGGACATGGACATATCTTTTTGGGAGCCACTAGGTAACTTGCTACAGAATCATAAGCTAGTCTAGGAAAATTTTTTCATTCATTAGAAATATAAAGCTGTTAGAATCTGGTTCTTATCAAGGCCAAGTCAAAATAGAAATTCTTCCCTACCAGGATATACTCAATTGTAAATGCACCATACATTTTTCTTTTTTTGTATGGAATATGATTTAATGAGATTTCCTCTGTTTGCAGAGTACATATTTGCAGCAATGCTACAAATAGCATTGTTTGTGATTTTTAACTTATCACTGAATCCTATAAACAGTATTTAAAATTCTTGTTCAATACTGATGTCCATGAGTTAATACAAAACTCATAATAAACTACTACAATGAGAATATCAGCAAACTGGTTAATGGATATTGTCAATTCAAAGAATATTTAAGATAAGTCACTGTGCAAGAAAACTTGACACACCCGGAAATACTGTAGCTCGTATATGAAAGGACTTTGATAGCGGTTTTCCCAAACATGACAACAATCCTAAAGATTTATGACATTACCAACATCAAGTTGTGAAGCTGAAAAAAATTCCTCTGAACCATCAATAACAAAAGCCAAATTTTGATAAGCCATGCTAGAGGAAAGACTGAGTTATTTTTCTATACTCTATAGAAAATAATACCACAAAACCTTTGATATAAGAGGAATCAATAGAAGAGTACACAGCAAAAGAAATACTTTTTTCCTAAAAAAATTGTGTGTGTCAGGCAGTTAATAAGCATATGTTATTTTTCTGAGTTTTGTGATTGTGGCATTTATCAGCATAAACATTTAAAATTTTTCTTATGAGTTATTTTCTTATTCTAAATAAACATACACTTAAAAAAAGTTGAAGTATAATTGATTTACAATGTTGTGTTCGTTTCAGGTGTACAGCAAAGTGGTTCAGTTTCATAGGTATATATACACACACACATATATATATATTCTGTTTTCAGATTCTTTTCCATTATAGGTTATTACAAGATATTGAATATAGTTCCCTGTGCTATACAGTAGGTCCTTGTTGTTTATCCCAAACTCCTAATTTATTCCCCACCAACCTCCCCGCTTTCCCCTTTGGTAACCATAATAACCACTTTTGTATCTAACTTTGTATCCATAAATTTGCCTTCTTTTTCTTTCTTTTTTTTTTTTTATTAATTAATTAATTAATTTATTTATGGCTGTGTTGGGTCTTCGTTTCTGTGCGAGGGCTTTCTCTAGTTGCGGCAAGTGGGGGCCACTCTTCATTGCGGTGCGCAGGCCTCTCATTATTGCGGCCTCTCTTGTTGTGGAGCACAGGCTCCAGACGCGCAGGCTCAGTAATTGTGGCTCACAGGCCTAGTTGCTCCGCGGCACGTGGGATCTTTCCAGACCAGGGCTCGAACCCGTGTCCCCTGCATTGGCAGGCAGGTTCTCAACCACTGCGCCACCAGGGAAGCCCTGCCTTCTTTTTCTTAAAGAGTGTCCCCTCCTCAGGTTATACCAACCTTGGGCCCATGTCACGAAATCTGGACCACCCCTGGGTTTGACCCCATCACTTTGAGTGTCCTGCTCTACCATCCAGACTCTTTCGTTCTTGCATCTTCCATCGTGCCTTCTCCCCCGGCCCACATCCATGTTCCGGCTGTCCCTAACCCAAGGACATTTCCATCTTTGCAGTTACTCCCTTATTGGCAGTTGTGTCTCTTGCTGCCAAAGAAAGAGAGTTGATGCTCCAGCTCTTGCATCCTACCTGCCACCATCCTATTAAAACAGCCCTTTTTAGGGGCGCCAACATCTCCTTACTAATTGCAGCATTCTGGAGAAGCTTGGTCAGGTCCCGTGGCTTGACCAGCGTGCATTGGCTCCCTCCAGGCCTCACGAGTGGTCCTGGAGCGCTCTTTGATCTCTTACACTCCACTGCATCACAGGTGGTCTCCGTTCAGCATCCTTTTCCCCAAATGTCAGGCCCTAGCACAGGGCCTACACAGGAGGGGCGGGAAGGGAAGTAAAAAATTCAGGGCTAACTGTGTTCTAGTCCCTGTGCTGGGCATGTTCATACCTTTCATTTATTTTCATTTACCTTTACTTAATCCTTACAGCAACCTGAGATATAGCTGGTAATAATTCCCCTTTTATAACCAACTGGAAAGTACAAGATCCAACCAATTGGGAAATAGAAGTTTAAGTGACTTGCTCAAGATTCCATTATTAATTGGTAAGAGCTCCGCTTAGACCCAAGGCTTATCTGTTTCTCCTTCAAGTCCATATTTTCTACTAAGCTTTTCTGTCTCTGGATTACCTGGGGAACAGGGACACAATTATTTCTCAGATAGAATTGAACTGAGAGCGCCTTCCTCTTGAAGCTCTGTCTTCCATTAACTGATGCTCCACTCTCCTGATTCTTCTCTCTCTCGTTTCCTACTGCCTTTTCCCTAGCTTCTTATCCTCGAATTCTGTCCTCACCCCTCTTCTCTCCTTTCTCTCTCTTGTGTACGTCATCTGGTCAGACGGTTTCAGCAGTCACTTCTCAGAGGACGTTGTCTCGTGGAGGAGTGCTAGTTGGTTATCTGGTCCAAGCCCCAGTCTTGTTTCTGCCAGGTGTCCTGCTAGGATTTCAGTCTCCACATAACCCACCATCCTCTTCTCTCCTCTCCAAACCTTCTTCTCTTGAATTCCTGTCTTCTTAGTCGCTCATACGTTAACCCAGAGGAAGGGGTGTCACCTTCGTCTCCTTCCTATTCCTCACGCCTTTTAGTTCATCCAACAAACATTATTGTGCATTTCCTGTGTGCCAGGCACTATGCTAGGCACTGAACGTTCACTGGTGAACAAACGTTCACCGGTGAACATAGTCTCAGGAGCATATGTTCTAGCTGGAGTCTGCTGACATCAACTCAGCTGTGTCTCACCCTTTGCCTTACTGCCATTTTCCTAGTTCGGGCCCTAGTTGGACATGCCTGCAGTATTGCCATAGCCTCTGGTCTTCATACCATCCCCCCTCTCCCTATTCCTTGAGGATAACATAACAAATAATTATATTTTACCCTCTGTGCTGAGAAGGGCTGACCACATTTGTCTCTTTTATGGTTCCTTAGGAAACCTTTAGTCTCTTGATGAGATGTGGAACTCATTCTGGCCCTGTCGGTGGCCGTTTCATCCACCTTATGTTGAATCTATGAGCTTCCATTTTAAATGGTTGCACTGGTCAATTCAGATTGCATTTTTTTTTTTTTTTTTTTTTTTTTTTTTTACAGTGTTCCGTAGACCTCCCTTGCTATATGTTCGGTCGTTTTGATACATGTATATAATATGTATTTGTATACGTATAGTAACACTAATCTTCATTTATCAGTTTCCCCCCTCCTTTCCTTTTTAATTAATTAATTAATTTATTTATGGCTGTGTTGGGTCTTCGTTTCTGTGCGAGGGCTTTCTCCAGTTCCAGCGAGCGGGGTCCACTCTTCATCGCGGTGTGCGGGCCTCTCACTGTCACGGCCTCTCTTGTTGCGGAGCACGGGCTCCAGACGCGCAGGCTCAGTAGTCGTGGCTCACGGGCCTAGCCGCTCTGCGGCATGTGGGATCTTCCCAGACCAGGGCTCGAACCCGTGTCCCCTGCATTGGCAGGCAGACTCTCAACCACTGCGCCACCAGGGAAGCCCTCAGATTGCATTTATAAAGGATCGTAAACAAATATCTTCTTTCAGCTCTCCCTCCCAGCAGAATTCTACCTATCCTTTGAGGTCCTATTGCTCCACTGTGAAGGCTTTCTGGATGACCTTTATACAATGGATTGCCATTTTCCATTTGCAGAACTTTCTGTTGGTGCCTCTTTGGGGGGCACTTACTGTACTGTGCCTTGTAATGTAGAATTACATCTTCCACGAGAAGGCAAACTCCTTGAGGGCAGGGGCTGCACTTTGCTCATTTTAACCTCTCCGGCTACCTAGCATGATGCTTTTCCCATAGCAGCTGCTAAACAAATGTTGGTTGAGTTAAATGTGTTTTCTGTCGGTCTCCCTTTCTTTCCGTTTTTCAGCCCTTGCCTCTACACTCTGCTTCTTTCTTCTTGCCTTTGTTCTTGTGTCATTTTCACATTCACAGAATGCTAGCTCTAAGAGAACTTTCAGATTCCAAGTCCAAAGTTTCCTATTTACTAGGCTGATCATCAGAAATAGCTGGCAGTTTTGAAAAATGATTTCCCTTTAAAAATTATATTGGGGGACATTATGTCAATAGTGAAGGATATGAATCTTAAGTGTACAGTTGGGTGGATTTTATACCCTTGTAACTACCATCCATAACAAAATATAGAACACTTCTATAGAAACATAGAACTTCCAAAACGCAGAATATTTCCTCACACCTGCTTCAAGTTGAAACCAACCCCCCTAAAAGTAATTGCTATTCTGATTTAGTTCATAACAGATTAGTTTTGCCTATTTTAAAAGTTCATATACATAGTCTTTTGTGTCTGACTTCTTTCTTTCAACATTCTGTCTTTGAGATTCATCCAGGCTGCTGTGTGTATCTGTAGCTTATTCCTTTTCATTGTTGTATAATATTCCCTGGTATAAATCTAGCACTGTGTATTTATTCATGCTACTATGGATGGGCATTTGGTTTGTTCCCAGTTTTTGACTATAACAAATAAAACTGCTATGAACATTCATGTACATATTTTTTTGGTGGACATATGCTAGAGAAGAACTCAGAGTTCTCCAGAGAAACAGAACCAATAGGGTGTGCGCATATATAAGTATGTTTGTGTGCATATAAAGAGATTTATTATAAGAAAGTGTCTCATGTGATTATAGAGGTTAGCAAGTCCCAGGATCTGTGTTCGCTAGACCCACACTAGAACTGATGGCAAACTCCAGTCTGAGTCCAAAGGCCTGAGAACCAGGAAAGCTGATGGTGTAAATTCCAGTGCTAGCAGGCCAGCTAGAATGCTAGCAGGCTCAAGACCCAGAAAGAGCTGATGTTTCACTTTGAGTCCACAGGAATGAAAGAACTGATGCCCCAGTTCAGAGCAGTCAGGCAGGAGGAACTCCTTCTTACTCAGCCGTTTTGTTTTATTCAGGTCTTCAACTGATTAGTTGGGGCCCACCCACACTGGGGAGAGCAATCTGCATTACCCAGTTTACTGATTCTAATGTTAATCTTATCCAAAAACACCCTCACAGACCTACCCAGAATAATATTTGACCAAATGTCTGAGCACCCCATAGCCCCATCAAGTTGACAATCCCAATTAGCCGTCACATATGCATTCATTTCTGAGGGGTATGCATTTTTGCGTGGTATACATGACATGGGATCAAACCACATTTAGCTTTAGTAATTACTACCAGTTTTCCAGTGTGATTGTATCAATTCACACTCCCACTAGCAATGTGTTTACAGTTCTACTTGCTCTACATCCTTAACAGCACTTGGTATGGTCAGTCTTTTTCATTTTAGCCTTCATGATGGATGTGCTGAGGGGGATGTGCTGGAGCCAGCCTATGTGGCTTGTGAGACTCAGCTGTGTACATCTCTTCCCAATTCTGCCATCAGTGATGTCACATTGGTAGCTTGAAACCAGCCATAGTGAGAGTATTTACACCAAAGAAATGCTTTTATTCCTGGAATGTGGGTTGTTAAGTGTTTACCAGTATACTACTGGTAGTGGTATCTCGTTGTGGTTTTAATTTACTTACCCCTGATGAGTTACGGGTAAACACCTTTCCATATGTGTACTAGTCATTCATTTATCTTCCTTCATGAAATGTCTGTTTATATCTTTTTTTCACCTAAAAAAATTCAGTTGTTGATTTTTTTCTTTTTCTTGTTGATTTCTAGGAGTTCTTTATATGCTCTGGTCTGAGTTCTCTGTAGAATATCTATATATTGCAAATATCTTCTCCCAGTCTGTTGCTTGACTTTTCATTCTTTTTTAATGGATAGACGTTTACAATTTAATTGAAGTACAATGTATCAATCTTTTCTCTCAAGGATAGTGCTTTCTATATGCTCCTTAAGAAATCTTTACCCCAATTGCTTGAGTATTTTTTTTAAAAACTGATTTTTGAGTTTACTGAATCAGAGTTTTGAGTGTGGGATCCAGGGTTCTGTGTATTTTAAAGTGCCCGGAAGTGCAGATGGCTTTGAAACACATTAAAAGTTTCTCAACCTTATTTGTAATGAGTGAAATGCAAGTTATAACCACAATGAAATGTTAATTTTCTCATCTATCAGATTAAATTAATGTGGATCAAAAAGTTGTAAAACAACACACTGTGTTGGCCTAAGATGTGAGGCACTCTCATACATTGTTGATGTCTTTGTAAATAAGCTCAGCCTTTATGAAGAGTGTTTTGGCAATATCCATCGAAACAAAAATACATCCACATGCCCTTTGATCTGCCTGGCATTTCTACTTCTAGGAATATGTCCTACTGGTACTTGGAAATGTGTACAAAGGAGTATGTTACATGGATATTTACTGCAGTATTATTTGTAATAGGAAAAGATGGGGAATTACCTCAGTGTCCACCAATAGCCATACAACAGAATACTAAGAAATCAGTAAAAAGGAGACAGTTCTATATGTACAAATATGGAGTGACTTACAAATTATATGGTTAAGTGTAGAAAGGACATTGTAGAACAATGTGTTTAATTTCTTACCAAATGTGTAAAAATGGATAGTTTATGCATGTATATGTATACATGAATGTCTATATGTGTGTGTATCTATACTTATATATGCTAACGTATTCAAATATATTTATTGAAGGAAACAAGGAATTCAGCTACAATGGCAGCTACTGGGGGTGTTGAATCCACTATATACCTTTTCTGTACTGTTGGCCTTTACAGGCCATGGGCTTTTACTACCCTTCTTTTTCTAGAGCCCCCCAGGTGATTTGGGTGACCATCCCATATCTTACGTCAGGAGACTGAGCCCATAGAGTTTGGGTCCAAGCAGGGTTTGCCCAGGGCTCCTTCCCTTCTGAGAGTCAGTCTTGTCCCATCTTTTCCCTCTTCCCACCTTGGCTTGGCCTCTGGCTCCAGAACCAGTTTGTCTTGCACACTTTTGCCTCTGCCAGGACCCTACAGCAAGCCAGGAGCAGACTCCCCCTCTGAGGGTCTGGGTGGGAGGGAGAAGCAGCTCCACATGCTGGCCACCAGCCCTTCCCGCCTGCCCTCCCTAGCGTGATCTATGGCTTGTCAGAGGTGTGGGTCTCACCACTTGCTGAATAGAAAGCTTCTTTGTTCTTGGGAGTGAAAATAACCCGAAGATAAATGTTGGGGCTGGAAGAGCCCGGGGAATGTTGGGCTTCATCTGCCCTGAGGCTCCTCCCTGGAGCTAAAGGTCTGAGGTCGGGGGAGACAGGAGCAGTTCCGGAGAGAATATAGTGGCCATGAGTGCTCAGGGCTCTGCGAGCTGTGGCCCCTGGAGGGTGGCCATGGGCTCTTCTGAAATGCGGCGCAGCTCCTGACACCTGCCTGAAACCTGCTTCCCTGGTCAGTAACCTTCTGTCACCCCCCGGAAACTTCCTATCCCCCCGTCACTTATCGGTGGTGACACGACCAACCTCCCCGCAAGCTCCTCTTATCCCTCCTCACCTGGAGGCTGCCCTCTGCACCCTGACACAAACACCGTTTTATCTTCTCTCTACTGTTTGTCCTCCCGTCCCCCTTGCTTCCTACTTGCCCCACGGAGCCTGCATTTCATTTCTCTTAGCTGTTGTTGAGAAAGGGCGGGACCCAGCTCTGCACCTGGGCTGCAAACCCCATAACGTTCAGGGTATGACTCTTCCATGGCCCATACCCTCCTCCTTCCCTAATGCAGCCCAGGCAGGACTCCGTTGGAGGATGCTGGAGCTGCCAGGAAAGGGGAAAGAGGAGGAGGGAGGATTGTTTCAGGCTGTTACTCTCAAAATAAAGCCCCAGGCAAGGTATGAGGCTGCTTGGTTTTCACCCTCATTCCTAAGTTTCTAGTTTTCATCCAGGAACTTTGGGAGGTGGCCTAAGACTTTCCAAGCACCTCAGAGGGACAGAAACCCAGGGGGACAAAGGTGAGGATAGCACCAGAGTCCTCCAGGAAGGCACAGGGCTGTTGCGCCCCTACCCAAACCCCAGCCCTGGCTCAGACAAGAGGAACCTGGGGGCCTCAGAAGTTGGAGCCACAAGACGGACTTTAGAGAAATCCTCATAGGCCACAGCCCAGTGCCTCCCTCTTGATAAGCATGGTTTGTCTCAGTGTGGCCTGTGGGAAGGAGTAGGAGGGGTCACAAGGCGAGAGAGGAGGAAAATAGAGGGAACTAATAGAATACCATCCGTCCGACCTTTCTGTTTTCTGGGGGAGAAAAGAGAGGCACAGAGAATCCCAAGACTGTGTCTCCAACATGGAGATGAAGCAGCCCCTCTCCTGGCACCTGTGCTTCGGTTCGTTCTTGCTGGTACCTCCCTGGGGCTTAATGGAGTGGCAGGTTTGAGGAACAGGTTTTGGGAGTGACTGGATCTTAAGGACGAGGACCCCAGGGTGACCAGAGTCACCCTCCCAGGGCCCCTCTTCCTTCCCCACCACGGGGCTGGCACCTCAGCTCAGTGTCCTGTGGGGCAGCTGCACCATGGACTCTAAGGACAGAAAGTGCCTGTTAGAAAGTTCTCTGTCTACAATCCCCGGCCCAAGTCTTCACCAGCTTTGCCTCTCTTTGGCTCTGCTAGTCTGGACTGGGTAAGGTTTAGGATGAATCATGGTTTGGGGTTTATGTAAAAGAATAAGAGAGAAAAAGGGATGAGAATGACCAATTGTTGCATTGTGGGTTCCAGGCTCCAGGGTGGGCACGTAACCCGTGCATTCTTATCCTTAACCCATGCGTCCTTATCTAAGGCTCACCGCAGCTCTTTGGAGTAGGAATGAATGCTCCCATTTCACTGAGTCTGCATGAGTTTCAGGGACTTGCCCGAGGTCACACGGCTGAGTAGTGCTGGGTGGGAGACTGTGATCCCAGCTGTGGCTCGCTGTGGACGCATGAGCGTCGCCATCGGAACCAGGATGCCCCATTGTGTGCTGGCCGCCACCTGGCTCTCTGCACAGAGAGCTTCAGGCCGGCCTCAGGTAACCTCGGGACCAGGTGTCAGGTGGGTACCCGGCCCTGCGGAGAGAGCCTTAACAAGCCAGGCACAGCACTGCTAGAAGCACCAGCCAGATTCCCCAGAGGCTTGAACTGCCCCAACCCTGACCTCTGGGGCCTCCTCCCACCTGACCCGGGCAGGGATTTCTCAGGGCTCCTTGCTGATTCTCGATGCCCCTGGGCTGGCAAAGGGCTGGCTTTGTGCTCAGTTGCTCAATAATCCGTGAAGAAATCAATGCATTCCCACCTCCTCCCCTGGATTCAACCAGGACCCACCAGCACGGTTTATAATCACATCCGTGTGATGTGCCCATGCTGGGCAGAGGCGTGGGGGCAGGCTGGGAGCTTCAAGTTAAACTTTTCTAGACTAATAAACTGTTCCTCACATTACAACTCGACTGCCCTCGCTTTCCCCTGCTGGCCCCCCAGGACCATCCCCCACTCCTCCTACTTTCCTCTCTCTTTCACTGAGGCTGACATCACACTCACATTTTCCAAAAATTCCCCAGATTACCCACAGTCTTCTTAGCTCCTGCTGTCATCTGGAATTCCAGATGCCATCTCCTGTCATTCCCTCCCGCCCTCACCCCTGAGCATCAGGAATCCCCTGCTCTGGTTCCTGGCTGGTCTGTGTCCCCCAGCTCAGCTTGGCCTGGCAGTGATGCAGCAAAGTGGGGTCCGATCAGGAGCTCTTTCCATCACCAGGTGCAGGGGGGTAAAGGGACTGCTGGAAGGAAGTTCAGCTGTGGCTGTGTGTGTGTGTGTGTGTGTGTATGTGCGCGTGCATGCGCACAAGCAGGCTGGCTCTGAAAGACCCGTTATGTGGGGAAGGGGCTGGGTCTTTCTTTCTTTGTTTTTTAATAAATTTATTTATTTACCTATTTATTTTTGGCTGCGTTGGGTCTTTGTTGCTGCGCGCGGGCTTTCTTTAGTTGCTTCGAGCGGGGGCTATTCTTCGTTGCGGTGAGCAGGCGTCTCACTGCAGTGGCTTCTCTTGTTGCGGAGCATGGGCTCTAGGTGCGCAGGCTTCAGTAGTTGTGGCACACAGGCTCAGTAGTTGTGGCTCGCGGGCTCTAGAGCACCGGTTCCGTAGCTGTGGCGCACGGGCTTAGTTGCTCTGCAGCATGTGGGATCTTCCCGGACCAGGGCTCGAACCCGTGTCCCCTGCATCAGCAGGTGGATTCTTAACCACTGTGCCACCAGAGGAGTCTGGTGCTGAGTCTTTCTGAAGCCCTGATAAATGGGATTGGAAGGCACATTGTTCAGTGGAAAAAGCCTAGGGATTGGAGTCGGAAGACCTGGGTTCAAGTTCTGGTTCTGCCACTCGTGGGTGCTGTGCTCTTGCACAGGTCACTATGTAGCTCCTCCCCTCATTGTTCTCCTCTGTAAACTGGGGCTCTGTGTATTTTCCCAAAAATGCCATCACAGTATATCCAGGCCCACGCCCTCTTCCAGAACCTTATTACTTCCCATTAAGAGGCAGAGTCTGTGTCCCCTCCCCTTGAACCTGGGCAGGTCTCTGTGACTGCCTCAACAAATAAAATGTGTCAGAAGTGACATCACGTGACTTCCTAGGCTAGGCCATAAAAGGCATATGGCTTCCACTGGCTGCCTCTCAGTCTCTCTCTCTCTCTCCCCTCCCCCCGCCTGGGATCTCGGCCACTGTGCTGTGAGGAAGCCCAGGCCACATGGAGGGGGCAAGTCTAGGTTCTGGCCGAGTGTCCCAGCCAAGGTCTCAGACAACAGCCAGAATCAGTGGTGACTGAGAGCCTTCCGATGATTCTGACCCCGAGTCTTCAAGCTGCTCCAGCTGGTGCCAAATGGAGCAGAGGAGAAGGGCTTCCTCACCAAGCCCAGCACAAATTGCAGATTTGTGAGCAAAATACATGTTATTAAGTCACTGAGTTTCGGAGTGGTTTGCTGTACAGCACTAGGTGTCTGCAACAGGATCGTGGTAGTAATTTTTGGCTTACAAAAGTTGTGAGGGTTAAATCAAGAGATCCTGCGGCAGAGCCTTAGGGAGCCCCATGTAAATATAACACATTGTCATCACCATTGCTGTCAAAGCACTTCAGTGTGTTTGTACAACACATCAATGTGCGTGTCTGTAACGTGGCCAGGGCTGGGTTAGATGCTCTCCACATATCACTTCATTTAAATTCGTACATCTTTTCCATGTGCCATAACCTCCTGCTCTTTTTCATCCAGCTCAGGCAGGACTGGATTGGTTGTTGTAAGGATTAAATTAGGTTGGTATTCTTATTTTCACCAATTTGCAAATGGGAAAACAGAGACACAGCTAGTTTAAATTCAGGTGGAATTGGAATTTGAATCCACGTCAGGCTTCCTGCTAAGTTTTTACTCCTCCTTCTCCAGGAGCTTGAGCTGGGTTAGTCGCCTAGAGAAAATGGTGACCCTAGGGTATCTCAGTAAATCCTGGCCTGGGAAAATCCTTCTGCTTGCTTTATTTATTTTTATTTTCATTTCAACAAACATGTATCGAACACCTGTATTGAGACAGTGTGTTAGGTAGGCCCTGGAAACACACTGTTATGGCCTCTTCCTTAAGGAGCTCGTAGTCTATGGGGGGAGACAGATACTTTTTAGTTCTGTAACCTTGGGCAAGGTACTCACCATCTCTAAGCCTCAGTTTTATCATCTGTGAAATGGGGATAATTACAAAACCCATCTCATAGGGTTATTGTGAGAATTATATAATATGTAATTCTGCTTAAAGCATCATGTACATAGAAAGTGCTCAATAAATATTAGTTTTTAAAAGTATAGAAAGAAAAGTTTATAATATAGTGAGCTATATGCCAAAATAGAATGGAACATTAAGTGTTAGGCGAGGAGAGAGGAGTAAGTAATTAGTTCATCCTGGGGTGGAGGTGGGGGGTGGTGGCAGAGAGGAGGTGACTTTTGTCCTGGGAGTTCAAAGGCAAGTAGAAGGAGCAGCTGGTCTATGGAAGGACTGTGTTTAGTGTGTCTGGGAGCCAGAGCAGCCCCAGGTGGCTGAAGCACAGGGGCCTGGAGGTGACAGATTTGAGGCAGGTTGGGAAGGGGCTTTGTGTAGCAGGCTGTGGTGTGGTGCCGGCCAGGCTGTCCCACAGACTCAGGCAAGAGTCTCCCCACCCAAGCTTAGCGATGAGGCTTTAAGGTGCGAATGCACAGGCGGAGGACCCGAGGCTCCAAGGCACAAAAGCTTGGTATGAGAGTTGTTCTAGTTTTGAAGGAGGAAAGAAATCGGGAGAACACATGAAAGCCCGGGGGACCTCACCCTGGGGCTGAGGGCTCAGAAGGGGAGGCTGGTATATCAAAGAGATCTTTTCACCCCTCTCAAAAATCTGCTAAGGGTGGACCCGCCAAATCTTAGCTAAGCTAGATCAACAGAATCTGCCCTTGCCAGTAAACCACCAAGCCCCTGGCCCAGAAATGTCCCAGAAATGTCACTGCAGATCAAGGAATGGCTGCTTGGGGAAATCTGCCCCAGGAGGCCCAAGCCCTGAGGATCAGTAAGGGGCTGCCCAGCTGGTGCATCTGGCCCTGGGGAGAAGTCTTCATAGGAACCTCGGGCAGGCTCTGGGCTCTGTGTGTGCAGAGAACAGCTGCTTTGGTTTAAATATTAATAATGCAAAATGAAATGTGTGGGGTGCCCAGCGCACCAGACCCCAGCCAGTGTGCGTTGCATCTAATGTCCTCCGCACTCGGGTTTGGAAAAATGTGGTCAGCGAATTTAATATACTTTTTGGCAAAGGGAAGACGACAGTTAACTTCTCTCTGGAGCCTCACTAAAGTGGGTTTTCTCCTTGGAAAGCAGAGTGGTTTCTCCCAGTATGCCAGCAGGCCTGCTGCCCGACTTCTGTCACAGCCCCTCTGCTCTGCCCACCTTGACACTTGCAGGGGGCTCTGGGGGGCCACAGAGCCTCCCACTGTGGGGATAGAGAGGTAGTCACACTTGTTCAAGATCCAGTGAGGCCTGGGTGGGGCCGAAGCCCCAATTCCTGCTGGCTTCTCCCTCCAGAATGCTCTCTCCCCATTTCATTCCCTTTCTTGAATCACCCCCTGCCCCCGCTGTTCATCAGAGGAGCTCAACGTGAGAATGTCAGTGCCACGGGGCTCTCACGGGGCCCCTGAGGTTGACAGCTGATCCAAGGTCTCCAAGGGCCAGATGTCAGCCCCTAAGCGCTTCGTTTCCCTCAATCCCACTGCATTTTAAAATCCTGGGGATTTCTGACACAGCCGCTGTGAAGAGGGGCACCCCCCTCCACTGCTGCCCTGCACCGGCTATTGCCAGAGCCTCTCTGGGCCTGTTCCCCCTTCCCTGACATCTCAGGCCCTGGCTTCTCTCTCACCAAATGCCACAGCTCATCTGTCTGCCTCTTGTTTTTAAACCTATGTTCTTTTTTTAAAAAAAATTATTTTATTGAAATATAGTTGTTACAATGTTGTGTTAATTTCTGCTGTACAGCAGAGTGATTCAGTTATACATATATATACATATATATAGACATTCTTTTTCATATTCTTTTCCATTATGTTTTTTTTTTTTTAACAGTGCAACTATGCACTCTTTTTTTTTTTTTAATTATTAGCACCTTTTAATTTTTATTTATTTATTTATTTATTTGGCTGTATTGGGTCTTCGTTTCTGTGCGAGGGCTTCCTCTAGCTGCGGCAAGCGGGGGCCACTCTTCATGGCGGTGCACGGGCCTCTTACTATCGTGGCCTCTCTTGTTGTGGAGCACAAGCTCCAGACGCGCAGGCTCAGTTGTTGTGGCTCACGGGCCTAGTTGCTCCGTGGCATGTGGGATCTTCCCAGACCAGGGCTCGAACCCGTGTCCCCTGCATTAGCAGGCAGACTCCCAACCACTGCGCCACCAGGGAAGCCCCTCCATTATGGTTTATTACAAGATATTGAATATAGTTCCCTGTGCTATACAGTAGGACCTTGTTGTTTAGTCCTCTTTTTTTTTTTTTTAAATTGAGGTATAATTGACATATAACATTATATTAGATTCGGGTTTACAAGGCAACGATTCGATATTTGTATTCACCATGAAATGATCACCACGATAAGTCTGGTTACCACCCATCACCACACAAAGTTACACATTTTTTTTTTCTTGTGATGAGAGCTTTTAAGATATACCCTACTGGCACCTTTCAACTTTGTGCTATCAATTGGCTTCTTGAAAAGTGAATAAATGCAGGGTGACATCACAGTCCCAAAGCTGGGGAGCAAGAAAGTGTCAGAGGTGAATGCTTGTGAGGAGAAGTCGGAGGCTCTGGGTTTGCCCAACAAAGGCACTCTGTGCAGGCGTGGTCGCGGTCACGGCCACCACCGCAGAACTGGAACAAGGCTGGCCAGGCTTTCCCCAAAGTCTGTCTCTGGTTTTACACAACCTGATAATGTTCCCGGTTAGAGGCCTCAGCAAATCATCCAGCAGGGAGAGTCAGGCAGCCCTTGCTCGCGGCCTGGTTGTGGACCGCTCTGGGGAGCCTCTCAGGCTGCTGGGGAAAGTCACCCCAGGGCCCCTCAGCAGGGCGAGGAGTGGGATCCAGGCGGAGGGAGAGAGCCCTGCTGGGAAGAGGGTGGGAGCTGCGATCGCCAGGCTCTGGGGCTCCAGCTGTGCCCCAGGCTCCAGCTCCCCCCATCCACCCCGCTTGGCGTCTGGCCCTTGGGGAAGCTGAAAGTCTCGCCTGTTCTGGATGCCACGGGCAGGATCGGCCACAGCCATCTCCTTCATGTGTCACCGCTGGCTGTAAGTGCTGTGTTTGGTTTGGCAGAACGGCTATTTAAATAGCAGTGAAATGTGTCACTGGAAAAAAATTAGCTCATGTTTCCTTTACCATTTCTTCATGATTTCCATTGAAAGTGTAACCACGGGTAATAAATTAACAAGATCTGTAAAAGGGACCATAGGAAACCATGGATCCAGAATTCCTATAAACTTCTAACCCGTGATGCTGAATAGCAAGGCTACTTGGGGGAAGGGGGCTTGGATCATCCATACTTCAGGTTTCTTTGTGTCTGAGTCCTACCCCCTCCCCCGCCAAAATGTGAGAGGAAGCCGTCCACTTCTTTCAGGGGGTCGCTGTGGTTATCAGGGGGAAAGTCTTTGCTTGAAAAACCCACAGCCTTGGGGCATGGCTTTGCTCTTCCTGTTTCATAAAAAAAGCAAGAAAAACAAAACGAAAAAGTTACTTCTCTACCAAAGTATAATCTCCTTCCCCTAACTGTGCCTCACCTGGTCCCAACCACAGTCCAATAGCTGGTTTCTTTTTTTTAAAATAAATTTATTTTACTTATTTATTTTTTGGCTGTGTTGGGTCTTCGTCGCTGCGCGTGGGCTTTCTCTAGTTGCGGCGAGCGGGGGCTACTCTTTGTTGCGGTGCGCGGGCTTCTCATTGCCGTGGCTTCTCTTGTTGCGGAGCACGGGCTCTAGGTGCGCGGGCTTCAGTAGTTGTGGTGCGTGGGCTCAGTAGTTGTGGCTCATGGGCTCTAGAGCACAGGCTCAGTAGTTGTGGCGCACGGGCTTAGTTGCTCCGTGGCATGTGGGATCTTCCTGGACCAGGGCTCGAACCCGTGTCCCCTGCATTGGCAGGTGGATTCTTAACCACTGCGCCACCAGGGAAGCCCTGATAGCTGGTTTCTTGATGTCCTGTGGAAATCAGACCCTTCTCCATGGGTACTGGAGAGCTGGATGTCGAATTGCAGCTCAGTTTCACAGACAGGAACACTGAGGTCGATGGAAAATATTTGCCTTCAGCACAAAATTCAATAATCGGTGGATAGATGGGGGAGTTGAGAGTGGCAACTGTGCAGTTGCTGCCATGTCCGACGCACACAGACATACACTCACACCCACATACAACAGTGCTTGTTTGTGCTGGGCCGGGGGCCGAAGGATCACTGTGGGGTCCTGAGAGTCTCCCTGGAGATAGTGGGGGAAGAGAGCTGCTCCCACGGAGGGTGGCCCTGAGGAATGTGTTCGGTTTGACACATAGGGGCTATAAAGGTGCCAGGGGAGTGCCAGCCGCGCTTCACCCAAGGGATGGGAGAGTGGGGGACAGGACTGGGAGGGGTGTGTTAGGGTCACACACAGGGCTGGGGGCTTGGGGAGCAAGCTGGGGGAGTGTGATAGTGTGACACACAGAGTCAGGGTGGAGAGGACGGAAGCAGTGAAGGGAAACAAGTGGTGACCAATGGACCGCCTTCTGCCTCTGGTCCTCTGTCCCCTGTCCTTCCTCAATTATCCCTTTCATAGGTATCTTAACACCCCTTTATGTGTCTGAAGTGACTGCCCCTTGGTGTCCTGTTAGATAGAACATGGGGTGAGAAGGGGGAGTTTTGTGCCACTTTCTAAGCCCAACTTCTCTTGTATCTTAGCTCCTGGGGTACAGAGGAGGCCATTTCTTCTCCCTTCTCCTGGAAGGCAGTGGTGTAGAAGGTGGAGGCTCAGAAAATCCTTTGTCACAATGAAATTAAAGAGGGATTTGGCATCAACCCTTCTCCCCACTTATTTGCATCAGGACCTCTGGACCCCCCCTCCCTCCTCCTGCCCCCCCCCCCAGTTCCCACACCTTCCATCCTGTCCACACAGATGCCATTATCCTTTGCCAGCACCTTTTTCCTAGGGGTGTCTGGCTTTCTTTGCTCATTCCTCTCTGTGAGGCCAAGTAACCAGCTCCTTGATAAGGAGTGTTCCCCCCTCCCCTACCCCCTCTGGGCCCTGGACTCCAGAAAGCCCTTCCCTTACAGCTTAAGGCAGAGGGCTCTGCCAAGGCACCTGCTATAAGGAAGGAGAAACATCTGCTTGTTTTATTTACATTTCATCCAGATGTTTGGGTGCCATGTAGACACAGCCTGTGGGCCGTCTGAACACTGTGGCTGGAAACTGAGCTTCCCTCTGCTTGGAGCTGGGAGGCCAAGAGGGAGGGGCCTTCAGGCTGAGAAGGGACAGAGCTGGGCAGCAGACACAGCCTGGGGTCGGATGGGAGGGGGGCGGGAAGGCGGGACATGGAAATGGGGGTGGATCACAGATTCCTCATAAACAACGGATCTGTTTACAAAGCCACAGGTGTAGGCAAGCACTTGCCAAATCGTGATTTTTAAAAATCGCCCTTTATAGAGTTTCACCCCACTTACCAGATGCCGAGGAAGGGCCTACTGTGTGCCCGGCGCGCTCCTCCCAGGCCGCCTGCTGCGCTCCAGCCAGCTGCCCACTCGCCGCCGGGTCTATGGCTGTGGAGCACGCGAGAGCAGTGGTCCCAGAGGCTCCGGCCGAGAAGGCCAATTGACAATGCCGGGCAGTAAGCGTAAATCACCATGCTCCCCCCCTTTTCCTGGGCTCGGGGCTGGAAAGTATCAGAACTGTGCAAATACTTGGGATGTTTCTCTTTATTAGTGATAAAATATTGAACGTCAGCGTGCGCCGTTTCATGCACTGCTCAGACAGTTGGAGCCGTAATTGTGATGAATAGAGGTCCAGGGGCAGGGCTGCAGGCGATTAAGAAGGCTCTGTGGATTGAAAATATTAGGATCGATTAAAGGTCAAATACTTTATACATTTATCAGTGCTGGATACATTCTTCCCGAGGCAGGAGCTCCTGCCCTTCCCCCTGCTGGAAAAGAACTCAATGTGGTTGAATGCTCACCCCCTCCTCTTCCCCTCAGGCCCTGCCACATTTCACCTACAAAACTGACGAAATGAGCAGAGTTTCCTGTCATTCACGCCCTTTTGCTTCTCCTGCCAGGAGGTTAGTTCAGCACAGACATCTGTGTGCAGCCGTCTACCCATCTCTCAATGGAGAGAGAAAAGAGAAAGCTCCCCCCGCTCGAAAGCTATTCTAGTCTGTGGCTCTGACACCAGCCATCAGGGACAGAGCCTCCAGGAATAGCTCTGTTACCCACTCAAGGAGCCCTCAGGGCTAAAAGGAGGGTCTCACTACTTCTGTCCTTTTCAGGAGCCTCTGATTTCCTGTTATTAGATAGAGATCTCTGTAACTCTGTGCCTGCCCGGAAGCTCCAAGTGAAACTGTTTAATCAAGGCAATGGCCCTCACCTGCCTCCTTGTGATAAGGCCCACTCATTAAACAAATATGTATTAAGGCAGGAGCCATTCTGGGTCTGGGGAGGAAGCAGGGGGCGACATAGACGAAAAGCCCTGCTCCCATGGAGTTTAGATTTTAGGTGGGAGCAAGAAAATAAATATAAAAACCTATAGTATATTAAATGGTAATAAGTGCTAAAGAGAAAAATAAAGTAAAGGAGGAAAGGGAGTAGGGAGGGCCAGCAGGAGGAGACTGACATTTTGGAAATGGTCAAGGAAGGCCTCGCAGATCTGAAGGAGGTGAGTGGAATTATTGGAGGGAAGAGTGTTTTTCTGTAAACGTGTTTTAATCGTGCTAGTATATGAGTATTTTAGTACTGGCTGTCCATATCCTTTCCTCTTAGGAATTGCATATGGTATAAATAAAAACATGTACAGATAATGAATGAGGTAGAATAGGACCTGTTCAGAGAAAGAGATTTCCAAAACCCTAGACTAATAGCTTGCATCCAAATTACCTGGAGGGCTCGTTAAAACACAAATTGCTGGACATCACTCCCAGAATGTCCGGTTCAGTTGGGGTCTGAGAATTTGCAATTGTAGCAAATTCAAAGGTGCTACTAATCCAGGGACCACATTTTGACATCCACTGCCCTAAACCAACAGAGCATGCTCTGATTGATCGGGTGAGGGGAAAGTTAGAGAAGTTTCTCCTTCTAGGCTATGCTAAGAAGGGACGCGAGGACTTAGACATCTCTAAAAGCAGCTTTTTCCAAAATGTACTCCACGTAACACTTCTATCAAGGGATGTTTGTAGGGATCACCAAGAAAGGATTCATTTGTCCAATGTGTTTAGAGCACACTGGGTTAAGTTCGTTTTACTGCAGGACATCTCGGGGCCTTTAATATGAAAATGTGCATTGTGACTCTCCCCAGAGGAGGATTTAATGAATATTCAATGTTTCATAAATTTTTTTGACCACAAGATCTCCTTTACTTTTCCATGGAGAATCTTACAAGACCAGTGTACAGTGGGATATGCTTTGAAAACACTGGCTCTTAGAACTAAATGGTCTCCTCCAATCCACACTGGTAAATGAAATGAAAGCCTCACGCAGCCAGGAACTCACAGGACATGCCCAGCTGTCCTTTGCTGTCTTACAGAATTCTAGATGTGCCCAGGGTATAATGCCCATCTTTTTGTCCCCATGGTTCTTTGAGGAGAAAGCCTGCACCCCCGGGCTCCTGACCCTTGTGCATTTGACTTGAGCAGGACTGGAAGACATCATCCCTCCCCTGGTTAGCTGAGTCTTGCTCAGACACACTCCTGCTACCCAAAGTGTGTAGAGGAAGCATGTGTTGTACTGGCTGAGCTAACAGAATTGGTCAGATAGGACGTGGTGCTGTCCTGCATCCGAGTGCATGGCTCCCGCCTATAAGCAGGGCCTGCAGAGCTGAGAAGGGGAGGGGCCCCCAGACCCAGCTGTGTCTGGAGAACAGCAGCCCTGATATTTACGACTATGATGGTCCTTCTCTAGTGGACCTGCTTTGGAACATAAATAAACTTAATAGGCTTCAAATAATTGTGACAACTGAGTTTAAACCCCAGACTGTGGTCCAGGGCAATGGATGGCTCTCTCTCTCTCTCTCTCTCTCTCTCTCTCTCTCTCTCTCTCTCTCTCTCCCTCTCTCCCCCTCTCTCGGGCCCAATTCCACAGAGCCAATGCTCAATCCTGAGCAGAGCCGCACCATTGACTTGGTGGGTCTTTGGACAAGGAGATGGGGAGGGGGGTGACCTTGGGAGTGGACCAGAGGAAAGATGTCCAATCTTGCAGAATGTCCCAGGCTGAGATGTATTACTGACCTTGTCCAGCCCCCAGCCTGATGGGATAGGTTCCAGATCCTACTCCTTAGCTGCAGGGAAGGGTGAGCCCTTCCCTTGCCCCCTTCCCAGCCGTTCTTAGAAGCTGCGGCTGAGACATGTGGAATTATAAATTTGGTTCAAGGCACTGACATATTTTGAACACTTGCTATGTCTAAGATATCATACCATCTTGTAGGAAAGACACCTACCTCTAACACACAGCAAACTGGGATCAAGGGCCATAATATAAAGTTATAAAAAAAATGAAGGCGATAACAGATGAGATGAGTTCCTGCCTATCAGGATCAGGATTTTCCAGGAGAAGGAGAGCCCTAAACAAAGGCAGAGAGATGGGGGTGTACAAGGAGTGTTCTGAGAACGTTGTAGTAGCATGAGAGGGCCAGCAGGAAAAACGTGTTGGAGCTAGAACTTGGAGAGTCTTTCCTTTTATACTAAAGGATTTGGATTTTATCAAATAAGCACTAGCAAGTCACATTTTATTTTATTGTTTTAAAATAATACATGTACAGAGTAAAATCTTCAAACAATACAAACGTATATTCAGTGAAAAGTAAGTCTCCCTCCCATCCCTGATTTCTGGTCACTCAGTTCTCTTCCCAGAAGCAAATGCTGTTGACAGTTTCTTGTGCGTTCTTTCAGAGACATTCCATGTCTTTGCAAACATATGGGAGTATATCTCCCCAATACTTTTAAAACACGAATATTAACATATTGTATACACTTACTTGTATCTTGCTCACCATACTTAACCATAGATCCTGTAGATTTTTAGGTAAAACTCATCATGCTCCATAGTTTATTTAACAAGACTCCACTGATGGACGTTTGATGTTTCCAGTCTTTTGCTACTTCAAACAATGTGGCAGTTAATATCCTTGTATATAAATCATTTTGTGCATGTATCTGTAAATTCATAGACATGGAATTGCTTGTTCAAAAGCATTTACATCTTTATTATTGTTAGACTTCACATGGGGAAATGTAATTCAGGGGATGCTGGGGCCTGAACTATTTCATGAAGATCCTTTTTGGAGGCAATAGGATGATGGGAAGGAGGGGAAGAGACATGTTTGGAGGGTGTTACGATTACACCAGGCGAGATATGATGCAGGCCAGAACAGAGCACTGGCTGAGGAAGGGAGGGCAGGGCAAGGGTGGAAGAGACACTAGTGACATATTTGATATGTCCACGTGGGAGAGGAGAAATCACAGACAATCAGAGGCCCAGAGTCCCACACGGGAGGGATTAACCGAGAGATAGAAGGAGTAGCTTTGATCAGATTCTCAAAAACCAGGAATATGTCTGCATAGATAGGAAAGTGGAAAGCTAAGAAATCACCACCTCAGACCTAGTAGAGCAGGAAGAGGGATGAGACTCAAAAAAAGTTAGAGGGTCCCAGTGTCCCCTGGGGAGGGTTGATCAGACCTAGTACAGTTCCAGACAAGGAAAGGGCTAAGAGCATGGACTTCAGAGTCTTTGAGTTTAGGTTTTCTGCTGTAAGCAACAATCGCCAGATTTCAGTGGTTTAACACAGCAGATTGTTTCCAGCTCACATCACCGTCCCCTGCAGGAACAGTGATGAGGAACGGGCTCTGCTCAAAGCAGTTATCGAGCATCCTGGATTCTTCCATATTCAGATTTTACCCTCCTCTAGGTCCTCGGCATCCTCTCATTCAGCCATTGGGTGGGAGAAGAGAGAATTGTGTATGGGCAGGTTTTATGTGCCAGACCTGGTAATGACTTATGTCACTTCCACCCACTTTCTATTGGTCAGAATTGAGTCAGATGGCTGCGTCTGCCTGCAAGAGGGCCTGGAAATGGCATCTAGGTGTGAGTCCAGGAGGAATAGGGAAATGCTTGATGAACAGCTAGCCGACCTCTGCCTCCCAAACTGTGTGTCCTGGGCAAGTCATGTAACCTCTCAGAGGCTCAGTTTTCACATCTGTAAAATGGCAACAATCACCTCATAGATAGGATTGTTGTTGTTTTGAGGACTATATGAGGTTATGTATGTTACCCACTTAGCCTGGCATATGTAGATGAATAAATAATCACTGTAGTGAATATTCATACCTATTCATAGGGTGTGCTCTTTGGTTGTGACCCCATGAGAACAATCGTGGTGGTTTTCCCTGTCTTTCTCTGCCCACTCCAGGTCTACTCAGGCAGAGGAAAACTCAAGTCTGTGTATGACTGACCTGCATCATTCTGGCCCAAAAGTCGATTTCCTTTCTTGAAATAAATCATTTGGTTTGGTGAACTTCATGGATCAAATTCATGAGATTATTTCACATCTCACTATGCCTGGTCCGTGTAGACCCAGCCGCAGCCTCTGCCAGCCAGCTCCACTCCTAGGATATGCAGGCTGCAGAATGATTCCTGTTCATTCTTTCATGTTATTCCCACACTTCAGAAGTCTGAAGGGAAGCTGAATGTTTGCTGTTCTGGGATCATTTGAAGCTGGGCATGCAAAGAGTTCCGAGTCACTTTCAAGTCTGCCTGTAGGAAATCTTTCTTGGCAACCAGACAACTAGAATTACTTATTAAAGGCATGTCAAATGAATAAAGACACCTCTGTGAGGAAAACCGCAAAAGCAGTTACTTTTTCTAATATGAATAGGAGGCTAATATCAAATCACCTTTAATTTTTCACTCTTTCTTTGCTGTTTCAATGGTAGGTCAAATCTAATAATACAGATACAATGGAAAACCATTTCTGTTTTCATCTATCGCAGTACATAGTCCCACAGCAGATGTGTGTATCTTAAAAACCAGGGTCTGGAATTTAAACGAGTACCTGCACACTGACAAGGCTGTTTCATCCAGGAATGTTCTCCCAGATGCCAAGCCTGTGTTGCCCTCACAGGCTGTAAGGAGCCGACCCGTGAATTGGAATAAAGGCTGGTCTTGTCTATAAACCATGCATCTCACAGAGCCCAGGCCACAACACTTGCCTAAAGGCAAGGATGACCAGGAAGACCCAGCCATGAGGACCAGGGGAGAAAGTGGTGTGAAGGCATTTGAAAACATGGGCCTGCTTTCCAGATGTGGGTCACTGAAGGTCCAGTGTACTCTCTTTACTGTGTGGCCTAGATTTAGGGTCACTGTGGATAGATTTGTGGACAGGGGAGCTGGTGACCAACAGGAAGCACTGTATTGTGGTTGGGAGGCTCCAGAATCTTTGTGTGTGTGCATGCGCACATGTGTGTGTGTGTATATGTGTGTAAAAAGGTTATTTTAATAAGTAAAAATGGCTAAGCTTCCAAAAGTTCTTAAATGGGTTCAAACCCCAGCGCTGCTATGTTTTGTTGTTATAATGGGCAAGTTGCTCGATTTCCCTGGGCCTCAGTTTCCTCATCTATAGAATGAGAACAATAATACCTATTTCACTTGGTTGTTGTGAGTATTAAATAAGCTAATTCTTCCAAAGCACTCAGAACAAATGTTTGACAAGAAGCGAGCTCCCAATGAGTGTTGACTATTCTTGCTAGTATTATCAGCAATATTATTATCCAATAAGGGAAGGGATCCATGGGTGATTTTATGTGTGGGTGGGTCACATAAGCCGAGCAATATGGACTTTATATGGGAGGGAGTTTGCTTGGTTGAGAGAAACCAGTCTGGCCCTTTAAGGTGCACCACCTTGGAAGCTCTTCTGTTGGGTAGACATGATTTGAACTTCATGGTCAAATGGTGAGGCTGTCCCCATGCAGATGCCCTCCTGGGCAGACAGGTCCATCCACTGGATGCAGAAGTTTTCATCCAGGATCAAAAATACAGAAACCATTGAACTAACCAAGCTCACTCCAGCCTCGGAATTAACCCCCCTCAGGTGGGTCCTGTGGGACAAGGCCCCTTTGAAAGCTTTCTTGTACCATGTGTTTTGTGTGTCTAAGAGATTTGGGTGGCTTTTTCTTAAGGGCCGAGGGGTCATTTTGCAGCATTTGCCCCTTGATTTAAGTGCAGGCCACCACTGTGACCTTCTGCCCCTGTCTTTACCTTCAGGTTACCCACCCTGGTCTCTGGTAGCCTCAGGCCCAGCTTGGCTCTCCAGCTTCCATCCCACTGATGGTGGATCTTCAGCTGGTCATGGATCTGGCCATGTTGCTGCTCTAGGGTGACAAAGATCCTCTCCTTGACCAAACTCTACTCAGTCTCCTCTGAATTCTCTTCTCAGTCAGGCCCTAACCTTTGGGCTTCTGTGTTCATCTCTTCATTGTCCAGGTTTAGCACAAATCCCGCTATGTCAGTTTAGTCCGAATCCTCTGCTCTGGTTATCTGATCACCCCTGTCACCTGATTGGGTGCCTCATCCCCCACCGTCCCCCAGGTAGTGTCTGATCACCGTAGCCTGCCTTCAGCAAGAATCCTGCTAGGTCAGTTTAGCCAGAATCCCCCCCTTAGCCCTGATGCTTCCTCTTAGTAATTTTCTATCCACTCATCCCCACCCTGCTCCTTGGCTGTAAATTCCCACTTTTCCTTGCTGTACCCAGAATTGAGCCCAATCTCTCTCCACTAACACAAACACAAACCCATTTCAGCAGCAACCCCCCATCCAGAATAAAATCTGCTTTACCATCTTTAACTAATGTCATGAATAATTTTTCTTTGATGGAGGTTTCTGAGTTCATTCTGGGAGAGCCAAGATTTGCTGTAGATCATGATGCCCTAACTTACAGGTACAAATCATGGGATGGGCAAGAGATCTAGCACAATCTTTAACAGCAGTTAATAAAGTAAGATCAGGGGAAACAGCCAGGGAATTCAAGAGGACTCTTAGCCTTTTTTGCCCTTGTTATCTCCATGTTTGGTATTTTTAGGTGCAATCACTGTTTAATGAACTGACCAATCAATATCACTGTGGCCTAAATTATATGCATAATTTTTTTTTTTTTTTTTGCTTGCTTACACTCCCCCTTTGTTTCAAAAAAGGGTCTGAGGTGACTAACTTGTCTGTGTAGTACCCAAAATGAAGATAGAAATGGAAAACTTCACTCCGATACTGGAATATGGCTGTGTGTTTAAATGCTTGCCTTTGTGAATCAAGGAAAGGAATTGGTTGACTGGATTTTTTAAAAAACTAGTTGTGGTGTTCTGGAAACACAGCCTAAGGCTTTTGACGAGGATGGAGCCTGTGTGTGCACATGTGTGTATTTCTGTGTAGAGTGTGTGGGCCCAAGCTGATGAAGCAGAAAATGAAATGGCAGAAATGCCTGCGTGCCTTCTCTGGGCCAGGTGCTTTATTTCATTTACTCCTTGTAACAAACCGAGGAAGCAGGTATTATTATTATTACACGAGAGGAAACTGAGGTGAAGAAAGGCGAGATAGTCCCCCTCAAGCTCCAATACCAAGTAAGAGAAGGAACTCTGACCCAAACCAGGCTGTGACTCTGCAGGTGGGCTCTTTCCACTTGGAGAAGTGGGGGGCCAGAAGAGAGGAAGAGAGCTGGGTAGGGGTGGGAGTGGGAGGAAGAAGGAGAGAAGACACCCCTGGGACAGGTCTAAAAATCCTGGAAAACTATAGAGTGAAGTCTGAGCCATGGTGCAAACTCGGCCCCCGGTACCCCTAACTCTCAGACAACTTACAGTCTGCAAGTCTGCTCTCTCCCATCGCCTACTCCTCTCCCTTCCTCTTCTCCCTCTTCGCCTGCCTGCCAGAGGACTGTTCAATGTTGGAATCTGTATCTCGCATGTGTGGAACCGGGCTCCCACGGTGTCGGTAGAGGTAGACGTCGGGACTCTGCTTAGGGGCTGCTGCCAGGGCAGGGGGCAGGTCCCCCAGTCCCTGTCCGGAGCTGGGTTACCTGTGGGAGGGTGCCCGGGCCACAGGGGTGGAGCGGGGTTGGAGAGGCTGCTCTGCCTGGGGCAGAAGGCTCCCAGCATCTCGGTGCAGCCAGCCTGCATCCATCTGCCTCATTTCCTGTGCATCCTCCAACGCGGCAGTGCAGACTCTTGGCTGGGGACGGTCGGTTCTCCTTCGCCAGTCACCGGCGCTCGACAGGAGTCATCCAGATGTAGCTGTGACGATGTGGCTTTCATCTTCCTCCGAGGAGGCCCCGTGGGAGGGAAACCCCCTCTCTCCCCCTCCAGCCCGTATCCCTCTTCCCGGGATGGCACGCTGTCACCCAGGAGGGGAGGCCTGCGAGCTCGCTCCTGTCTGCCACTTCCCTGGGCTGGGAATCTCTGCAGAACCTCCGTGCCCCAACCTTCCTGAGCAAAGAGCCAAGCCAGGGTAAGCCTGTGCATATAGGGCCTCAATTTCAGATCAGATTCACAAATTTAATTTCCTATTCCTTAATTTAATTCCGCATATAAGTTTTGTTTTTATTATTTACATGGGTTCCCTTTAATGATTCCAAATTGCTGCTGCCCTCTAGCAGTATTTTGTCTTAGGTTAACTTCTTGAAAACCGATCAGCGTTGGAGTTTATTCCGCGCTGGGTTTAGTTATTTTCTGAAACGACGCACAATTAAATTAGAATAATGAACATCCTCTTTAGAGGATTAATTCATAATAAGCAGGCCATGTGCTACAGCTCACAGAAGAAAGGGCACGAGGACCGAAAGCTGGTTTTTTCTGCCTAAATACGAAAAGTACATTCTGCAGAGCAGAACAAATCAGCTAATGACATCCAGAGCGCGGGCCAGCCCCAGAGCGGCACGGAGCTGGCATCTCGAGTTAGCGCAATCCCCGCTGATGCCGCTGCCTACCTTCTCTCCCTGAGAAGGCTGGCAGCGGGTGAGCTGCCCGGCTTCTTTCTCCTCTGTACAGCTGATAGAGGTCAGTGTGGACCTTCTAAATTCTACCCCAGGAAGCCCCAAATTCCACAGTCTGTGGTTTCACAAGCTTTACTCTCGGAGCTTCCCAGAGCTCAGTCATTCATTCATTCTTACATCCAAAGAATGCTTTACTGAGCTCCGCTTATGTACCAGGCATCCATGGGTACCCCCTTGGGATACATCAGTGAAGAACACAGACAAAGACCCCTTGCTCTTCTGGAGGTTGCATTCCAGCCCTTGGAGACAGACAATAAACAGTAGAAATAATCAGAAAATTCTAGAATGTGTTAGAAGGTGATAAGTGCCAAGGAGTAAGGGGGTTGAGAATGGTGTGTGTGCGTGTGTGTGCGTGTGTGTGTGTGCGTGTGTGTGTGCGTGTGTGTGTGTGCGTGTGTGTGTGTTTGTGTGTGTGTGGTTTGCAATTTTAAATATGATGGGTCAGGGTAGGCTCCTGAAGAAAGTGCCAATTAAGCAAAGACTTGAAAGAAATGAGAAGTGAGTCACTTTCAAGAGTGCCCCGGGGGTCAAGAGTATTGCAGAGGAAAAGGCTGGAAACAACTTAGGGCAAAAGTGTTAAGGTCAGAGTGTGGGTGGTGAGTTGAGGATGGACAAGGCCAGTGGGGCCTGAGAAGAGGGAGTAAGTGAGATGTGAGTGGGACCAGATCCTCTGGGGCCTGGGCTTCTGCGCTGAGTGAATGGGAGGCCATGGCGGGGACTTGAGCAGAGCGGGACATGACCTGACTCACTTAAAAGGGTCTCTGGCTGCTGGCTGAGAAGAGACTTTCTGGGGTGAGGGGGGGGGGATGGCGTGGGTGGAAGCTGCCAGACTTGTCAGGAGGCTAGCAGCTCAGGCCTCTAAAACTCTAGCCCCAGGTTGCCCCACTCCATGCTCTCTGGACCCCAGCAAAGTGCTGAGCCCAGGCCTCACAGCCAGGCCTGGAGACTGAGTCTCCTGCAGCCCCCTGCCTCCCAGAAAAGCGGTTTTCAAGCAGCTGTGAGGCAAGTCTAAACCCGTTATTCTTTTTTGGCCCTGAAGATCCCTCTGTAGCCCCTCCACACCCCTCCCACTGACCCATGGACCAGGAGGCCGGAGCCTGCAAGGGAAGGGGACCTCCAGGCAGGGACAGCTTTACACTGTCCCTTTGGTTGTCTCAGGCTCCTCTGAGAGGGAGATACCCTCTCATCCAGGTAATTGACAAAGTGACATCAGAAGGCCTCTGCTGAGCAGCTGCCGCAGAAACAGGGGACAGATCAAAGTAGGAGAGGACCAACATCTGCAGCAACCAAAGCAAGGAAGAGGTACAAACAAACGGAAAGAATAAATAAGCAGATGAATGATTGATGGGGGGTATGAATGATTAATGAATAAATGAATGATTGATGAGTAAACAAGTGTATGGCTCAGAGCTAGTGCCACCTCTCTGCTCTTTGGGGACAGTCTCTCTTGGGAACCGAGGAGTAAAGATCCTCCCAAGGCCATCACCTCTAGAATTCCCTGCTGGAGTTGGGATTGCACTGCTTCTGTCCCCAGAAGCAGTGGAGGCTTTGGCCCCTAACTGGGGCTGAAGGGGTGGGCTGGAGGAAGGAGGCCAGAGCTACTGGGACTGGGATGGAAGATGCCTGGGGCAGCCTGAGGGAGGAGAGCGCTCAGGATCGAAGGTGTGGGGAAAAGAGGGTGTTTTAAAATGTAGGTTTTATTATTATTCAGGTATGGTGAGGCCAACAGGTCAGGGGATCAGGAAACAATTGCCCTTGAAAAGATACTTTGTTATACTCATAGGATCCCAAGAGAAAGGGTCAAGCCACACCATGGTGGGGGACACACGGGGAAGCACCAGGGTCAGTCAGGAGGCAGAGAGAATTAAGGGAAATGTGGGCAAGAGCCCTCTTTTTAAAAAAAAATTGATTATGTTTGGCTGCGTTGGGTCTTTGTTGCTGCGCGGGGGCTTCCTCTAGTTGCGGTGAGCGGGGGCTACTCTTCATTGTGGTGCATGAGCTTCTCATTGTGGTGGCTTCTCTTGTTGCGGAGCATGGGCTCTAGGAGTGCAGGCTTCAGTAGTTGTGGCACGTGGGCTCAGTAGTTGTGGCTCACAGGTTCTAGAGGTCAGGCTCAGTAGTTGTGGCGCCCAGGCTTAGCTGCTCCGCGGCATGTGGGATCTTCCCAGACCAGGGCTCGAACCCGTGTCCCCTGCATTGGCAGGCGGATTCTTAACCACAGCTCCACCTGGGAAGTACCTGGCCAAGAGCCTTTATCGTGGCTTCCACATCAAGGAATGGGCAGGCAGGGTAAGCAGATTTAGGATTGGCTAGTTTGAATAATTTCAGCAGGTTCTAGTGCACACGGGCCGTCCCTAGCTGTCTGAACCCTGGTCCTGGGAGGTTAGGGCTGGGGATATTGCTTTGGAGTGTAAGAGACCTATAAAGGAGGTGACTGAGGGTTTGGACTCTGGATTGGTTGGTTTGCATATAAAAGGTGTACCAGCAGGTGAGTCTCTTACTATCTCTAGGAATTGGCTAACTCTGGGAGGAACAGTCCGTCCAGTGTCAGCAAGACCACAGAGCAAAGCATCAAAAATACAGAGAATAAAAGACACGCTTAGTACAGAGGGAAAGAGGAGAGATTTGGTTTTTCCTTTCGTAGCCCCACACTAGACGTTCTACAGATACTGGGCCTTGGATTAGTCTCATTCTAGCGCTTGTTAGGATAGAGAAGTCCATGTCAACCGAGTGTGTGACTGCATCATTTCAACAGGCAGGAAGATTTTGGTGACCCTCATTTCCAGAAACTTCTCTTGATGGGGCAGGCTGATGATAACTCCCGTTCAGGCCCAGACAACCTCTCCACTGCACTGGCACCACCCGGACACTTGATGTGCCCCACTTCCAGAAGCTCTTGTCTCCTGGTGTGGCCAGGAGAGAAGAGCTCCCAGGTGTCTTCCAGGGGAGAAGTGCCCTGGGGGGGAGGGTTTGAGGAGGCAGTGTCTGGAGATGCTGGGTATCAGGGTCCTGCTCAAGTTTGGAGGAGGGTCTTGCCAGGGCATTTCCAGGGACTCTAGACTGTGAGTTGGGGGTTCAAAAGACCACTCAGAAGTTCTACTTGATTTTTCTGAGCTTGAATAGATAATCAAAATAAAGGCTCCCATTTATTGCAAGCTTATTAAGGACTAGATGTTGGGCTAAGAGCTTTGCAGTTCTATGTCATTTAATTCTCTCAGCAACCCCAGGATGTAGATTTTTTTACCCTCATTTTACAGACCAAACTGAGGCACTGAGAGGCTAAGTGACTTGCTGGCAAGTGGTAGAGGCAGAATTGCACCCAGATGGATCATGGCCACTTGGAGTTGAAAACTGAAGGAACTTTTCCTGGAGGCCTCTTCTAACAACCCCGCTGGTCTTTCTTCACTCCCCTGACCCGGTGCTTCTTAACCCTTTGGGGGCTGCAGGGCCCTCTGAGCACGTGATGAGCGTAGCGTCTCTTCCTAGAAAATGCACACTTTGCATTTTGCACATGTGTATCTCCCAGGCAATTTCAGGGGCCCACAGGCCCTCCTGAAGCTCACGAACCCTGCTTTTGGCATTCGCTTTCTGCAGTGACTGTTTCTCTTTCTCATAACCCTAGGGCACAGGGCAACCTTCCGGGCCCCAAAATCACTCCAGTGGGGAATGGAATCAGACAGGACAGGTTAATCAATGAAAGCTCGGCGGCATGCTCCTTCCATAATTGCATTCCTGCCTTTTCATCCCAGCAGCCAGCACTTAGGGTAATTGCATTCCAATAAGGCTCCCAGATTTGGGGCCTCTGGGGCCTGCCCTGGAACCTGTTGACATGCCATCTGCTTCCAGAGGGGTTCTGGAGACCAAGACAGCCTTTTAAAATTCTTCTCTGTTGTCTTTGCTCTAAGAGAGACAAAGAACTCTGTAACAGATCTTGTCCAAAATTCCGCTTTCTTAACCCACCCACATCAGCCCTGGAGCCAAGGAGCCTTCCCCCCTCCCTGGCTGTCTTTCTGAAGTCAAAACAGCAGCACCTGTCATTCCAAGTAGATGACCTTTGGAAACACCTGGCTTCGGAGCAGGGTGACTGCCACCGGGCCGGCTGCTCGGAACCCGCTCAGGACTGAAGGATCGAAGGGCTTGGGCGCTCCCTCAGGGGCTGGGCCTTGTGCTGCCTCAAACACCCCCGCTTCACTCATTTGTTCATAAGATTTATTGGAACCTTCCTGAAAGACTCCTCCTCTTTGCGAAGAAAACCCACTGTACAGGAAAGTAGGGAATCCCTCAAGAAACAGGGGAGTTTCATGAATCCAGAGAGTCTCATTTCCAGAAATAGAACTTCCTCTAAAAAAGGTCCACGTGTTCTCCAGGCACCACGAAGTCCATACAATTAACGGGAAAAGTGCAGGGTTCAGGATGATTTGAGTTTCACTCTTTCCCAAATCGGAATGCCTCCTCTGCTCTCACCCCCACCAAAGGAATGAGGTATAAAATGGAGAGGTCTGGTGTTTGTTATATGACTTACAGATGCCTCTTCCCCTTCCCCCTCCCCCCCCCAGCCCCTGATGCTTCTTCCTTGTGAAGAAAACTTTCCTCTGGGGCTCTTCTTCCTCTCGGATTTGAGCCCCAAGAAGCCCCCCACCAGCCCAGCTCCCTTGTGCTACCTCCTCAGGCATGAGAGCCGAGTCCCTCGTTCCTGCTGAGACCTTCCCGCTCTCGCTCAGAGGAAATGGGTTGTTTCAGGATGGAAACTTTCTTAACTGCAGGAGGGAGGGCGGTGAATATTCTTGGGTGGTTAATCCCCCTCCAAAATGATGATGCTGGCGGCTGACCCGTGGTTTAGCGGAAAAAGCATCGACGTTTGTGTGGCAGGCCAGCATTTGAACCCTGCTTCTGCGCTCACGAGCTGTGTGACATTGGGCAAGACTCCTCACCAGCCTGCATCTCACTTTTCTCCCATGGGGGCGGGGGGAAGAGAATAAGATTGACCTCATACGGTTGAAATTGAGGAGATAACATGCTCTGACCCCTGGTATTTGATACTTGATTTCCTTTCCTTCTTTCGCTACACAAAGGCACAAATTCCCACAGCATCATGAGATGTTAGAAGGTTCTGCTGGGTTGTTCTCTATCAGCGCCCTTGGGGATGCTTCTCCCCAGCCTTTCCCCCTCAACCCATTCCATTCTGTTCTTCCTTTATCCTAGTCTCTGCCTGTACCTACAGCAGGCCGCCTGAGCTCCAAATCGTTGCTTCAGCCTTTCTCCAGGGAACTTGGTTCTCACTAACAGGCTTGGCCTCCCTCCTGTGCTTCACAGCGGCGGTCAGTGCGGCCTCACAAATGGGGACACGCACGGACAGGTCAATTTGTTCATCCCTGCCTCTTCTGGTTCAACGCTAGGGTCCTTACATCCAAGTCTGTTAAGGCTGCTACACACTTCCTGTGGGTGGTCAGATGGTTGACTTTACATTGCGTGGGGTGGATCCTACATGGGCATCCGCCTCCTGGGGACGAACAGGAGCCAGCAGGGCTGTGCGATGCATACATCCTTCTGTTCAAGGCCATGCCTGCTCCCATCACTTCATTGTCACCACCATGGTCACCCTTGCCATCGGCACCTGGCACCCCTATCAGGACTACCTGAACCTCGGGAAACTAACACCCTAAGACAGAGACCAGGACCTCAAAGAGGACCCAGACCCAGACCACCATTTCTGAGTATGTTTTGCATGCTTACAGGTTAAGTGTTTTAAATGGAATCTTGAAGTTCCCAAGTCAGTGCAGGGGGGCGGGGGGGGGGGGGCGGGGAGTGGAGTAGGGAAGGGGTCAGGACAGGCCAGAGGAGATTAGGGATTTAATTAAACTGCTTGTTTAGGTAAGGGCTTTTAGGTGCAAAGCTGCTTTGCATGATAATGGCAGTTTATCTGAATTCCATTCTACTGAAGGAAACTCTTTTAATTACTGTGACCAGTAAACCTGGTTTATCCTTTATGCCCCTCCCCAGGGGAAGCCAGGGGGCAGGGGTTGGGGGCGGCTTCCTTCTCAGCTTCAGTCCTGCTGACTACTGCCAAGGACAGACCCCTAGTCATCTGTTCCATCACGAGGAGGCCTGTCCACGCAGCAGGCAATTCTAGGTGGGTGGAGGGACTTTGGGATGACTCAGCAAAGTCAAGTCTGGTTTCGGGGTAGGGGGGAGTGACCCCTGAAAGTCCCCATAGGGCTCCACAGCCGGCCAGGGCCAGAGAATGGGGCTGGGATTAGGCTGTTGGCACTGGGACTGGGGTCTCTGCTCCCAGCACCCCCAAACACTAGACAGGACCAACACTCACCTGGCAGGCTCCTGCTCCTGAACTGGCTGGCAGGGGTGTGGTGGCTAAGTGTGCTGGGTGGGGGTGGGTTGGGGGGGTGGGTAATCTAGACCAGAGGGGGACTCCTTGGCCGACTTATCAGGGCGGCCTGAAGGTGGAGGGGCTGCATTTTAGCATTTGGCGGTGGTAGTTAACAGTTTTCCCGGTAGAAGGATAGCATTCATTGACCTGTCAGGTAAAGGGAGAGGAAGATGGAAAGGTTGGTGGGGAGAGTCAGAGAGCCCTGGTACGGATAGGAAGCCCCAGGGAGCTGGGCCTCGGCGTTTCAGACTCCAGGCGCACGGGCAGGCTAGGGAAGGGTTAAAGTGTTTGGGAACTCCTGTTTCCAATCACTTGTCAGCCAGCTTCTCTCCATCCTTATCAGCAGGGGTAAGGGCCAAGCGGGGAGAGGCTCAGAGAGCTTTAGTTTCCAAGCTCTTCCCAGACTCCAAGCTCTCAGCGTTTCTCTTTACCTTCTAAGGGCTCGGAGGCTCAGGCTGGGGGCAGGGTGGCGGGTAGGGTCTGGGAACCCAAACACATTTAATGGAGTAGAGTGGGAGTTACTAAATACAGCCCTGGGGTGGTGAGGGCTGTAGAATCTCAGGAGTAACCCTTCAGAGTTAAACTGCCCCTCCTCCTTTTCCCTCCTCAACAGAAAGCCAGATCTGCGCAGCTCTATCTTTGCTCCTTAGTTACCTCACCATTGGCTAACACTCTTCAATGTTTTTCCCTTTTACAGTTACCGCTGAGTCAGAGATCTCCTTTGTGTATTTGTGCAGTGGCTTTTGGAACTCAAGTAAAGGACCTTTCATGTCGGGTGAAATTCCTCTTGGTAGATTTGACCTATGCTGGTCTTTGGAGAGGTATGCAGTTTTCATTTCTGCCATCCCACCTGTTTACCAATGGTCCGCGTTTCAGCCATTAGAAAATGTGATAAGTCTGCTTTCTATATCTTCATTCAAGTTACTGATTTAAAAGATGTTGCCTGGGAGAGGGCTGAGGGCAGAGCCATCAGTGACACCAGTATAGATTGTCTTCTAGAACTTGACATCAATCCAGGGTCAGTATCCTTTGGACGTGGTTGTTAAACCAGCTACTGATCTCCCGTATTGTGGTCCTCTAATTTATAATCCACCGATGTATCCAGAAGGTTACCATGAGAAAAGATATGCGCCTTTCTGAGATCCAGTACACTTGGTCCCCTGAATCTTCCTGATTTGCCATTCCAGTAACCCTTAAAGAAAGAAGTAAGGTTCATGCGATATTTTGCAGTAGACAAGAGATATGTTATGAATGAAAATCAAAACTACAGTTTTGTAAGGAGCTAGTGTTTCTTGCCAGGAAGAAGTAAGTGGTACATGTTTCAAACATGCCAGGGAGCTGGGTCTGTAAAAGAGAACTGACCAAGGGAAGAAATGAGAATCTAAAGAGGATTTGAGTTAATCAAAAGCAGGGACTGTGGCAGCAGTTTGTGGGAAAAAAACCCGTTTCGGTGATCTGGGGGGTCCTGTGACTGCGAGAGCAGGTCTTGCACTAGAACCAAGATTTTCCCCTGGAGAACCAGCCACAAGGCCTTGATTCGTCTAGATCTAGAAACTCCAGGCAAGTTCTGAACACCCCAGGCCGAGCCTCCATGCCTTTGCTAATGCTGTTCCCTCTGGAAGCCGTCTCCTTGCGTCTACCTGGTCAACAACTTATCCTTCATTTCCATTGCAAGTCTTACATCCTTTAACAAGTCTTGCCTGCCTCTTCCCCATGTCTGATTCCAGACTTTCCAGGTAGAACTACTTCTCCCACTGAGACTTTTTGTTCCCTGTATAGATGTTCCCAGAATACATTTGCACTGAGAACACTTTATTGTACAGAGGAAAGAACACAGGCTTTGAAGTCCAGTAGAGTTAGATTTTAGCTCTGACTTTGCATCTTATTTTAACCTCTCTAAGTTGCAGTTTCCTCATCTGTAAAGTTGGGACAAGAATAAATACTCAACAGGACTGGCGTGAGGATTCAATAGATAATGAGCACAAAGCACTGTATTAGCTATCTGCTGCTGCATAACAAATTACCCCAAATTTAGTGACTTAAACCAATAATAAACACTATCTCACACAGTTTCTATGGGTCAGGAATTTGGGAATGGCTTGGCTGAGTGATTCTGGCTTGATGTTTCTTATGAGGTTGCAGTCATCTGAAGGCTTGTTTTAAATTGGAGGCTCTGCTTCCAAGATGGTTGAATCACATGGCTGTTGGCAGAAGGTTTCAGCTGCTCACTAGTTATTGGTGGGAGGCCTCGGTTCTTCTCCATGTGGATCTCCCCATAGGGCTTCTTGAATGTCTTTAGTATATGGCAGCTGATTTTCTCTAGGGTGACTGATCCGAGATGGAAGATGCAATAGCACTTATGGCCTAGCCTCAGAAGTCACACACCATTTTTTCTATAAATTCTATTAGTACACATGTCAGTCCTGCTCAGTGTAGAAGGGGACTACACAAGGACATGAATACCAGGAGGTGAGGATCTTTGGGGGCAATCCTGGAGGCTGGCTATCACAAGTACCCAGCCTAATGTTTATCGAAAGCATTATCATATCATAAGGTGGAAACAGAGTATCCATTGACAGATTGATGGATAAAGAAATGTGATATATCTATGTATATATATAAAATGGAATATTATTCAGCCTTACATACAACATAATATATATTATATACATATAATGGAGTATTATTCAGTCTTAAAAAAGAAGGAAATCCTGCCATCTGGAACAACATGCATGAACCCGAGGGACATTATGCTAAGTAAAATAAGCCAGACACAGACAAATATTGCATGATCTCACTTATATGTGGAATCTAAAAAAGAAAAAAAAGTTGAACTCATGATAACAGAGAGTAGAATAGTGGTTACCAGAGGCTAGGGAGTTGGGGAACAGTGGAGATATTGATCAAAGCGTACAAACTTTCAGTTATGAGCAAGTTCTGGAAACCTAATGTAAAGCATGGTGACTGTAGTTAACAGTAATGCAGTATATACTTGAAATTTGCTAGGAGAGTAAATCTCAAGTGTTCTCACTACACACACACACGCACAAAATGTTCAACTATGGGAGGTGATAGATACGTTAGCTAGTTTGATTGTGGTAATCACTTCACAATACATACATACATCAGAGCTTCACATTGTACACTTTCAATATAGACAATTTTTATTTGTCAAAAATAAATTTAAAAAAAATTTAAAAAAAGCCTATGGTAAGGGTTCAATAAATAGTAGCTGCCATTGTTATTAATGCACACATCTGCATTCTCTACTAGAAAAGAAACCCCTTGAAGGTAGTCACCATGTCTTGACTGTTTGTATCCCAAGTGCCTAGAGTAGTGTCAAGGCTATTGGTAGGTCCATACTAAATGCTGGTGGAGAAGACCTGACTGAAGTCTTGGAGAGAGTTTGTCTAGCGGCAGGCGCAGAGCGACTGGAGAGAGTTCACACTCAGATGTTAAGTAGGATGCTGTACAGCCTTGTACCTGGAATTACTAACCTGTATAGAATCAGGATGAGACGGTTCCTCGCATTTTGATGCTTGGGTACCAAAGACGTTTGATACCTTAGCAGCAGGTAGGGCAGGCGAAGTTCTTATGATCGTCTTTGGAAAAGAGGCCCTGATCAGGAATTTGGTGTGGAGGAATGGCCCAACCCCAAGTGAACCCACTGCTGTTTAATTCCCCAGGCTAGGGCAGACATGGGAACCTCTTGATATTTTTGTCATACTCAAATTCCTATCTTGATGACTCCTGTGTCCTTCAACCAGGCAAAACAGTCTCCCTTTCTAGGAGATCCGGTGCACGTTTCTTAGCGTTAATTAAAAGGTGCACAGAGAGTTTCATGTCAGAGACCTGCCCTGCATCTCCTGTCCTCCCAGCAGCAGAGTCTGTGAGGTAATTGATGCTCTGGGCAATATTGAGTTTCCAGACATGTAGCTCAAATTGTAAGCCTTGCTCCCATCCCCTGGGCTTGAAAGTGCACCGATTGTCCTTTTCCCACAGACAGAGCTGTCTGTCTCTGCTGGTGCTATGTTTGTTTGCCCCATTTTCCAATAAGAAGCCACTCCCGCGGGGCTGCACCTCCAGGAGCCTCGGACACAAAGACCTGTGGAGGGGCAGGTGTCTTTGCAGAGATTTCCCATGTAGATCACATTCCCACTTGCCCGAGGTCCCATTTCTCCTCAGTTCCTTGAAATCTCAAACGAGTGGCTTTAGTGGGCTCTTTCTCCCTTCTTTAAGCTATGGTGAGAGTGGCAAGAAGAGGGAAACTCTTTTTCTATTGGAGTGTAAAGGGCTTGGTTGCACTGATCAATATGTTGCCCCCAGATAATAAAAAGAAGATTGAGACATGAACATAGACACACCATGGGAGACAGAGGGTACTTGCATTACATCTAAATCAAACCAGGTCACTCTATGGGACTCTGAAAGGAAATTAAAAATGCTTATTGATTGAAATAAAAAAATTACATAATTGGGTCTGATATTTCGTATCAGGGACCACCGTAATCCCAGGCAACTGCACTCTGGAATGACCCCCATCTTGATTGAGCTTCTTTTCATGGTATTCATTTCACTTTCCATTAGGATTTAACCAGAAAGAACATTTTTGGTAGAGAATTGAGAGCATTGAGAAATATGGCCGGTGGGGAGTTGGAGACTTGTGCATATGAGGAATTCTTTGGGTATAGGATCAAGGCAATGTGACTGTTGGTTTTCAATTTCCCCCTCTGCGTAGCTGTGGAAAGAATGTGTCATTCCTGGTAGAAAACCCTGCCAAAGTATTTCCTTGGAGATAAAAACATAGAATAAGAGTTTTAAGAAACAATTTGGGGGAGTCAAAAGAATGTTAATGAGATGGTTGATTAAATTATAAAAGAAGTTGGAAATAAAATAAGTACTTATGACCAGTTAAAATATTTGAAAAGATACTGAAAGAAAATATTAAGTTTTCAGAGGGGAACCAGGGAGTAAGGCAGAGAGAACCCAAAAGGGGACAGCATGGAAACCAAATTGAGGAAGCAGGACTTTTAACCAGTGATTATTAGAAAGACAACAACAACAACAGGTATTGATTCTTTTAGAAAAACCAATTATGGTTCTAGGAAAAGGGACCCAAAACCATCCATCAGCCTTGGGAAGACTGTACTAGGTTGGATAAGCTGTGATGTTTATGGATAGTATCTCTTATTTCCTCTGTGATTAAAAACACTGTTTTTTGGATCATTTCATTCAGTCGACAATCATTTATTGAGCAGATACTATATGCCATTGCTTGGCATATCGGTATGCAATAAATATATTTAAAAAGTCCTTACAAGTAGGATTGAGTAGGTATAATTATTACACCCATTTTATAGGTGAGGGAATTGAAACCCACATGGGTTAAGCACTTGCTGAGTGCCACAGTTAGGAAGCAGTGGGGCATAGATTTGAACCTAGGAAGTCCTGTAAACCACTACATAATACCGCTCTTTGATAAATACACAAGACAGAAAGTGGAAAGCACTCCGTGGGTGATGAAACCAACTGCAGTCAAAGTTGTAACCTCTGGCAAAGGAAGGGAATGGTAGGAGGGGCTCCCTGGAGGGGTAGCATTTGAGTAGCGTCTTAAATGTGGGTGAGATTTTCTAAGTGAGCACAGGGGAAAGCACCTTCAAGATGGAAGGGCTGACGTGAACCAGCCCTCAGAATTGGAAAAGTGAAAGGTGTATTGGAGACGTTTATGATTCCAGTATGTTGGGACAGCAGTCCTCCATGGTGGCAGCAGGTTAGCTGGAGTGAGCTGGAAGCAGTCAGGAGTAGGGCTTCTCGTACTGTCATGGGCACATGGGTGACCTGGGGGTCTTGGTAAAATGCAGCTTCTGCTCCAGTAGTCTGTGGTACTAGCCCCCGGGGATGCCCAGGCAGCTGGTCTTGGATCACACTGGGCATCTGGGCTCTTGAGGGCCTTGCTTTCCTGGCTCAGGGTGTGGACTTTATTTGGTAAGCCCAGGGCTGCACAGATGGATTCTAAGCAGGAAAATCAGGCTTTAGAAAGACGTTTGGTGGTAGCGTAGAATGCTCTGGAGGGCACTTGGGCTTTGGTTTCTTTAGCTCCTAACTTGCAACCCTCAAAGCTCAGAACACTGATTCAGTTGGGGTTCGGGCAGGAAAACAGAAACCACCCTGGCCAGTTTAACAGGACTAATCTCACCCTTGGTTTCCAATTGTCACTTATTTACCAGAGCTGCCTAGAAACTATTCCTCCCCTCCTTCAGAATTGGACAGAGCTAAATCTGTCCTATTCTCTAGGGGTCCAAAAAGGAGATGAGATGTTGGCTTGACCTTGGGTCATCCTTGTGGGCCTGTCCAGGTAAAGGCTGGGTCCTGTCACCCAGCACATTCTGGATCACTTTACCACAACCAGTAGATCTGCTCAGGGAAGGAAAAATGCTGCTAATATCAGCCTGAAAAAAAAATCAGGAAATTAAATCTGTGGCTTTAAAAAATCCCACACTGCTTTCTGGCTCTGCTCCCTCTCTCAACCTCTCCCTCTTCCTGGGGACCTCCTTCCGGCCTCCTCCCCTCCCTATCAGGTCCTCCCACCCTCTGTCCCCTCCCCCAGCCTCTCCTTCTCCCTTCCTTCCTTTCTTTCTCATCCCACAAGACCTCCAGCTTTCCTTCTTTCTTCTCACTGGGCTTCTCCTTTGTGGCTTCAGGCTTCCCTTCTGGTCTCCAGGCCTCCAGCTTTTCCTCAGCTCCACGGAAGCATCTGTCTGTCTCCTTTTCACTTCCCATCAGGGAATCCGAAATGTTGAATAGGCCCTTCAGACCAGGCCCTGAAGGGGACTTGGCTGGGGCAGCAGGCGAGAGGGGAGGGGTGCCAGGGACCTGCTGGGGCCATACAGAAGCCCATTGATAGGCAGCCCCTCAACACACACAACCCAGCCCAGCCTCCATGGCTCCAGGAGGAGAAAAGTGTCCCTGGAGGCAGTGGTCAACATCCCGACCATCGTGAATGACCTCAGTGTCTCTGGCTGGTGGGGGGACCGTCACTCTGTACCCTCCAAATCCTGCAGGCCTATCAGCCCCACCATCGGTGTGAATATATTCATCTTGAAAATAATTTGTCAGTACATCTCCATCAGCAGTGCTGATTTCATTAATTGAAAGAATTAGCTCTTTGTGGCCAATGGAAGAATATGGAGCCAAAGCACACGGAACACTTTTCCCCAGTGACCCAGAGACCCTTGGACGAACTCCTGGGTGCCATGAAAATGGATCGTTTCGCAGAAAGAATATCATTGGATGTTTGTTTAACATCACTCTCGAGCCCCCCCAAAAAAGACTTTCGAATCCTTCTCACATCTGGCTGCTTTTCTTCCTGTACTTTTGTGCAGAGCCAGGGCAGGGAGGAAACTTCATCAGTCCCAAAACAGCCAGCAGCAAAGTGTAAATTAAATGTGCAGAGAAGCCGGGCTCGGGGGAGTCTTACGTCCTGGGGGTGGAAGAGTAAGAAGACTGTGTTCTCACCCCTACTCAGTATGGGCAGAACTGTTTCTGGACCCTGCATCTGCCACTAGGAGCTGTGTGACCTTAGGCAAGACACTTACCTCTCTTGGGCCTCAGTTTCCTAACTGGTAAAATGGGGGAATAAACGTATCCTCACAGGGCTGTTGGAGGATTAAAGGGGCAATGCATGTACAGTGCATGGTACAGAGTAGATACTTGATTGATGGTAGCTACAATTATTGTTGCTGGGCTCAAAATTAGAACAGAATTTCAGCTGTCCCTAGATCTCAGAGATCTGCCTTTGCTAGTCCCATTCAGGGAGACAGATGGGCAGAAGTATATCCAATGGGGGGGAGACAGATGGACAAAAAAGCATGATCAAGGGGATTGGATGGAAGGACAGGCCAATGGGATGATGGACAGATGGGACATCTCACGGGGAAGGTAGATTTATGACAACTAAAAGGAGGTACTTAGAAACGGTTGTCCTGTGGGAGGGACAGATGGATGAGGGTCCAACGGGGGAGACAGAGAGATGACAGGCCGAAGTGGAAGACAGATGGATGGCAATTTCATAGTGGAGTTGGGGGGGGAGGTGGGCAACCCTATGACTGGGGAGAACAGATGGACAACATGCTGATGGTGGGGCCTGGGCTTCCTGTTTAGTCTCTGTTCCTCAGGCCTGGACATCCCTGAATTCAGAAGAACCCCAGGGGCTCTGTGGGCATTTGAGCAGTGGGGGTGTGTCACATGACCTGAGAAGACACTAAGCACCAGGGTCAGCTGGGCCTCCGTTCCTCCCCCTCCCACAGCCCCTCCCTGGGTGGCCCGGCAGATAAAGGCTCAGCCCAGATGGGAAGGGGAAGAGGCGGGCGAGTGGGGGGCGGGCGGGGGGCGGGGGGAGGCGGCGAGGAGGAGGAGGGAGAAAACAGCGTTTTGAAAGAAAAGGGAAATAAAACTGGCTAAAAGTTTTATTTATTTAAAATAAAGGTTCAGTTATGCTCGACTGTAAACATGCCGGCCCATCCCTCCTTCCCTCCCTCTCCTCCTGGCAGAGGGCTTGGACCACACAGCAAGCTGGGGGCAGGAGGCAGAGAGAAGGCCGGGGCAGGCCGTGGGGAGGGCTGGGACTAGGGTACCCCAGGTGTGGGGAGGGGAGAGGGACCTAGGAGCTCAGTGACCTGCTGAGCACAGCTGGGCTCCGCTGGTCCGAGACCCGCCGGCTGTCAGGTCCCAGTCCTCCGGCACACAAACCCCGAATAGTCCCAAAGGCTTCGGCGCCACACGCAGAGGGCAAACACTGGGCACAGCGATGCGGATGGCATAGCTGCGCACGTGGACACACATAGGTGTGCAGGTCTTTCTCTCACCTGCCTCTCTGTTTCTCTCTTTGTCAGAGATAGATGGCAGGGTCCTAGAGGAGGTGGCAGAACTCCAGCCGTGAGTCACATTTTCTTTTTTGAACTCCAAACCCTTACCTGCCTTTTGTCCTCTTTCTTTCCGGTTCCACCTGACTTCCTTCTGTGTTTTTCAGGGACTGAGTCAGTTTGGGTGGCCTGTGAGAATCTGGGAGCTCCCTGGAGAAGGGAGCAGTGTGGATGGAGAAGAATCTGGAGTAGCGACAGGTGTGGGGGGCCCCTGTCTTGCAGATCCTTGATGAAGACGTTGCGGGGGTCGCCGCTGGTGGCGCCGCTGGCCAGGGAAGGGCTGTGGTATGCAGCAGGGTCCGGAGGGAACAGACAGGAAATGTTTGTGATAAGACGCTTCTCCTCTGCAAGCCCCCCTCATTTCCAGAGGGCTGCGGGATAAGGTCAGGGAGCTGCAGAAGTGCCTGCTGCAAGAGCCAGCCAGCCAGCCCTCGGGACTGTGGCAGGAAGGGCAGCATTCGCGGGGGCCCCTGGGGCCCAAAGACAGGCAGCGCCTGGGGATAAAAATGCCCCTGGGAGCCCAGCCAGGGTTGCCTGCCTTTGGAATCAGAAAGCTCAGCCAGACTTCAGTAAGGCCAAATCAATCCCTTAAGAAAAAGGAAAGAACAAAAACATCCCCCCCCCCCCCCCCCCCCCCGGCCCCACAGCTTTGTTCATCCAAGTTGCTGGGAGCAGGAGCAAGTCTGACTCTGACCTGGCCTCAGGGCATTTCATGCTCCAGGTTGGTCCCACCGGGGGTCATTCATAACGTTAACCAGTAAAAATGGGAAATGGAAGAGTGTGCTGAGGACCAGGCTAGAAGCTCCTAGAGGGAATCCAACCCAAGAGAGTCTTCTGCTGGGAGTAGGGGCTCAGGGACGCGGTCCTGCAGCCGTTTGCGAAGCTTGGTGCTCCTTGGGCTCCTACTGTCTCCTGTTTGCTGGGCCCAGTAACTAACTTCGCCATCTGCGGTTGACTTGGGCACCTCACAAAGGAGCGGGAAGTGCTGCAAAGGAGCCCGCCACGGGTGCTATTGTACCGGTGGCCCTTCTGAAGGATTAGCAGCTTCTATCTGTCCCTGGGGGCTGCACTGTAAATGCCTGTGTAATGCTAATTTGTGGTTGGCAGGAGATTGATTGCGAAGGAGCTGAACAATGGCAAGAGGAGGCTGAGCTCACTCCTACTTCAGGAGAACTTGGGTCTGTGTGTGTGTGTCTCTGTGTCTGTGTCTTCTAGGAGGAATGTAGCAACAAGGGCACAGAAAGGATGGTTGAAAGAGAGGAAGCCACCATCGGTCAGAGCAGAGTCTGCGGGGCACAAATTCAGGGAAGTTTTTTTCATGGGAGTAAGTGACATCCCATCACTTTTGCTGAATTCCATTTGTTGGAAGTAAGTCCCTAGGTCCAGTCCACACTTAAGGGGAAGGGGTTACACAGGAGGCAAGAATCAGTGAGAGCCAGTTGAGAAGCTGCGTAGGACCCTTAGAAAGATCCCAGCAAAGTGGCTGGTTTCTAGTCAGTGCTCAGGAAAAGATATTGTTTCTTGGTCTAGTGAAATGGTCTGGGATGCGTGGTAGTTTCCCCCCAGTGGCCCCGGCCTCTGCTGTCCCATCTTCATCCCTGTTGGAACTGCTGGGTTTTCTTGGAAGGTCTTCCCTCTAGCACTGTGAGGTTTGTGACTGCCTTCTCTGGGTGTGGGCTGGCAGACAGGGGACAGATGCTAAGTCATATTCACACTATCGTCCTAACCGCCTCTTCATGAACATGTGTGGTCCTGCATTGTGGTCAGTGTACAGATATTTTAATTTCCTGCTCACCTGCTCAGTGGAGGATCCGATTTCTTCTTGCATTTATTTTTTTTCTCCAGCAGCCTGTGGACAGGTATTTCTGTCTGACCATCTGGTAGCCATTCACCTTTATGGCGGCTTGAGAAAGGAATTAATTTCACTTGTTTTTTAGCTGTATCTGCCTCCTTTATCACCTCTTAAAATTCTTACAATGTTGGTCCTTCTGGTACCTAGGGGGCTCTTTAGTTCCCCTAACTTTGTGCAACTGCATCTCTCTCTTCAGTTTAGCTTCTCATGCCTTTCTTTTTGTGCCAAGGTTTTAAACATCCTAGGTAAACTCCTACCTACGTCTGTACCTGTCCCCACCCACCACCCACTGAGAGTGATGGATTCAGCTTAACTAGACCAGACGTAAAGGAATCAGAAAACAATCAACTGAAAGAGAAAATCTGACCCCTGTCCCCATCTTGTCTCTTGACTGATTCCTGAGGCTTTGGGCCTAATTCTGGTGGGTGATTTGGGGACAGCAGTGTGTGGGAAGATAGAGGAAATTCCTGGGCAAGAGTGAGATGGGTGGAGCCTCTTCATCCTGCTTTGGTTTTGTATCCTGTGTCTCAAGGGCCTACCGCCTCCCCCAGGACTCTTAGAAGGTGGAGAAATCATGGATTGGTATCCCATTATTAACAGATGGGACATCAAGGGCTTCTGTTCAGGAGTCTTAGCTCAGCCAGTCATGCTCTGTTGTATTTTTTGTTGGAAGGAGCACTGGGAAGGCAGGGGGCTATCTGACCATAGAATACAAACACTTACGATAAGTGTCAGAATATGCTTTTCCTGAAAATGGTGCTGCATGGAGTGAATGACTAATATCCTAGTCAGGATGAAGCCAACTATCTTCTGGGATCTTAAAACTTCTCCCAACATCATTCACAGACTAGTTTCTAATTGGTTAATGGACGTGGTCACCATTTCTAGGACCTGTTGCTCTCATGGTCAAGAGTATGCACTCTGGTCAGATGGACCTTGGTTTGAATCCCAGTTCCTTCACTCACTAGCTATGTGACCTTGCTCGCCTCTCAAAGTCTTAGTTTTCTCATCTGTAAAACGGGTATGTGATGGTTACTATTCTCACAGCGTTGTTATGAGGATTACATACAGTAACCCATGTAGGAGACTACATAGCGTAGAGTGTCTGGCATACAGGAAGCCCTCAAAGTCTATTATTAGTTTTATTATCTTGGCCCCCAGGGCTTTCCAACAGTTGAAGCCTCCATTCTTGGAACTTACCATCTCCGTTATATGTCTTATTTGATGGGGACTGTCTCTTTCCCCACCCCCTCCCTTGAAGATTGAGCATCTGATGACCCTCACATCCATCTCTGTCCTGGACTTTCTGTCTCTGGGACCTCGACTCCCCTCCATGCAACCCTCGCCCCACGCTGCTTCCGGTGCGTGAATCAGACTCCAGGTCCTGTCAGCTTATCACTGTGAAGTGTCCTCTTGGGGCTGAGGGACAGTCCGGCTGGGAGGTCTCCCTCCTTATCATTGATGACCTTGTCGTGAACCTTACTGAGGCACTGAGGAGAAATGTAAAAAGTTCAGACAGCTTGTTAGTTGTCATTCTGCTCACGCCCCCACCCGAAACTTAATGGAATTTAACGCACTTCCTAAAACACAGAAGTCAGTCGAAACCCTTTTTGTCTGTAGACATAGAGTGAACCTTTCACGTGGCTTGGGGAGCTGTGCTGAAGAAACCGCCCAGGAGGCCGGGTGGGATGTCTGTGGTGGGTCGGATCTCTCAGTGTGAGAAGGGGTTAGATACAGGGGACAGGGAAGCATCCGTGTGGCCCGAACCTCCACGGTGATCCCAGGCCGTATCCACAGCCGTTCCAGGCCAGAGGCCTCCTCCATTTTCTACAGGGACCCTGGCAAAGCAGTGCTCCCCCGCAAAACTAGTCTGTCTCCTTTGGAAACTGGCACTCTGGTTTCCATAGCAACAGGACTCCCCAGCTCTGTCCTCTCTGAGCCCCATCTCAGAATCTTTTTGGCATGGATATCAAGGGGTGGGTAGTCTTTTCAGAGAGGATGAATCATCCCCATACTTGATCCAAAGGGAATTGGGCTTTCTAAGCCCAAAGCTCTCATGTGATGTAAACAGTGAAGCTGAAGGCTAGGATGTCAGGGTGTAGGGAGCTTGCCTCTGCTCAGGAAAACAGGGATGCTGAGTCAGCTGATGGAGGCAGATTTTGATGAGTGTTGTGAATTATTGGTTTGGCACGGAACGCGAAGTGGCTTTGTACCAAATCACTGGTGGGGAACAGGGCTGGCACCAGCAGGGACCTCAGCTGGCTTAGGTGGAGTGGTAGTGTCTGTGAGCTCCTTCTCAGAGACCTGGACAGCTTGTGTTACAAAATCCTCCTGAGGAGGACGAAACTCATAAGCTGTGCCCTAAAGCGGGGGGAGGAGGATCATTCATTTGTCTCAATGACTACTGTCCTGTCCATCAGGGTGGATAAAGCCTGTTGCTCAGATAGGACAACAGGAGTGAGGGTCTGGGGGTGGGAGAGTGAACTTCAGGTGGGTAGGAATGAAATATCTTCAGTTGGAGTGAGGATATTTTTCCTTTCTGATTATCCCAGAAGAGGACCACATTGACTGTGTGGTGGATGATAGTTGCACTTTGTATGAAGTCTGGTGTAGTAGGAAGAGAATAGTGCTGGTGAGCTCTGCAAGCTGATTAGTTACCGGAGGAGCTGAAACTTACTTGGGGAAGCTGATCACCCATATGGGTCTAATTTTCACCTGGGTTATTTCCCTGTTTCTTTTAGTACTTTTAACAAATAAAGGGAGAAGGGTGAACAGATCTCTGCAGTTTTCATACTAGAAGATCCTGTTAATCTCTTCGTGATTTGAATAGGTGGATGAGATTCCTGATTTCCGTAATTATCTGTGCCTGGAGGTGTATACAGGAAAGGATCACTGGAGTAGACTGGAAACACGGTGCCCAGGAGTGGGGAGTGTACCCCAGGGGCCAGGGAAAGAACTTCCTTCTGACAGCTGGACACAGCCTTGTGTGTGGGTGAGAGGGGAAATAATCCCTTTTATCCTGGCTTTGGTTTGCTTAATTACCTCTTTAGCAGTACTGCTCATGGCTGCAACAGGTGTCAGGCTTTGTGACGCAGATGCCAAGAGCTGGCCAAGATCCTTGCTCATTCCTGACCTGTATGGTTGGATCTTCGGTACCGTGAGGTCTTGTTCCCAATTGCAGTCCCTTGTCTTGGGGATGAGAGATAAGGTATCGTGTTCATTTCTGATAAAAGACTGGAAGGGCAGTTTCTCCTTCTGAATCGAAAAAAAAAAAGAAGCTCCAGTGGAAGAATTGGGGTGGGAGGATGGGTGCAGGGGATGGAGACCAAGGGAATTTGTCACCGCTTTGGAAAGTTGTCCTGTGCATTTGCAAGTCACAGGAAGTTAGCAGAGAAGAAACAGCTGGATTCTTTTCATCACCTTAGCCCGCGTATTATCTTGAGATAACATGTACTACACTACACTTTGAGAGAGTGTAGAAACCTGGGAAGTGCACGATAGTGGGAGTTGGGACACTGGGATTTTAGACTGCCCCTGGCCAGTTGTGGACCCCTAGGGTAGCTGCTGGGGCTCTCTGGATCTCTCCAGTTTTCTCCTCCATCGGTGCGGGCAGGGAGAGTTGGTGGACCGGGATGAGGTGGTCTCCAGCCTATGACTCACTGGCCCACAGCGTGACCACATCTCACACACAGAACCAAAGATGCTGATTGCTCTCAGCAGCCTGCACTCTCCCCTCCTCGGCCTCCGCAGCGGGTTATCACGCTGACTCAAGGAACACAACCCCCATCTGGATGCAGTCCAAACGCCAGATGTGCCCCCGATGAGTGTCGGTCTGGGGAATGTTTCCATGACTGAAAGGTCAGTGTCGGCTGGAAGTGCCCAGAGTGGGCGTCTGCCCCCCCACCCATGTCAGCTGCGAGGGCTGAGCCTCGCATTATCTCACTGGCCCGGGAACTCAGCTGGGGCGGCATGGGGGCGGGGGCCAGCCAAGTTCAGAAGGGCCTTGTTTTACTCGCCTTCCTTCTCTGATTTTCCACTTGGAAGAGACTCCGGGGGTGTGCAAAGAGGGAAGTCCTGCTGGTGTGTAACTGAAAACACTTTGTTCTCCTTTAGATCTGCAGTGGGCTCCTGTCTATTCTGATTTTCTTATGGCAGCCGTCACCTCCACTATGGAAAGAAAAATGAACGATAATGTTGTGATGGGCCGGGCTGCCATGTTTTACCCTATTTACAGGTCATGTTAAGTATGGCGTCTACACTTCAGATGGGCTTTCATGTTTAATTTCATTCGGGTAGGGCTATGCTAGGCTTTCCTCTAGGTAGCAGTGAAAATTAAACACAATTGAGTTTGATGTGTACCTTATTGATTCCAGACCCATTTCAGTAGACTGTGACACTTCAGCGACCTGCAAATTCTACACATTAGAGTTCAGATTTTACACAAACGCCGTACACCCAAGAAGTGGACTCGGCGTTTCTACCAGCAACACCCAACTCCCAACAAAAGACACAGGCTCTGTCAGAAGATGAAAGCTACTAATGAAGATGCATTCCAGATGATATTTTGGGTCATCCCCTAGGAAAAAAAATGATTCATGAATAATTTCGTGGCAATCACACCAAAAAGGAGAGTTAATAATTTCCTCAATTCCACGTCGTCCTTTTTGGTTCTCTGTAAGCGACTTCTTGTCCCACAGGTTGCCACAATTTCATTTCAAAAGGATGAAGAAGGAGAGGGGAGAGGTTGTGTGTTAACCTGGCTTGGGAACTACCAAGTAATGAAAGCTGCTCAGCACCTTGCATTGATTGCGTCTTGTCGAAGCGCAGAGTTTCTCTTCTTTGCGTGTGACTGTGAGGGTGAAGGCACACTCATCTGTGGCCCATGGCTCCTCTGGCAGGGGCATCCTTAGAGAAGGCCACTTGAGCAAAAGGAACAATTGGTAACAGAGCAAGGCTGGCTGGGCGGGTTCTGACCAGTCACTGATTTCAGGGTGTTGGGTCAATCATTTCTCTTTTGCAACTGAGCTGGGAATTAGAGGCTTTATTCAGCCCGAAGTGGGAGAAAGGGAATTTTTACCAGAGGGCATGGCCTTCTGAGGCAAGAGAAAAAAAGTGTCTTCCCTGGGGCAGGGAACAGAGGGGAGTCAGAACGGCTTGTGGAGAGTGGTATTCCCCCCTGGGGTCACAGGGCCACTTGTAAAATGACGCCTAGATGTTGGTCTCCAGCCAAGGTTCTCAACCTTGGCTGCACGTAGAATCACCTGGGAGGCTTTTACAATCTGGATGGCCAGGCCCTGCTTCAGACCAATTACATCAGAACCTCTGGGGTGGGACCCAGGCTGAAGGAGTTGTCAGGTCTCCCCAGGTGATTGCAATGTGCGTCTAGGTTTGAGGCCCGCTGGTCTAGGACCTTGCTCATCAAAGTGTGGCCTGAGGGCCAGCATCATTGGTATCTCCTGAGACTTGTAAGACAAGCAGCATCCCAGGCCCCAACGACAGACCTACTGAGTCAGCATCTGCCTTTTAGCAAGGTCCCTGAATGATCTGAAGCCTATTAAAGTGCGAGGAGCTGTGGTTCTCCAGTTTCGCTGCACATTAAAATCTCCTAGGGAGTGTTTAAAAATCCCAATGCCCAGACCTCACCTCCTGCCAATTAAATCAGAATTTTTGAGCGTGGGATGCAAGCGTTGGTAGTTTTTTATGGCTTTTCAGGTGATTCCAATGTATATGAGTTAGCAACCCTGGCTACATATTAGAGTCACCTGGGGAGCTTTTACATATCCAGATACCTGAGCCCTACTCTCAGAAATTCTGATTTAATTGGTCTGGAATAAGCTGCAAAAAGCTTCCTATATATTTTAATATATAGCCAGTGAGAGTCTCTGTTCCACAGTGTTGGTCCAGCTTCATTGAGGGGACAGCCTTGCTACAAGTCAACGAATCCAAGAACCATTGATGGAAAAGAATGACCAGACCGTGTCTAGACTTATCTGGTCTCAGGGCTTTGTTTGGTATTGGATCTCCTTACGTGTGACAACTACTATATTATTTTAATGAATTCAAATATTTCTATAAAGTTCCTTTTGAAAAATTCGACCTCGGTTCAGCTGAATTAAGGGGTGAAAGCACTGGTCCTGCGCCTGGGCCACAGGAGCTGGGAACAGTGGAAGGATCCGGTGGGATGGAGGCGAGAGAGGTCAGGGTGAGCCAGGGTGGAGATGAGGAATGAAGAAGGACCCTGGGGGACAAGAAAGAGGGGAGCTGATTGGGATTTCTTGTCCCTTTCACCCTGTGGCACTCTCACCATTTCCAGCATGGCGGTGGAGTCCGGTAGTTCTGCAGTAGGGTTGCTGGATTGAGCAGATAAAAACACAGGCGCCCAGTTAAATTTGAATTTCAGATACACAGTGAACATATTATTTTTTAATATAAATATGTCTCATGCAATATTTAGGAATGCCTATACTAGAAAATTATTTGTTGTTTATGTGAAATTCAGTTTTAACTGAGTATCGTATATTTTATCTGACAACCCTACTCTGTAGGCAACCTTAAATGCTCAGTGTTGGAAAATTTGTGTTGTGGGTACGGCTTTCTCTAGGCCTTGAGTGGGCTCTTGCCATCTGAGGTGAGGTTCATGTGTACCTGTTTGAACCCTGTCCCAGGAAGTCCATCATCCCGTGTTCCACAGGGCTTACTCAGCGCCCCCAGAGCAGCCTGGCAGGGGTGTGTGGGGATGTCACTGTGCCTATGGACAATATCCTTGAACTTCACTTCTCCGGGCTTATCTACAGTCTTTTGTATTGAGGTGGTTCCTGGGAGTTCCTCTGAGGTACCCTCTTCACCCACTGGCACTTGCCCCATTTAGGCTGCATATGCCCAAGAGAAAGGGAGCCGAAAGGCTTTGATGGGCCGGAGGTGACAGTGTTGAGCGGACGGTGACTCAGACAAATGTAGGGACAAGTGGGAGCGGGGGTTAGAAGAAAAGCACGGCTCACAGTCGCAGCCGGAGCGTGTCCCTGAAGCTGCTGTTCAGCGGCTGAGCCCAGAGAGGCTGGCTTTCAGCAGAGGCTGTTCTACTGCAACGTGTTCAGAGAGAAAAGTGCAGTTTCCTGTTCCATTCGGCTCTGAGCAGCTCACCCCCTGCTGGCTTCAGAGTATGTGGGGCTTGAGGGAGGGGAAAGGGGGGCAGAGAGTGGGAAAGAGCCAGCTGCCAGCAGGAGACGCACGTACAAGAGATGTGCAGAATGAGAGAGAGATGGGGGCGGGGGGAGAGGAAAACAGGGAGGATAGAGGGGGGAGGGAGAGAGATGGCGGGGAGAGAGGAAAAGGGAGAGGGAAGATAGAGGGGGGAGGGAGAGAGATGGCGGGGAGAGAGAAAAAGGGAGAGGGAAGATAGAGGGGGGAGAGAGATGGTGGGGAGAGAGGAAAAGGGAGAGGGAATAGAGGGGGGAGGGAGAGAGATGGTGGGTAGAGAGAAAAAGGGAGAGGGAAGATAGAGGGGGGAGAGAGAGAGGGATGGAGCGAGAAAGCTGGTTCGTTAGCTGGGGCTGCTCAGCAAGATGCAGGATAATCAGGAAGGGTACCCTTGGATCATCCCTCCAGTCTGTCGCATTGAAGGCCTAAGCTGGTGCTGGTCTCCCCTCTGAAGCAGTCTCTCTCAACCAGTTAGCCTCAAGGAAAGCGCAGGGGGACTTGTGCAGGCTGGAGAACCGGCTGAGCCGAGTTCTGAGGCCATGGCTCGTTTTCCCTGCTGCTCTGAGGTGAGCACTGCATTTGTGAGGCTCAGAAACTGGTCCGACCCCACAGGCGTTATCGAGGCTGGAGCGCTGGCGTGTGCCCTAGGAGGAATGCTCACTTATGATATCTGCTGTTGGAAGGTCTCCCCATCTCCCTGCTGACACCACTGTCTTCTCAGAATAATAAATCACCACACTTTATATGAAGGTCACGGACTTGGTTTTGTGTTTCTGCTGGGATTCAAGTCTTGGGAAATCCAGGCTCTCTGCTGTGTCTCCTTCTGTGCTCCCTGTTCTCTCTTGCCTCCTTCCTCATGTGCTGCAGCATGGAGAGCCGGGCTTTCCAGCACATCTTTTCCCAGAGACATCCTAGACGTGGTGTGGGGAAGGCTGTCCAGAGAAACCTCAGTAGCTGGTGGCAAATTAAAATAATAAATGGGCTTTTTGCCTCCCTGACCAGTTAGTTGAGGACAGGAACAGCCAAAGACTCTGTGGAAGACTGGGAGAGAAGCCAGGGGAAGGGAGGGAAGGAGGAGGGAGTGGGTAGCTTCAGAACGGGGCTGGCGTCCTCAGCTCACACTTGTGGGGACCCCTGCTCACAGAGGGTTGGTGCTAGTTCGGTTGTGGAGAGCTGGGCATCTCAGTGAGAGGTAGGCTTCCAGGTGATCTGTGATGACCGGTAGATGGAACTGGGCCTGGGCCTTGCTGGCTATTTAGGGTTTGGCTTATCAAATCTTGGCCAGTGCCTGGCTACTGGCTCCAAGTCTGTTCTCCAGGACTAGAGTGTACTTTCCTTGGAGATTAAGAGGCTTGGCCACTCTGGGGTAAGAGTTGGCCCGCTCCTATGGGCCAACAGCTCATTCTGGAATCTAATTCAGAAACACAGCCTGTTGGTGACGTCATGTGTGTTATGGTTGGTGGGACAGTGTGTCAAGTCCTGGAGCCGTGGAAGATGGGCTTGGATGACCTCAGGGGCAGGGTTCACATTCTTAACCCAGCCCTAGGGAAGAACAGCTTGCCGCACAGGATTCCTCCGGGGCTGGCACACAGACCCCATTCAGGCGACGGGCTTGTGTGGGCCTGGCTGGCCAGATCCTGGCTGGCTCTCATTTGTCCGCCTTTGACCAGACCCAGGCTTGGCCTGGGGGTCCTGAATCTCTGCCTGGTAGAAGCATCAGTGTGGAAAGAGCCAGGACCCAGGAGAGACTCTTGGGTGGATCTGTATGGGATTGTAATGTGCATTTCTTCCCGTGGAGCTGTGGGGTCTGAACACCTTGCTCATGTGTATTTTGAGGGTCAAGGAGGGAGAGATCAGAGGTGGGGACGTGGCTGATTAAAAGGAGAAAGAGCCCAGCTCTCAGTCAGTCCCCACTCTTCATCCTCTCCTGGCCCCTCTCCTCCACCCCTGGCATTTCTCATGTTCTGGGACAAGGTCTAAATTGAAACATTCCAGGAGCTGCCAACCTCCCGGTTCCAGGGTGGTCACAGGACTCGCTGGCTCCACATCTCCTTTCGGTTTGGCCCTTGCCCTAATCCCTGCTGGTGCCCGGTGCCAACATCTCGCTGCCCTCTGAGGTCCTCTTTCCTTGTGCCCGTTCCAGGCACTGTTTGGAGCTGCCGAGGTGGGTCCGCGTGTGTGTGCCTGTGTGTGTGTGTGTGTGTGTGCCTGTGTGTGTGTGTGTGTGCCTGTGTGTGTGTGTGTGTGTGTGTGTGTGTGTGTCTCTACAGGTCCTCCTCGGACATTTGACTAGTCATTTTTTGGCCCCGAGTGAGGCACAGATTCCACAGTCCTTTCCAGCCCTGGACTTAGTGGTTGGAGAAAGTGCCCGAGTACAGCTTATTAAACACGTATGATTCTCCCCACCCTTCGGGGCCCAGCCCCTGCTGCCACTCCTTTAGAAAGTCTTCTCTCAGGACCCCTGCTCTGTGTGCCCTCTCCCCAGGCTCCTAGGGTCCAGAGAGTGTCCTAGGAGCCTCTGGGACAACCCAGCCGTGAGCTCTTCTGTCTTGGATCAATTTTGAACAGTTAAAGTCTGTTACCTCTCAGAGCCCAGGCTTTGGAGTCAGTCGAACCCAGGTTCCAATTCTGATTCTCTTGCTTACGAGCTGATCACCTTGAGCTAGTTAATTTCTTTGAGACTCAGTTTCCTCATCTGAAAAGAGGGATGATAATACCTTTCTCTCGAGTTGGTTGTGAGGATTCGTGGGCTCCTGCAGTGAAGGACTTGGCACAGGTCTGAGTTCCTGTTTTCTGTTCTTCTCTCCTCATGGTGGTTGGAACAGAGCTGGGCTTGTGGTCGGCACCCAGAAAAGTAGTAGTGACTGATTAATGATTATGGAGCCTGCAATTGTTGGGATGAAGTCCCTAAACAGAGGAACAGCTCTAAGCAAACCCATTAATTAGGGGCCTGTTTGCAGTTCTTTTGTGCTGGCTTGTCATGTGTTAGCTCAGGGAGGGCTGGGTACTCCCCATCCCCAGAGGTCATTCTGGGAAAATAATGACCAAGGGGAGGCTCTGGCCTGAGGTGTGCAATTCCCACCTACTTGTGACCTTCACGCCCATCCTCCCCTCCCCACCCTAGAGCTGGTGCAATAAACAAGTTACCAGGTGACAAACACAGCCCTAATAAAGAGGGCCACCGGCTTTAGGACGGCATTAAGCCTGAGCTAATGGACTTTGCAGGGAGCAAGGACTCCCTGAGGCACAGGAGAACTTCTGACCTGGAGTGACCTCCCAGCCTAGGGAAGGCCCAGGCCAGCAGCTACTTTTTGAGAAAAGGGAAGTGGTTTTTTTTTTTTTTTTTTTAAAGGTAAAAGAAATCCCAAAATAGGATATTACAAAAATCATGTTATAACTTGTATGTTGACGTTTATCCCATTAACTAGTTTAAACCCAAATGCAAAATAACTGTCATTTCACAATAATTTCAGGACTAATAAAAATATTAATTGTTGTGCACGGCAAACAAGCAGGTGGTGATAAGCTAATGGGATAGAAGTTGAAGGTAGCACGATGGACGTCTGTCTGTCTTGGGTCAGTCCCCAACCCACTCCACGGGGATGGTCCTGTTGGGGCAGATTGGAGCCTAGGGCCCTGGCCTCTGCTGTGGGAACTGCGGTCCTCTTAGAGCTGGGTGGGGCCCTGGTGACAGACTCGAAGATGACCTCATCCCACTGGGAAACTAAAGCCCATTCATAAGCCACAGACCCATAAATAATAGGTGGCACCGGCTTCCTTTTTTTTGGCCTCACACAGCTTGTGGGATCTTAGTTCCCCAACCAGGGATCGAACCCGGGCCCTCGGCAGTGAAAGTGTGGAGTCCTAACCACTGGACCGCCAGGGAATTCCCGGCACTGGCTTCCTTTAAAGGCTGTGCTGCCTGTGGCTGGTGTGCATCTCTGCGGTGCCGGCACCAGCATCCTGCACGTAGTAGATACCAAGTACTCTGGAATCACCTGCTGCAGGCACAGCCAACGTGCTTTCATTCACTTCTGGGATGACTGCTGCTTCCCCTAATTGTAGTAAATACCACAAGACAGGAGGTATACCTGACTTTTTCCTTACCTCTGTCCTCAGCACATAAGTGCTTCATAAATAAATGTTGAAATACATTGACTCAGATCTTCTCTAGGAAGCACACTGATTCCCACGTGGACTGAGTAAGGCCTCTTTTCCTGGGCTTCTTTCCTCCCTTTCAGAACATATTATATTACGTTGTTATTATATTGGTTTCCTTGCTTTTGTCCTGCTCGGGCTATGAGCCTTTACTTGGTATCCTGAGTGCTCAGCACAGTGGACTGACCAAAATTCTGTGGCAGAACTGAGTAAATCGTTGTGTGAATGAGTTTGCAGGGTGGGCAGAACGAGACAATCTTCCACCGACCCCAGGCCCAGCACGCTTGGAAGCTTGGAAGTTTCCTGATGAGTGTTTTCCTGTTTTACAAAAATCCTTGTATGTCTCTAGAAGCCCATGTTCTCTTCTCCCGGTATCAGGGCACATCTGGTTGTTGGTACATGTCGCTTAGTTAGAAACTCTTAAAACAGCATGAAATTGTTAGCACGTTGCTCCTGCCTGCCAAGCTCTTCTTGAGACTCAAGCTTTGGTGGATTTGGTTTTCTGTTTGTTTTCTGTTTTCATGCAGTTTAGAAAATTGGTCTGTGACAACCTTGGGGGAAATAAGCCTGCCTTGAGCCCTGCCAAGGAGAGGGCAAGCCTGAGGTGAGGGCTGGGGGAGGCGGGGGATGGAATCAGCCTGGAGAATCTCTGGGATTCCCCCCTACACTTCCTTTCCTTGCATTTTGGATTGGATGCTCGGGCTAATTTGATGTGCGTTTTGGATTGCACGCTAGGGCTACTTTGATTAGAAGGGTGCCCCAAGGAGGTGGGGTGGGACCGGGGAGAGCCTTCTCTCTGGATGGGTCCTCACAGGGAGACCAGCGCTGACCAGTCCAGCACCTTTGGGTTCCGGAGGACACAGACACCAAATAAATGCCCGAGGATGGGGGCTGTGAGGGACGATGCCCCTTCCTCATGCATTTGATTTCTCTGCTATCTTTGTGTGTGGGCAACACCAGAAATCAACTTTTCCCGCATGGCCCCAATATACCATTCCCCGCCCGCCCCACTCTTGGTAGCTCTTGTGTCTTGGCAGATTTCTTTTCTGGAAATTGTCTCATCTGGGGAAAAGTCTGGGCTGGTCTATTTCACCTTGGGTGCCAGTTGTTATCCTTGCTGGGTGTGGACACCCAGCCAAGCCTGCTCCTGGATAGTCAGATGGGGCATGGGAAAGGCAGGTGGGAAAGGTCTTCAGGACGCCAAGGCAGGACTCGGTGTGACTCCTGGCGGTGGAGATGGGACTCATCAACCGTTCTGTTCCAAATGCCAAGAGCAGCCTTGCCCCCTTCTCCCCCAAGCACTGTGCCTTGTCTTTGGTGTTCTCTGCTCCATTTTTACTGCTATTTGAAAATCTTTTCATCCTTTTCCACATCAGGGTGGCCTCCATTTCAGCCTCTAATCTCTCGCCAGGGAATGATTCTGGGCTGTGCTGCTGGGTTCTGGGTCTTTTTGAGCAATGCTGAGATTTCTACTCTGGCCCCAACATCCTGAATGAATCTCAGAGCACATTCTCCAGGACCCCAGGGATGGGCATTCTGCCTCTTTATTGCCCTTGGACTCTGAGGGCATTATACCATGGTATGCGCTGAAGATTTTGTCCCCCCAAAATGCATATATTGAGACCTAACCCCCAATGTGGTGGTATTAGGAGGTGGACCTTTAGAAGATGATTAGGTCATGGGGGTAGAGTCCTCTTAAATGAGATTAGTGCCCCAGAGAGCTCCCTTCCCCTTCTACCATGTGAGGACAGAGCAAGAAGATGGCCATCTATGAACCAGGAAGCGAGCTCTCACCAGACACCAAATCTGCCAGAGCCTTGATATTGGTATTCCAGCCTTCAGAATGGTGAGAAGTAAATATTTTCAAGCCACATAGTCTGTGGTATTTTTGTTATTGCAGCCCAAATGGACTAAGACACACCACTAAAATCTAAGTTCTCTCAGGGCACCTTTGCTTATTTTTTATTATTTCTTTAATACTCTTTAGTCATTCTATTTATGTATGTATGTATGTATTTATTTATTTATTTATTGGCTGCCTTGGGTCTTCGTTGCTGCGTGTGGGCTTTCTCTAGTTGCGGTGAGCGGGGGCTACTCTTCATTGCAGTGCACGGGCTTCTCATTGTGGTGGCTTCTCTTGTTGCGGAGCACGGGCTCTAGGCGTGCGGGCTTCAGTAGTTGTGGCTCGTGGGCTCTAGAACGCAGGCTCAGTAGCTGTGGCACACGGGCTTAATTGCTCCGTGGCTCGTGGGATCTTCCCGGACGAGGGCTGGAACCCGTGTCCCCTGCATTGGCAGGTGGATTCTTAACCACTGTGCCACCAGGGAAGTCTGACCTTTGCTTATTTGGTATCTACAATGTGCCAGACACTTAACACGTGGCTTAGATATAAAGACTTGCCCAAGCCATACAGGCAATAAGTGAGGTAGTGACAAAGTGACATTTAAATGCATGTCTGTCTGACTCCAAAGCCCTCCTTCATTCCTCTACACTAGGGGTTCATGAACTCAGGAAGAGCAGGGATTGGAGGGCTTGGCTTCTGAGTGTTTGTCACCCCGCCCCCGCCCAGAACTACTGGTCTGAATTTCTCAGTCTTACATTCCCCAGCTCTAAGCCTGCAGGAATGCCCTTGCTATCCAGATCTAAATTAAGACAACATTCTCTGTCACCACCCCTGAGCTTTACTTAAATATATTAAAACGGTCTTTCATTTTAAAAGGTGGGGGGAAGGGAGACAAGTACAAAAAGAAACCACTGGAAGAGTTTATAAATTTTGAACTCTGAATGGTAAGGCTTACAGGCATATGGTGCCATATTTCAACCCAGCCACATCTCGGGCATCTCCCAGTGCAGCTCCCTATCAGGCAGTAGGAAATCCTCCCTCTCTTCCCCTCCTCTGCCCCCTCCTCACCTGGAAAGTGTTCGAGGCAAGTGTCCCTGCCACACCCATAACGTAGACTGGGGTTCCTAAACTGGGATCCATGGATGAGCTTCTGGAGCCTGGGAATTGCCAGAGATTGAATGTGATTGCATGGGTGTATGTGCTTTTTTCTGGGAAGTGGATTCACAGATGTAATGAGATTCACAGAGAAGTCGGTGGTTTCAAATGGTCTAAGAAGCCCCGGAGGGGAACATGGGTACATGCACGTGAGAAATTTACTTTGGAACTAAGTGCTAGGACAAGTTTTGCTTCCTCTGGAGGAACGGCTGATATGTTTTCTCCCTTTGTAGTTGATTTTCTGTACATGACATCATGAAAGCCTTTCTAAATTATTCCATTTTTATTTTACTGAAATTATTTCTACCTGGATCAATTCAATTTTGTGTAAATATTACCGGAAGAGTTGGTTCATTAATCAGTTTCTTCTTCTTCTTCGTCTTCTTTTTTTTTTTTTAACTACAGAACACTTATCAATTATTGTTTCTCTTATACAGAGGTTTCTCTGGTGGCTCTGATGTAAGGTGAATGTAGAGTGACAGACAGAGGGAGAAGGGAGACGAAGCCTGAGGGGCATCTTTACGGGAGAGTGAGTTCAAGTGTTCTTGGGGACAAATGCCCATGGGGTCAAGCAGTGGAGTCAAAACATTCTGTTTTAGTGTCTCCACCAGGAGGAGGTCTTGGATTAGGAGGAAGCAAGCCCCTTAGAGAGTGAAAAGAAGTTGCCACTATCCCGTGGGCTGGTGTGCCTTCACCAGGAAGGACGCAGTTGATAGGAAAATGCAGACGACAGTGAAGTTGAAAGACTCCAGTGAGTCGTATCCCTCTTCTCATCACCCATGAGAGGCCCAAATGTGGCTCATCTTGAAATCATCCTTGTCTGTCCCATCCTATAGGCTTCCCTGTCACTGAGTGACTCAAAGCCCTCACTCTCCCTGTAGTGCCAGGGTGGCTTCTGGCTCGCATGGCAGGGACCCTCGGAGCAATTCCCTAGCTTTTGAAAGACACGTCTGTGCCACTAAAACTTACGAGCCTCATTTATTTATTTGACTAACTACTGGAGAACAATGTTGGTTAAAAAAAAAAAAAAAAAAAAAAAAGAGGTGGTACAGTGCAAACAACATGGGATTTGGAGTTGGTCAATACTTGTTCATATCCAAAAGTCAAGCAGCCTTTGCCAAAAGACACATTTAAACACTGTTCTTCCTCACTCTTTTCCCAAGGGCAGGACACAACTGAGAATATTTACTGAGTCCCTGAGATAGGGGCATTTCCTCTCATTGTTTGCTATTTAGCAGCTGTGGCAAGACAGGCCTTGTGGAAAGGACCGCAGAGAAGCCACTGGCCTGTTACATCCTAATCTAGGCATTAAACCTGTCTGCACCGGGCTCATACTTGGTCCAGCCTAGCTCACTAAGATGAGTGTTGGGCCAAAGGCCCAGCTAGAATAAAGTTTTCCTATGCCTAGCATGGTTGGTTTTTAGGAAACATCTTTAAAAGACAGGTCATATTTGACCTGTGCTTTTCTCTCCATCTTGCTAATGCAGATGTGATGCCTGGAACCCTGGCAGCCACTTGAGAACATGAGAATGAGGGATGTACTGTAGCATGGTAGAGTGATAACCTGGATCCAGAAGATTGAGGAAATGCCATGTAGCCTTGGATTGTCAGCTTCTAGCATTCTTTTAATTCAGAGAGAAATAAACTGTCTTGTTTAAGTCACTGTTATATTAGACTTTTCTGGCACATAGGACCTAACCATAACTAATCCAGTGGTCTCATTTGGTTTCTGGAGTCAGTTTACCTGAGTTGAAATCCAACCTCCATTATTTTATAGACTCCAATGTGGGAAATCTCTTAACCTTTATAAGCCTTCAGTTTTCTTGACTGTGAAATGGGGGTCATTAATGTACATATCTCTTAGATTTATTATGTATGTTAACATGATATAATGTATATAAAGTACATGGTGTGTGTTCAGTACTCAGTAAATGTTTCTATTACGTTGTTGTTATTACTATTATAATCGCCATCATCATCATCATCATCCTGGGGCATCTGTAACCCTTGGAGAACTTCCTGGGGGTGGCTATAGGAGGCTATGAGTCATGTGTTCAGGATCCTGGAGCCTGTATCTCTCAGTCTCTTTCCACAAGAGAAACAACTCATAAATTCAGGGAGGTCACTTATCCTCTATGAGCTTCCCTTTCCACATCTAAAGCAGGGTTAATAATAATTTGTAGGCTTGTTGGGAAGATTAAATGAGAAAATATGTGCAAAGCAGCCAGCTCAATGCACAAAGCATGCATGCCACAAATGTTAGTTCCCATCTCTTGGTTGTATTGATACTTGCTTTTACTCTGTAGAGATAAATAGAGCCCCCTCCCCACCCCCTTACTACTCCTAGCCTGGGTAGATTGTAAGTTGGCATTGGCTGCTCAGTGGCTATAGGTGAATCCAGCTGGTGAAGGGCCAGTGGCCCAGCCAGGGCAGAGTTATGCAACCTCACCTGAAGACGCAGGCTGGCAAGCCAGATGGGTGTGGGTGGCAGGAAGTCTCTTGGGGTCTAGGGTAGAGGACAGGGGGATTGGGAGGACAGAGGGAAAATGGGCAAGTTTTACCAGCAGTGTTGGGGGCCCTTAGAGGAGGCAGGAGAATGAGGGCTCTTCCCTTCCCTCTTCAAGAGATACTGCTTTTATTTTTTCAGATCCAACTCTGCAATTTTCAGGGTGAGAAGCCGCAGGCAAAATAGTAATCTCTACGAAAACAATAATACTCATCTTAAAGAGCTGTTTATCAGGCTCTAACGAAATGAAATAATTTATATAAAGTTGTGTGTGGCACATAGTATAGGCTGCTTGATCTGACCCATCTTCCATTCACACCAACAAATTCTTGCTTCCTAATGAGTTTGCTATACCTGAATGTGCCCTTGGGGTCCTTGAATACCATCTGCTTATGCCTGAGGGAAGGCTGTGGGGCTGGATGGCTTCATATAGGGTGAGCACAAGCTGTCATAGAAAGCTGGGTATAAAAGCAACCAGTTGCAAAGACCAAGGTGTGATGGAGACAGGGCCTGGGAGTCCTACCCCAGCAGCCCTGCCCTTCAAGTCTCTCCCCTCCATGCAACATCTGTATGCTTCCCACTGGACACCATCCTTCCAGCCCAGCACGGGCGATGGAACAGAGAGAGGCCTGCTCTCTGTTCCCTCCTCCACCACCCTCTAAGCAAACATACAGTTCTTGTGGATTTGTATCTCCTCCCTTTTATTTTTTTATTTTATTTTTATTTTTTTTAAATTTATTATTTATTTATTATTTATTTTTGGCTGTGTTGGGTCTTCGTTTCTGTGCGAGGTCTTTCTCTAGTTGCGGCAAGCGGGGGCCACTCTTCATCGCGATGCGCGGACCTCTCACTATCGCGGCCTCTCTTGTTGCGGAGCACAGGCTCCAGACGCGCAGGCTCAGTAGTTGTAGCTCACGGGCCCAGTCGCTCCGCGGCATGTGGGATCTTCCCAGACCAGGGCTCGAACCCATGTCCCCTGCATTGGCAGGCAGATTCTCAACCACTGCGCCACCAGGGAAGCCCTCTCCTCCCTTTTAAAAGATTTTTAATTGAAAAAAGAAATTTGAATTACAGAAAGATATTAGAAAAAAATACAACGTCGCCTCACTGCTAAATTTAAGTGAAAGTTAACATTTTGCTTTGAATACTGGCCTTGATTTTGTTTTTTCAGTAAAAGAAAAAAAGGGTACTGACAATGCTAAAATGTTCATTGAACTGCTTTCCAATCCCATCGTTTGGCAGCCTCTGTCCTGATATTGCTGTGCATCCCTTCAGCCCATGATTTTTACACTTACCCTGTGGGTATGTATACATTTGAGATTTTGTATTTCTTCCCCTGTCCCTTTCATTTTGGAAATTACACATTGTATTTTTATTCTCTTTGTAGTTTCCCTAACACTCTTTTTTTTTTTAAATTTAATTTTAATTTAATATTTGGGTATAGCTGATGTACAATGTTGTGTTAGTTTCAGTTGCACAGCAAAGTGATTCAGTTATACATATACATATATCCATTGTTTTTCAGATTCTTTTCCCATATAGTTACAGAATATTGAGTAGAGTTTCTTGTACTATACAGTAGGTCCTTGTTGATTATCTATTTTATATATAGTAGTATGTTTATGTTAATCCCAAACTCCTAATTTATCCCTCCCCACCACCTTTTCCCTTTGGTAACCATAAGTTTGTTTTCAAAGTCTGTGAGTCTGTTTCTGTTTTGTAAATAAGTTCATTTGTATCATCTTTTTAGATTCCATATAAGTGATATCATATGATATTTGTCTTTCTGTGTCTGAATTCACTTAGTATGATAATCTCTAGGTCCATCCATGTTGCTACAAATGGCATTCTTTCATTCTTTTTTATGGTTGAGTAATATTCTATTGTATATATGTACCACATCTTCTTTATCCATTCTGCTGTTGATGTACATTTAGGTTGCTTCCGTGTCTTGGCTATTGTAAATAGTGCTGCAGTGAACACTGGGGTGCATGTATCTTTTTGAATTATGGTTTTCTCTGGATGTATGCTCAGGAGTAGGATTGCTGGATCATATGGTAGTTCTATTTTTAGTTTTTTAAGGAACCTCCATACTGTTCTCCATAGTGGTTGTACCAATTTACATTCCTACCAACAGTGTAGGGGGGTTCCCTTTTTCTCCATACCCTCTCCAGCATTTGTTTGTAGACTGTTTGATGATGGCCATTCTGACCATCATCAGATACCTCATTGTAATTTTGATTTGCATTTTTCTAATAATTAGTAATGTTGAGCATCTTTTCATGTGCTTTTTGGCCATCTGTATGTCTTCTTTGGAGAAATATCTATTTAGATCTTCTGCCCATTTTTTGATTGGGTTGTTTGGGTTTTTTTGGTCCCTAACATTCTTAACATCTATACTTCATATTTTGGGAACAAATTTTAAATTAATTGATATCTCTATTCTCTTCCTAGAAAAGACACAGAACTACAGAACTCAGAATGCTTTAACTTTGCTCCCATCTTCCGTGTTACCATGGTCTAGTATTTAGTTCTGCCATGTTTTTACTCACCATTTGTCATTATTATTATTTTTAGAATCCACACCATCTAGACTTACCAGCATGTGTGTATATATATATATATACATTTTCGCACACAACTGTTTCTTGCAATCCCATCTCTCTTCATTTTTCTGAAGTAATCCTTTAGTAGTTATTCAAAGAAGATCTGTGTTTAGTTAACTCAATTTTTTTCTGAAAATATCTTTCCTTTTTCCCCCATCTCAGATGTGGGTCAGCTGAGTACAGAACGGCAGATGGACTTTTTTCCCCCTACTTAGCACTTTTAAGATATTATTCCCTCATCTTCTGGCAGCTATTGTTGCCAATAAGAAGGATGATATCAATCTGGTAGACATTTCTTTGAAGATAATCTTCCTCTCTTCTCTAGTATCTTTGAAAATATTATCTTTTCCTTAGATGTTCTGTGGTTTCACAATCATGTGGCTAAATGTGTATTTGTTTTTACTTATTCTATGTGTTTTCCAAGCCAAGGCTTCGAACCTTTCTTCAAATCTGGAAATTCCTTAGCCATCATCTCTGCAAATATTACCTCTCACCCTCTTCTCTGTTGCCTGGCTTTCTGTAGCACTTACTGACAGGTAGATACAGAAATATTAAAACATACTCTCCATGGATCTCAATTTCCTTTTCATACATTTTTTCTTTCACATATTTAATAAAACGTCCTTTTCTTTATGTTGTGTTCTAGATGATTTTTCTTAGATCTGTTTTTCAAGTCACCAGTTTCCTTCATGGCTCTGTCAATGGACTATTGAACCAGCCTGTTGAAGTTGTTATCTTTTTTTCAATTTGGATGATTATGTTTTTCAATTTTAGAACTTTATCTTAGTTCTTTTTCAAACCAATTCTTCTTTTCTCATAACGTCTGCACTTGCTGTATAGATTTTGTTCTTCTAGTTTTAAAACGTTTTAGACAAACTTATTTAAAATTCCTTTTCAGAAAGCTCAGTTGGCAATTCCTTGGGAATGATTCCTCTCACTTGTAATTTTTGCTGACACTTGTGGTTTTGCATTTCCTTGTGTGCTTTGTAAGTTTTGTCTCATCTTCAGCAGGAATTATCTTCCGCTGAGTCCTATATATTCTCTAGTATTTGGAGACACCCCACTGGTGTAGTTTCTTCATTATAGGATTCTTTTTTCTAAATCAGTTTTACTTCATTTTATTGGCTTTGGGCTTTTTTTTCCTAGTAAGAAGTGTGAGAATTTGGGTTTTATACTAGCACATACAGGCTAAGTGCTCCAATTTCTTTCGTTAACTCTTTTTCTTTTTTCTTACCCACACCCTGCGGTGGCCAACCAGTTTCTCTGCTGACTAGCAGGAGTTTTTCTGATGGGATCATACTTTCCAAAATAATTTCTTCCTAGTTCCAACTCCTTGTGATAAACAGGAACTGTGGCCTTGACTTTCGTCTGTGATATTAAAGCCCTCCATAAGGCCATGTTTCTCACATTTCAAAGTACGTATGAATCACTTGGGGAACTTGTTAAAATGAAGATTCTGATTCAGTAGGTCCGGGGCGGGCCTGAGATTGTGCATAACAAACTCCCAGGTAATCCTGATGGTACTGATTCAAAACTGCTTGGAGGAGCAGAGTCCTCCAGTGTGTACATCTCTTGTCAGTTACCCCTGTGGACCTGGTGGCTTTACTTCTCACTCTCTGTTCTACACTCTCTGTTTTTGACTACTGGAAAGTTCCCTCTAGAGGGTCCCTTCAACCTTAGTCTAGGAGACCTAGGCTCTTTCCTGTTCCAGAAAAACTCTAGGTAGCAAGTGTTTTAATTAAGTATGGCTATGAGTCACAAACACCCCCTCCCCCCAAAACAGAGGCTTAAACTAGGTAAATATTTCTCACTCACATAAGAGGATCCAGAGTTAGGAAGTCTAGGGCTGTATGGTGGGTCTACAATCCTCAGGGACTAAGACTCCTTGCATTTTGCTGCTCTGTCATTCTTGGTATGCTTCCTCACAATTTAAGATAGCTACAAGAGTTCCAGCCATCTCATCACACTCCCACCATCAGAAAGAAGAGATAGATTAAGAAAGGCAATCCTTTAAGAATACTTCCCAGCGGTTACAAATGCCAAATGCCATAAATTCCATTTATGTCTCACTGACTGGCATTTAGTCACATGTTTACTTCTAGTTGCAAAAGTGGCTGGGAAATGTAGTATTTATTCTGGGTGGCTAGATGCCAGCTAAAAGTTGAGGCATCTACTGCTAAGGAAGAGGGGAATTGATATGCAATAGTTTCTGCCATAATCAGAATGCAGTTTTCTAGAATCTTAAGGCATTCCCTTAGCCTTGGACCCAGAAGATTGGTGGGGTGGTGGAGGTGGTGATGATGAAAAAAAAACAACCTTGTTTGCAAAATGGCAGTTTTGGAGCTCCAATAACCAAGGAACACAAGTTTTTAAAAAGATAAATATACCAAGAGGAAATTATACCCTCTGATTAGTCTATTCCTTGCATGAAAAGAAAGCACAATCTTGAGTACCTCATGATGTCTACAAATGCCAGCATTTTCCCTCAAAGTCTTGCAAAATTTGCCAAGAATGACTGGGTGACAAAAGAGAAAAGAAAGAAATGGAGACACCCTGAGAAGTCAGAGCACTGGAGACTGGGGCAGGAGCAGACCTTTTAGAAGATGGGAGCAAAACCAGTTGGCAAGAATGGAGAGGAACAGCTGTCCATGGGTCAGGGGCGGAATGGCTGGAGATGCTGACATTGCTCTGTCTGGGTGCCTGTATGGGGGTAGAGCCAGGTGGCGGAGGTGGAGGGGAGAAGGAGCAAGAGAGGAGACACACCAGGCATCATGTCACACTTCAGGACCTTTAAGGTCTCAATACCAGGCTGCAGAGAGCTGGGCAGTGCAATCAGAAGTCTCGGGGTAGAGAAGAGAAGGCAATTTCTGCATGTAAATACCCACATCAGCTCTATGGTTAGGACCCAACACAAGGACTGGCCTGTTATGATCATCCCCAGTCACCAAGTACAGAAATGTTGTATCTTAACATTATATGTGTAATGCACATTAGCATATTAGTGACTAGAAGTCCTGCCTTAAAAACAAACAAACAAAACTAGATTTGCGTTGGAGATTTTTTTTTTAAATTAAGTAATTTATTTATTTTTGGCTGTGTTGGGTCTTTGTTTCTGTGCGAGGGCTTTCTCTAGTTGCGGTAAGTGGGGGCCACTCTTCATCGCGGTGTGCGGGCCTCTCACTATCGCGGCCTCTCTTTGTTGCCGAGCACAAGCTCCAGACGCGCAGGCTCAGTAGTTGTGGCTCACGGGCCCAGTTGCTCCACGGCATGTGGGATCTTCCCAGACCAGGGCTCGAACCCGTGTCCCCTGCATTAGCAGGCAGACTCTCAACCACTGCGCCACCAGGGAAGCCCTGCGTTGGAGATTTTTACTTTTTTTTTTTTTGACTATGGAATCCCTTTTTCATGGAACACCAATTAACTGCCTTTGCCCTAGTGTACCTCACAGTACCCTCTAGAAAAATCGTGACACGGATAAGTAAACCAATTGCCTGGGAGAAGCACTACTATTTTTGGTACTAAATTCAGACAGAGTTAACCCTGAGGCTACTTAATAACGCAAACACTGTGTGATGTAGCAAACAATGTCTTCAACAGCCTTCTTACCCCAAACGTTATAATGCTTTTCATGAGACTGTTTCTTGTAATTATATTAAAAAATGCTGATGGAATCACACCAAAAATAGTTCAGCAAAAGCAGTTCTGCCGGGGCCAAGGTGACGCATTCCAGGCATCTGTGTTTCAGTTGCTCTGGCGGGATCCAGGGATTGTGTTAGGAAATCTGGAAGAGTGGATGAACTGCTTATCCTTCAAGCAATCCTCTCTGAGTAGTGTTATTTCTCAGCAGGGATTTTAAGTAAATATTTAGTGGTAGGGCATTCAAATTGTACTTCCTAGCTGGACCTGAAGGGCATTGCTTTTTATGCCCTCTGAGTTCCTATCCACATCTTGACTGACAGTCGAGCTTGGGTGAGTTTGGCATCCCTTTGGAAAGCTGAGCCCTCCCATCATTGCCCACCAGCAAGATCAGAACTCTCTCCTGAAGTTGCCTTGAGCCCATTCCAGGGCATAAATGAATGAGCAGACCAGGGCCCCAAAACCTACTTCAATTAACATGGCTGAAGTAGTGCCCATGGCCAAGAATGTTTAAGATTGGTATAACCAGACACTTGCCACTGCCAAATAAAATCTTGGCAAAGCACCAGAGAATGCCTGGCTTTGGGCAATGCTACTGTCAGGACCCTATCCAAGAAAAAACTCTCCGTCAGTGCCAAGGTAACTAAATGAAGTAACTTGTACTGGATCGCTGTTTATAAATCCGTTCAAATGTGGAATGCCTCTGAGAGATAACATATTTAGTTTTAGGACCATTGACTTGTGGGCTTTCTTTCTGAAAATAATTGGCTGGCATGGCACATTTATTTTCGGGTCACCTCTAATTTGAGATAATAAAATGTCATCTCTGTATACAAGAATCTCTGTCTTTTTGCTCTGCGTGGGGACGGGTATGTTGGGATTGGTATCCAGGACACCCAAAGGATCATTAGGAAATAAGCTAGAAAGAAACGATTCCAGAATATATCCCTCCAGTGTGCTTGTCTGGCCAGTTTTCACAGCAGACATTGAATCCCACTGACATAGATACCATCATCCAGAACTGTTCTAGACAGATATCAACAGTCCAAGCTCTAAGTAGCGGTCTAGGCCAGGGTCCGCACCAGGTCAAGAGCAGTCACACATCATCTAATATGCTCTAGGGATTGACTGTAATGGTGACTGAGTATTCCAGTGGATGGAATAGCTGTGTCCGATGCTTGCATGTTCCCTAAAGTGTAAGAATTTGATATTTGTTGAAATATGCACTTGATTTGCTGACAGTGCAAATCTCAGATAGAGAGAGAACCTTTTTTTAATGGTCTCCAGCATTTGCATTCTGTTTTCCATCAGAATGGAAGTGAAAAGAATCTTCTATGTATTAATATATGTGTACATGAGAAATAGATTCTCCCCAAAAGCCAACTCCTGTTGCTAGTGAAAGAACTGAAGAAGTTTAAGAAAAGAGACATTTTGGATAAGTTAGAGTGAAATATCACTCATACACACACACACACACACACACACACACACACACACACACACACACACGGATGGTAATTTAGTACATGATAAATGTGGCATTGCCAATAAATGGGAGAAAGGATACTCAATAAATGAGATTGAGACCATCAAAAGTTTAGGAAAAAAATAACTCCCCTTTTTTCCCCATATACAAAAATTTATTCTAGATGGAATAAAGAACTAAACTACCCCCCAAAACAAAACAACACAAAAAACCTTCAAAATATCTGAAGAAAATATAAATGAATATTTGATGAATCTTAGAAGTGGCAAAGGATGCCACAAGGGAGACATTTATTATATTTGCATAAACATAACAACTTTGGACAAAAAAAAGAGACTGTAAACAAAATCAAGAGACAAATGACAGCCTGGGAGAGAGTGTTTGTAACTTACGTATGTGAGAGACAAAGGATTAAAAACCACAAAATACAGTTTCTATAAAATAGCAATTAAAAAGCAAACAACCCAGTAGAAAAATGGATACAAAATAGGAATAGGCAACTTATAGTAAAAATAAAAAAGACCACAAAATTGACTAGTAATCAGAGAGCTAAAAGTTGTCAGTAAAATGGTTTCCTAATATCAGATTAGTAAAAATTTGAGAAAGTTTAAATTTTCTGTGTTGGCAGGTTGGGGGAAATTTTTGGTGGAGTGGAATATAAATTCTGCCCTTAGGGCAGCAATGTGGCAGAGGCAGACAAAACTTTCAATACACAAATCATCTAACCCAGGTAAGCACTTGCGCACGTGCCCAAAGAGGCATGTGAAGGGAAATATTTTTCAACATCATATGAGGAAAAATTTAGAAACACCTGAAATGCTGATTCATAGGTATCTCTCTGCTATGGAATATAATGTAGCACTTAAAAGGATAAGGAATTTACTGGCATAGAGAGGTCTGCTGGATATAAGAGAAAGTGCAAGTTGCATCACTGCACACATGGCACAATACCATGTAATATGGGTCTCCAGGCACGAGGTCTATAAGGAACAGGTCATACCAGTTGTGTATGTGTGTGTGTGTGTGCACGCTCTCTCAGTAGGGAAGTGTGATGAACTAGGGAGGAGATTGGTGAAAGGGAACTTTGTTCTTTTCTCTACTTACTTGTATGTTGTTTAACACACACATACACACACACACACACACACAAGAATGTATTCATGTATTACTTGCATAATTAAAAAACAAAATTACACACACAGAATGGAATGTTGCATTCTGTAGTGGCTTGGACACTGAAGTGAGTGATTCTGTCATTTTGCTATACCTTCACTCATTCATTCATTTAACAAATATTTTTTGAGTGCCCACTATGTGCCCAACACAGAAACTAGAGGAAGACTAGAGAAAGCTATCTATAAAACTTATTTCAGTGAGTGCTCTGGTTAGCAGCTGTGTTAGTCAGCTCAGGCTGCCGTAACAAAATACCACAGACTGGGTGGCTTAAGCAAAAGAAATTAATTTTCTCTTTCTAGCTCTGGAGGCTGGAAGTCTAAGATCAGGATGCCAGCATGGTTGGGTTCTGGTGAGAACTCTCTTCCTGGCTTGCAGATGGCTACCTTCTTGCTGTGTCCCCACATAGCGGAGGGATTGATAATGACAGAGACAGAGACAGAGACAGATTAAGAGAACCTTTCTAATAAGGGCACTAATTCCATCATGGTGGCTCCACTCTCATGACCTCATCTAATCCTAATTATCTCTCAAAGGCGCCACCTCCAAATACCATCACATTGGGGGTTAGGGCTTCAACATATGAATCTGGAGGGGACATAGTCAGTCCATAACGATGATATATCCTATAGCATGTTAAAAATAAAAATTTGACAGAGACTTCAAGGTACAACAGATGTGAACTTACATAGTTAGATCACCACTTGCAGAATGTACAAAGGAAATGGAATTGGTGACATTACCTTGTCCCCCTTGAGCATATAAAATGGTTGAGGCAGTGGAGAGGGAGAATAGATGAGCAAAGAGGTTTCTCTGGAGGGAGCTGTTGCAGTGTTCTGACTCCCTCCCCTCAGTGCGTGTGTGCGTGCGTGTGTTGGTGAAAGACACACAAGACAGCTAGAGAGACTAACCACTCCCTCCCCTTCCCACCAAAAACTTTCAGCCTAAAGCAAAGTGGAGCTGGGGGAGCCAGGAAGGCATGCTCTTTTTTTTTTTTTTAATAAATTAATTTATTTTATTTTTGGCTGCGTTGGGTCTTCATTGCTGCACGCGGGCTTTCTTCTAGTTGCGGTGAGCGGGGGCTACTCTTTGTTGTGGTGCGTGGGCTTCTCATTGCGGTGGCTTCCTTTGTTGCGGAGCACGGGCTCTAGGCGCTCGGGCTTCAGTAGTTGTGGCACGCGGGCTCAGTAGTTGTGGCTCGCGGGCTTGAGAGCGCAGGCTCAGTAGTTGTGGCTCACGGGCTTAGTTGCTCCGCGGCATGTGGGATCTTCCTGGACCAGGGCTTGAATCCGTGTCCCCAGCATTGGCAGGCGGATTCTTAACCACTGTGCCACCAGGGAAGTCCTTTTGCTCTTAAATCAAGTTTAATCTTTATACATAAATGGGCATTCAACTTACTGAATCAGGACTGTGTCTGTCACTTAGTGAGTGACTTAGTGTGTCAACAACCTAAGACTGAACTAAAAAGTCGTGGACCTACAAGGAGTTTTTATTTCGCGGTAGAGGAAGACTGCCCACGTGGAGTCAGGTTTAAAGGGATAATGAGAGATGAAAATAAAATTGTGCTTTGATTACATCGTAAGTCATGCGTGGTCAATATACCAGTTACATATAATTGCTCATCAAGCGAGAGGCAAAACTGTAGAGTAAGTGGAAAGGGAGGGTGGTGTGTGCTTCCAGGCTGCACATAGGATACCTGTGGCTTTCCATCTAAATGAGATTCCCGAGCAAGCCAGGAGTCTGTCCAGGCTTAGCTCCATTTGTGAATTTGGACATTCACCAAGACCCCCTGATGTACCTCTTTCAGATGCCAAGGGTTTACTATGGTACATTTTGGAAGGTTTTCCACTAAAAAATATCCAGTTAAAATTATGCCTTGGCACCTGAAAGATTAGCCTCCATTTGTCCAGAAAGTGAAGCTGTCTGGTTGGAATTTACTGCTACAGTATTTTGAGATTCTACATAGTCTCTGGAGATTCATGAAAGCCTCTCTGAAGGTATGGAGAAGGCATCTAAAAGACCTGCCGGCCCCAGCAGCCTAGGGGAGACTCTCCTGGCAAAATTTTCCCCCTTTCCTCTTTCAAGACTCAGCTCCAATGTCACCTTTGTGAAGATGTCCCCATTTCTATGGTTACATCAATTACTTCTTTTTCTGGATTCCAGCTGAACAGTCTACCTACCTGTTAATACATTTATATTGTATGCAACAGATTTATTTGCTTATCTACTCTCTCATAAGATCTTCAGCTTCTTGAAGGTAAGAAATGCTGTGTTTCATCAGCTTTAAGATACACATTTCCACCCCCCCACGTTTTTACATTTCTGAAATTAGGATAGCTTTTGATGGCGTGTCATAGTTTCATTGGCAATATATTTTTTCTGTGGTACATAATTTTTTTTAGTGGTACATACAGTAATGGTATATCTCATAATTGGTGATAACTTAGAATTAATGAACTATGGCATATCTAATTTACCATTGTAGCCTTAAACAGCTAGTACACCGCCTGGTATGCAGTAGGGTCTCCATAAATTCATGAAACGAACAGATTTTGTGACGGTGGATTTCACCAGCAGGTGTCACTAATCTGAGTAATTCTGGCATTGGAGAGCAAAACCATAGGCGGCAGACTTTGGGGGTTGCAAAACTTCCAGAGTATTGAAGGGGATGTAATAATTAGGGTAACCCCTGCTGCTGTAACAGCTAGCTCTCCAAACTGCATAATGGCTCAAACTCAGAAGGAGTTTATTTCTTGCTATCATTAGCTGTTCAGACCAGGTGCTCCTTTTTGCTGGTGACTGTTCTCAGTGCAGTGTTTCAGGGACACAGGCTCCTTCCATGTTGTGGTGCCATCATTCTCCAAGGCGTCTCATCAGCACCCCCATCCAGGCAGAACAGTTAAAGAGAGTGTAGAAGGCAGGTCCGCTTTTAAAGCCTTGTTCTGGAAATGATTCATATTCCACTGGTGAGAATTCATCTTGTACCACATCTAGATGCAAGCCAGGGAGTGGGAGCCAGGAAATGTAATCCTTAGCTGGGCATCCATTTTCCAGTAACAACCCTATGCAATGGAGTGGGAGCATGTATTTTGGTGGGAAGCTAGCTCTCTAGCATGGGGAACCACTGGACTCTTGGCCCTTATCAGGTAGGGCTGTCTGCTTCTTGTTGCAAGTTTAATTTTGGCTTCCAACTTCAACTGTACTAGCCAATAATTTCTTAGTTGCAAGAGACAGAAACCCAACTCTGACCAGTTTTAGTAAAAATGGAAACACCCTTGTTAGGTGTAGTTAGACCCAGGAGCTAAAATAATGTCAATCATCTTTCTTTCCTTCCTTTCTGCTTTTCACTGTACTGGTCTTAATTCACAAACAAAAACTCTCCATAACATGGGAAAGAGAAGGATGCCTTACTGGGTCCTTTCAGCCCATAATCTTAGGAGGAAGGAGAAAGCTCTTTTTCACAGAGCTTTCTCTGTGAAAGCTAGGGATCAGTAGGGATCATAGGGATCATTCCCCCTGCAAACCAAACCAAACCAAATGTTTGGCTCTAATTGGGTCATGTGACCACTCTTGGGCCAATGGCTGTGTCCAAGGGGCGTGGCGTGTTCTGAATGGAGAGCTTGACAGCCCTATGAGAATCACCTGGAATGAATGGGGGGAGGGGCAGTTCCTAACAGGAAAGGATGAAGAGACAAAAAGTGAAAGTTGTCCACTGTTCCCAGCACCACTACTGGAGCTTCATCTCCAGCCATTCCTCCTCTGCAGCTGCCCCAAATTGATGCCATTTCTCAAAATATACCAGACCCCTTTAGAGATTCCCTGCTGTACCCCCTTTCTGAAATGACCTCTCTCCCATTCTTCTCCCCTATTCATCCATCAAGACCAGATCACAATCATCTTTGCAAAGCTATTTTTGACACCCTAACCTCACCCCAGCCAGCCCGGTTACAGCTACCAAACAGGCTTTGCGTTCACACTGACAGCTTTGAGTAGAGTTCCCTGTGCTATACAGTAGGTCCTTGTTGATTATCTATTTTATACATAGTAGTGTGTATATGTTAATCCCAGACTCCTAATTTATCCCTCCCCCCCACCTTTTCCCTTTGGTAACCATAAGTTTGTTTTCGAAGTCTGTGAGTCTGTTTCTGTTTTGAAAATAAGTTCATTTGTATCATTTTTTTTTTTTTTTAGATTCCACATATAAGTGATATCATATGGTATTTGTCTTTCTCTGTCTGACTTACTTCACTCAGTATGATAATCTCTAGGTCCATCCATGTTGCTGCAAATGAATTTCTTGTTCAACTTTTTTTTTTTTTTTTTTTTAATAAATTTATTTATTTATTTTTGGCTGTGTTGGGTCTTCGTTGCTGCGCACAGGCTTTCTCTAGTTGCAGCAAGTGGGGACCACTCTTCATTTCGGCGCGTGGGCTTCTCATTGCGGTGGCTTCTCCTGTTGCGGAGCACAGGCTCTAGGCGCACAGGCTTCAATAGTTGCAGCACATAGGCTCAGCAGCCGTAGCTCGCGTACTCTAGAGCGCAAGCTCAGCAGTTGCGACGCACGGGCTTAGTTGCTCTGCAGCATGTGGGATCTTCCCGGCCCAGGGCTCGAACCCGTGCCCCCTGCATTGGCAGGCGGATTCTTAAGCACTGCACCACCAGGGAAGCCCTTGTTCAACTTTTTTGCATATTTTCTACTGGATTTTACATCTTGCTCATTGATGTGTAGGAATTCTTTAGATGTTCTGAATACTATTTCTTCGGCCGTTATATGTGGTGCAACCATTTCTTCATACTCCGAGGCTTGTATTTGCACTCTTTACTCCTTTTAATATAAAAAAGTAACATGTTAAAAAAATTGACTGAGCTTTGAGGCTGCATCTCAGACCCACACAAAAGTGGGTTCTGTGGTTCTGCCATGCTGGTCACACCTGCAGTTCAGAGCTGGCTGGCCTGGGAGCAGCCTGTGATGTATTGTGTTGGCTGAGGTGTAAAATGCCATCTTGTCCAGAGCAAACACCAGTGCCAGGGAAGTCCTCATCCCCATCACACAGGGACCGAGTCGGGGAGAGGGCTGCAAGGAGTTGGCTGCCCACAAAGCTCCAATTAGCCCCCAAATTATCTCCTGCGTCACGTGTGCAAGGATTTCTAACCAAAATTTGCTGGAAAATGGATTCTCAATGCTTCTGTCTATTTACCTAATACTTAACCCAAGGATAACAACATACATACAAATTTAAAATAAAACACATGTTGGTTTTTTTTTTAAATAAAAATTTGAAACAGATGGTCTCTTTTAAGACAAATATTTATTCCCCTGACATTTTTTTTCACTTATATGTTTATATTTTTAAATATAGGCTTTATGCAGAGACCTTAGCGATGTCACGATAATAAAATCCATGTTTTTCATAATTGTCTATTTCCTAGAAATGCATGGCTGGAAGCAACCTCAAGAAGCTATCTCTGGCATCCCCCTCCTCCAGGCAGGCCAACATGTGACCAGCTGAGACCAACTGGTGTTTATTCTGTTTATCTTGGAGTCTTTTGAGGAAGGAAGCTGTAAACTCTTTCTTACTGAGCTCATGGACTCTCCATTGAGTTTTAGATCCCTTGGCTGGGTGAAGAGTTCTTGGATAGGGCAGAGTTCAGAGCAAAGCTTCTCAGAGTGTTTTTCTCCCTGGTGTCTCCCTTGTTATACTCTTGCCAATCCCACCCTGAATTTGCAGTGCAACCACCTTGACTTCGTCACCGCACGCTTAACTTGGGTTTCATTGTTACCTGTTCAGATCCCTTTGTGCACATCTTTGATACGGTCAGTTGTCATCTTGACCAGGGCCATTATTTTTTCTTCCCCTAAGGTAGGTGAACGTCTAAAGGGAGAATCAACAGATGTATGAGATATTAGGCAGAAAAAGATGGACACTATTCAGAAGTCATTGTTAAGAAGGGGCCCGTCCTTAGCCTGAAGTATGCGACCTGAAGATCTTTCCTTTGTGAGAAATACATTGATTTTTCTGTATTCTTGTATCAGTTAGCTTTTGGTGTGTAACAAACTACTCCTAAAGAGTACTGCCTTAAAATAACAGTATTCTTTCTCCCTACTCTGTGGGTAGGCTGGGACAATTGTCTGGTCTGGACTAGCTTGGCTGGGGATGGATAGCCTAGGATGGCCTCACACTCATGTTTGGTGGTTAGCTTTAGTCATCTGAAGCAGTAAAGAACACTTGGTCTCATGTTTCTTACTGTCCAGCAAGCTGGTCTGGGTTTATCCACACGGTGGTTGCTCTTGGTTCCCAAGAGCAGCAAAAGAGAGCAAGCAAGTGCATTTCAAGTCTCCGTTTAGGTTATGCTTGCTATTGTTCCATCAGCCAGAGCAAGTCACTAGGCTAGCCCAGAGTCAGGACAGGAGGCCACATCAAAGGGCCTAGACAGAGGGAGGCCATCTTTGCAAGCTTACCCAACTTCTTGAGATCAGGAGAAGGAAGGTGTCCCTTCTTTGTTCCTATAAAATCCAGATGGCCTGACAACATTCTCAAAGAAAGAAAATCTTGCAGTTTCTCATCTCAGATCTCATCCTCACCGAGTATTTGATTCAATGCTATTCTTCCATGCCAGTCTTCCACACAGTCTCCTTTTGAGGACTTGTATACCTCTGACTCCTGGCATAGTTCTGGGAAGATAGCAAATGCTCAATAAATAGTTTTGAATGAATGAATGAAAACTTGTCTTCCTAAGAGAGGTTGTGCTAACTTGATTTGATTTCACTGTAACCTTCCTTATTTACTTGATAACTAAAGACATGAAATAACTGGCTTCCAACCATCCCAGGTAGGAAGTGGTTTGAAAACCTAGATCAGATCAAGTCCCTCTCCTTCTTAAATGTCTTCAGAGGCTTTCTGTTATGCTTATAATAAAATCCAAATTCCTTACTATGGCTTAAAAACCCAACATGATCTCGTCCCTGCATTTCCTGCCTTATCCCATTATTTCTTCTCATCAAGTATCAAGCAAATTATTTCTTCTCATCCCCGCTTACCTACCAAGTTCGGCCATAATGGCCTTCTTTTTGTTCTTAGAACACATATACATGTCATATTAAAGTTTTTCCCCTCCCACCTAGAGTGTTTCTCCTTGGAATGCTGCCCTCATCCCCCAAGCCCCCAGTCTTCACAGGTTGGCTCCTTCTTTTCATTCAAACTTCATCCCTCAAATAGGCCATCCCTAATCATCTACATGAAGGTATCTCCTCAGCCACTCTCTATCACCAAACCATTTCAATCCTCTGTGTAGCTCTTGACACTGTCTAATGCTGCCCCCACTTATTTATTTGTTTCTTTGTCTATAGTTTGTCCTCCATCTCCCACGAGGATGTTAGTTCCAGGATAGTACCTTGTCCGTCTTGTTCACTGCTACATCTCCAGCATCTAGAACTTTGACTGGCACATAGTATGTGCTCAAGAAATATTGGGGGTAATGGGAGACTCTGACCTGATTCTTTAGGTCTTAATTTCTTAGTTCTCCTTGTTTAATTGACAAAAAAGAACACCCTCCATTAAATTACTTAGGGGAAATGTAATCTGGTTCCTTCTCTATAACAATTCCCTACAACATAAGGTAACATACTACCTAATATGGACATAGAGGAACTAACTGCTAGAGAATCTCCGTTTGCATTGATTGCTTTAAAAAAAAAAATCAGGAACAAAAACTAAAACTCGAGGAACAAAACGTTAAGATGACATAGCAATGAATTATTCTGATGATTCCTTTTATGGCAATAGCTCTACAGTGTGACCTTTTCTTCAAAATATTCTAAAAGTTAAAAAAAAATCAAACCAAATAGTACCGAAGGGCTTATAATGAAAAACAACAGTTGTCTGCCCTTCCCACCCCACTCTCCTACCCCTTGTTCTGCTACTGAGAGACGTTCACTTTTATCTGTTTCTGTTTTTAGATCTAAAGTGTATCTAAATAATGTGCTTATACTGTTTTGCCTTGATTTATCAACTTCAGACATTATCTTCTGATGTCTGGCTATCATGGATGAGGATCTAGCTCTCTACAGTTCTCTTTCATGTTGCAGGCTTTCCCCCGAATCTGGGGACTCTTGGTTGTTGTTCATATGTGAGAATGAAGGCCAAAGAAGTATCTGTGGGGGCTCTGTGTTTATGGGTAGTCACTGGAAGCTTTGGTTGGAGTGAGAATGAAGGCTGGGGGTGGCACCTGGCCATCGTGCTGTGAGTTTCTGATATGCCAGGATGCTGGAGCTTTCTTTACTGGGGTACCACCAACAACCTCTGCTGCTCCTGTTTTCCTAGACAACAAAATTTCCCTAGAGAAGCGTGCCCTTCAACCCTCTTCTCATCTCCTCTGGACCCTTCCCCTCTGCCCTCTCTCCTCTCTCTTTCTTTCTTCCCTCTCTAGCCTAGGGTTCAGAGCCTGGTTGTAGGCCATTGTGTCCGCTGAGGAAGGGGAGGTGTCAGAGTGTCGTTTACCATTCTGTATACAGATTTTGAATTAATCTCTTACTTCTCACTTTCATCCTCTACCTTGTCTGCTGTCTCCAAGTCATGACCCTCTCCACGGTATGGCCAAGAAGGTTCTAGGAGGTCAGGATCCCTCCTCTGCCACCTACTTTGCTTCTTCAGTGAATTATCCACTATGGACTTTAAGTTTCCCAGAAATGGGATAAAATGCTTCCTTTGCTGAAGAACCCCTTCCCGTTTTCTTCCATATTAAGAGGTAATACCTTAAAAATGAATTTTAGGGACTTCCCTGGTGGTCCAGTGGCTAAGACTCCACGCTCCCAATGCAAGGGGCCTGGTCAGGGAACTAGATCCCACATGCCGCAACTAAGAGTTCGCATGCCGCAACTAAAGATCCTGCATGCCGCAACTAAGACCCAGAACAGCCAAAAAAATAAAATTAATTAATTAATTAATAATAAAAAAAGTAGAAGTGATCCAGTTACAAAGCTTTATTAAAAAAATGAATTTTAATGGGGGTCTCATAAAGGACAGAAGGTGAATGCATGTGCTCATCTGCGATCCTTAGAATATCTTGAATCTTCTTTTACTTAAAAACTTTCTCTTATGCTGTTCAATTTAGATCTTTATCATTTCTTTTAAAGATAATTATTCTATAGATTTTTGCTCTGGTCAGCTCGTGACGTCCTTTGTCCAGCTGCAATAGGATACATTCTTCTTCACTCGTCTCTACTCTTCAGTCCTGGAGCTCCAGCTTAAACAGGTGGTCTGAAGGTCTTTTACCCAACTTTGCAAGTTCTTGCTTATCTTCACATGCTTATTTTCACTGCCCACTTGATGTTCTCAGCACATTTTCTGAGAGCCTTTGATCATAGCAGCGAACTGGGTTTCTTTCATCGGGCCAGAGGCTTCCTGATGGTTGAGTTACCTCCTTGTCAAACTGGGGGATTCCCAAGGATGTGAACGATGATTTCCTAATTAAACAGGTATTCCTTATTGACAAGGCTGCCTCCCCTGTGGATCGGAGGCATCCTATTTACTCCTATATCTCTTCTAGTAGTAAGAGGTCTGAGATTTACAGACATATGTGATGAATACAAATAGTTGTGGGAGTGGGTTGGGGGCAAGGGGGGTCAGGTGATGCAAGCCCAAGGTTAAAAATAGCCATGGTATCTGGGCTGGCTGGGTGGCAGTTGGCTGTTGGTCCTAACCTCAGAGGTGCTCTCTTTAACCATATTTAGTCACCCCTGACTTGGATAGTTTGGATTTTATCTTTGTGGGGATAGCTCTGGCTCTCTTCAAGAAGGCCCACATAGGTGAATGAACAAATCAGAGGCCCCCATCACACAGAACAAACCTGTCACCCTCTGAGCAATAAGAATAATGACAACAACCAAGGATCCAGAAGAATACAGCTCAGGGTCCATGGAAATACCAAAGGTTGTTGGGCTCAAGAAGGGCCCACAAGTTTGAGCTATTCTTTTAGCTCCCTCAGAGGATTATCACATTCTAACTTGAACCAATTCCAGCCTTTATTGGAAACTACAAGTGGAAAGTCAGGTACTGAGTATAAGATATTATGGGTAAAAACATGGCTATGATTAAGAAAAGAAAAGGAGCCAGGACTGTTATCAAGACCAACACTTTAAAAATGGGAAATAAATATGCAAAAATAGCAAATAAGGTAGTTGTATTACAAATATAGAATAATATGCAGCTATTAAAAATCTTGACTTGTGGAACACTTAACAATATGGAAAATGTATAAAACTATGGTATAATTGCATTTTTAATAAAAATACATTTTAAGTACATATATATTTCCTATAAATGCATTTTCTTTTGGTTTTGGTTTTTGTAAGCAATCTCAAGATGGTGAGATAAGTGGAGGTTTTTTGTTTTTTTCCTATTCTGGATTTTCTATGCTTTTACCGTTGAGAAAGTGAGCATGTATTATTTTTCAGTGAGGTATTTTATTCTAATATTACTAGTTCAATATACTAGTCTCAGAATTTATTAGAATAAAATATCTCATTGAAAAATAATACATGCTCAGTGGCTCAATGGTAAAAATGTAGGAAAAAATTACATAGTGTACACCAGAGGTTGCAAACTTGGATTCCTAGAGAATCCAGAAATGCAACAAAAATGAGTAAAGTGGGCTGCCAGAAATGTAATCAAACTTTCTTTCATTTTTACTTGACCGTGGCATAAGCACATAATGTAGTACAAACATGTATGATATTGGAGATTATATACTAAGTTCAAAATCGGAAAACATAACATTTGAAAAAACCAGCAATATTTAATTATTAATTTTTTTCTTTCATAACTCATTACTTCTTTGCTTTATAACCAGAAATGTGACACTTCTTCTTTTGCCCCAATATATCAATGTTGGGTCTTGCATTTCATGTTGTGATGTGCTGTATAGAATTCAGCCTTGAATCCTTTCACTGAGAGCAATAGTTTTATTTAGTTTCATAATGGAAAACAGCTGTTCATGGCTGAACATGGATAGAATCTTTGTGTGATGGCTTTTATACTTAGGGTAACTACTCTTGAGATATTTGTAGAATAATGGCATTCCAATGTTGCAACATTTAATTTGGGGGACTAAATTGTGGTTCAAAAGATTCCATTTATGGCACTCCATTAATTAAGAAAGGTGAGTTGCATAATAGCATTTATTTTTTATAAAATTAGAACCTTTTTTTGGAATCCTGTCTTCAATCTCACAATTTTGGGAGAGCAGTTAAAGCAATCTCTTTCATTTCTGAAAATTGATTTCAGCATAGGAAAGTGGGTTAGATTAGTCTTTGTCAAATGAGTTTTCCAAAGATATAATTTCACTAAGAATGAACACATTCAATAGCTCATTTGCATACCTGTGAAGATTCTTGCAGAGAAGTACCCAAATGCCTTAGATGGCTTGGGATATTTACCAAAAAATTCAGTACTTTGATATTTGCTGGTGAGTTGGGTAAGTATTTTTTGTTCGATGATATAAACAAGTTAATAATTTTTCAACTGTTCCTCTGAACTGCAAATAAGACTCCAATGTTATACACCAATTATCCTTAATTATTAGAACAGATGAATGGTATTACTATTGTGTATCCGCATTAGGCAAAGCATTGAAATCTCTATACTTTCAGCCATGGGAGTGAATCCAATTCAGTAAGCCCATGATAGTTTCTATTTTAACTTAGTGTAAGGCAATTCTTGGTGAGTTGTTTAGGTTTCATGATCGTGCAAAATTTGGCACCGTAGATTTAAGTTTGATAACAAGGTCATTGTTAATGCTGACCATCTCAGGAGCTCTGTTTCATACTTACTAATTTTGACCTGTCTGCTTTAAATTTTTCAAGACTTCTCAACACACAAAGCTAAGCCATTTCCTGAAGTTGTGCCTATGATGGACACCATGCCCTAAAGTTCTCCAATCACATCAGAGTCTCTTTGGAACCATAAATAAATATAGCTGACTGGGTGGTATTATTTTAACTGGGCTCTCATAAGCTTCCCTAGGAAATGCCACAAATGATTGAACTTTTTCACACAACCTGTCCTGTAAGTTCTCAGCCATGTCGTCATCTTGCTGAGAACAGCATTTCTGTTTAGTCTTCCATTTCCAAATACTTGTTTTTGTTCAAGGCATGAATTTCCTCTTTCCTCAGTAGATACCCTTTTACAAACTCAGCATTCATAAAAGGTTTCAATGCCTGAGCAGTATTCTCACCTATTTCACTCCATAACTTCATTTCACAGTTGCATCACTTGTTTTATTTGCATTGAAAAAAAATGTGTTGAAACGTCAGTCCTTCGTTTTTAGATCATTAAGTTTCAATATACTAGTCACAGCTTCTTTGGTTGGATTCTTTTGATACTAACACATTTTATTTGCATGTCAAACTTGGAAGATTTTTTTTTTCTTTTTTTTAAAAATTTTATTTATTTATTTTATTTATGGCTGTGTTGGGTCTTCGTTTCTGTGCGAGGGCTTTCTCTAGTTGTGGCAAGCGGGGGCCACTCTTCATCGCGGTGCGTGGGCCTGTCACTATCGCGGCCTCTCTTGTTGCAGAGCACAGGCTCCAGACGTGCAGGCTCAGTAATTGTGGCTCACAGGCCCAGTTGCTCCGCGGCATGTGGGATCTTCCCAGACCAGGGCTCGAACCCGTGTCCCCTGCATTGGCAGGCAGACTCTCAACCACTGCGCCACCAGGGAAGCCCGGAAGATTTTTTAAAAATTAATTTTTATTGGAGTATAGTTGCTTTACAATGTTGTGTTAGTTTCTACTGTACAGCAAAATGAATCAGCTATACATGTACGTATATCCCCTCTTTTTTGGATTTCCTTCCCATTTAGGTCACCACAGTGCATTAAGTAGAGTTCCCTGTGCTACACAGTATGTTCTCATTAGTTGTCTATTTTATACATAGTATCAATAGTGCATATGTGTCAATCCCAATCTCCCAACTCCTCCCACTCCCCCCACCCCCTGCTTCTCTCTTGGTATCCATACATTTGTTTTCTATGTCTGTGTCTCTCTTTCTGCTTTGCAGACAAGATCATCTATACCATTTTTCTAGATTCCACATATATGCATTAATACACTATATTTGTTTTTCTCTTTCTGACTTACTTCACTCTGTATGACACTCTCTAAGTCCATCCACGTCTCTACAAAGGACCCAGTTTCGTTCCTTTTTATGGCTGAGTAATATTCCATTGTATATATGTACCACATCTTCTTTATCCATTCCTCTGTTGATGGATATTTAGGTTGCTTCCATGTCCTGGCTATTGTAAATAGTGCTGCAATGAACATAGGGGTGCATGTGTCTTTTTTGAATTATGGTTTTCTCTGGGTATATGCCCAGTAGTGGGATTGCTGGGTCATATGGTAGTTCTATTTTTAGTTTTTTAAGGAACCTCCATACTGCTTTCCATGTGGCTGTATCAATTTACATTCCCACCAATAGTGCAGGAGGATTCCCTTTTCTCCACACCCTCTCCAGCATTTGTTGTTTGTAGATTTTTTGATGATGGCCATGGAAGAATGTTTTTAACTTTTGAAAAAAAAAAAAGTTATTCTTCTGCAAATACATAGCCCTCTCTGGTGCTCTTTTTTTCCCCTCTCTTTAATGGAGTTATGGATATAAAAGAAAAGGATTACTTTCTTCTTAATGCTATTATAAGACGAATACAGTCCAAACTGATGATAAATGACTACTGACCATCTGCCTCAGTGATGGGAGGAGAATGGAGAGTGGCAGGGAGTATGGCAACATGGAAAACCACTCAGCTCCAGTTGACTTGCTCCTTGCTGGAATGTCGCTCCAGCGTTGACAGATCTTCTACATTTTTAAAATAAAAAAAGTGTAATGTACAAATTAAAAGTGGATATATTTAAAAAGTACAGCTTGGTGAATTTTTCACAAATGGAACAAGGTGGTATAACTCGCAGCTAGATCAAGAAACAGAACCGAAGCATCAGGCCCCACAAGGCACCCTCGAACTCCCTTCCAGTTGAGATCTTTTACTTTTTAAGAAAAAAATCTGGATTCATATGTGGACTCTCCATTTCTAAATTTTGTCAAGTAATTCAAAACATTTTCAAACCCCGTGGGCCAAGCTAAATACATCTTCTGACCAGAGTCAACCCAGAGGACTCCAGTTTGGAGTCTTGCTTTTTTCGTTGGTGTCTGGAAGACCACACCACTCTAGAGGGGGTGGGTAACCATGTTTGTGCTATGATTGACTGGGGTCTTTCCCTGGGATTTTGGCAGTGGGACACTAGCTGGGTAATGGTGCTAAAAGTGGGAGCTTCTGTAGCCCCAGGCCCTACTCCACCATGTCAGTGGAGGAGCAGAGAAAGCTGGTTCCCAGAGAGAAAACTGAAGTGCAGAGAGAGAAAACATACAGCAAGGGAGAGCAAGAGAGCAAGAGAAGCTGCCTTGGTTCCCCAGTAGCTTTCCAACTTCCCAATTCTTGGTCCTAGATCCTTCTGAAGCCAGGATATACTAGGGACTGAAGAGCTAATTAGGCTGTAGGCTTCTCTAAGGGTTCAGGAGGGACAAGCAGGTGGTAAATCACAGTGGGAGAGGCACGTGACAGCCGATGGCTGGTAGTCAAGTGGGCAGGGGTCTCCATGTGGGAGCTCTGTTCACACAGAGCCAGTCCCTAAGCCTGAGCTGGGGTAAGGAGTGAGGAGGCCTGGCAGGCAAGTGGGAACTAGAAATTCACTCAGGTGAGCTCATAACAGCATTCTTGTTTAAGAAATGTTGGAGATTGGCTTATTATTCTCAGTTCTTCACACCTTCCCTATAATAGAATTATTCATCCATGTCCTTTGCCGTATGACTTTGCACACACCCTACTAGAATAAGTGGAGCATGAATTCACATCCACTTGACTTTAGCCTTGGCCAATTGACTTGCCTTGGCCAATGGATGGCCATTGGGTGGGTGGATTTGACAGAGGCCAGTTCTGAGTTAAGGCCTTAAGAATCATGGGAAGTTTCCACTAGCCTTTTCTTGTGCTTCTTCCATCCACAGTGAGATGAGCCTGCCCCAGGTATCTGGTGGTCCCAGAACGGGTGACATATGGAACTGATCTGTATCTGGCCTGAATCAGAGCCACTCCACCCAATCCATAAACTAAGTGAGAAAAATAACTGCCTATTTTTATAAACCAGTAAGATTTTAGGATTATTTATTACATAGTATTATCATAGCAATAGCTGACTGATACAGAGTAGGAATGGATTCTAGGCAAAATTAGGGACTAGGAGCCAAGGCAGAGGGAGTCTAGTAACGCGGAGTGGACGACGCCGGGAGTGGAGAAGGGAGAGCTCAGACTCAGAGGCAACGTGCGCGGTAATGGGGGCTCTTTGAGGTCATTGCAGAGGGCACCAGCTCCATGTCTGATGGGAAGAGGGAAATGAGAGTGGTCTGGGGAAAATACCTGTCACCACATTGATCATCTGGCTTGAGAGAATCAGGAGGAACACAGGAGCCAAGCGGTTGTCACTGAGCTGGTGACCTTATTCTAAGCCATCAGGTCTGTTCAAACTTTATACCCCACTCCCAGCTTGGTCAGCATTGGCTCAGGATCTGCGAGCACCCGTGGATCTAGCTCAGAGGATTCTGGGAAAATGGCAGCAGGAAAAATACAGTGGAAGAGGACACCACCAGTACTGCAGCTCCCAAATGCTCAAAGGGGGGTGTGTGTGTGTATGTGTGCTGTGTGTGTGAGATGGCTCATCTCTTATAAACCTGGTGGTTGCTTGCTGTCTACCTGCTTGCTGTTTTTCTTAACAGCTCAACCTGGAGTGGGTTTGAGGTTGGGAGACTGTTACATATTCCGACCACAGTCATCAGCTTTCTGAGAGGTTACAGTTTCAGATGAAGCCTGTGAGACCATAGATCAGTAGGACAACTGGATGACAGGGCAGGATGTGGTGGCCAGTGGCCTGCGTTGCCACAGCAGAGGATGCTGGGCAGAAACACAGACCGAGGGTGTTTCTGTTTTTCTTCCTTGAAATTCCTTTTCCCTGGGGCTTCCAAGCTCAGGAAGCTCATGTCATCTCCTAATTGAGGCAGATGAAGATGGGAGTTCTGTAGGGAGGCGTTTCCACTTAATCAAGGCCAGTCTTACCCAAGCTCTAGGATTAAGCAGAGATCTGCAGATCTGCACACTTGCTTGGGCAGCCTGTTTTCTGTCTTCGCTACCTTGTTATCTGGCCCTTTGCTGAATTCCTGTAGCTTTTCCAGGACTTAAACAATGAGATTAACAGCTATAATTTTTTGAATGCCTACCATATGCTAGGTTCTCTGGTGGAACTTTTACAAATATTACTGATAATAACAACAGTGAAGATGACTAATATTTATTAAGCATTTACTATGTGCTAGGCACCGTGCCAAGCCCTGTACGTGTATTAACTCATCAAGAATCCTCAAAGTAAGGCAACGTAGGCCTCATTATTTTTGCACATGAGTAATAATCAGTGGAGTCAGGACTTGGATCTAGATTGGCCTGACTCCAGGGCCTCTGCTTTTTTTCATTCATGATGCTGTTTTGCTTGGTTTCGCTCTCTAGCCATGGCAGGGCCCTGTCCAGTTAGTAGGGTGGGCTGGGACATAGATCAGAAGGGCGAACACAGTGTGGGGCCGTTTCTAGGTAAGAGTTGGGTGAGTAGTTCACGATGGGGGCAGAGATAAAGTCCAGCAGGAAGCATGGCAAGGCCCTGAAAGGTGAGTGAAACAGAGAGAGGGACACTCCAGAAGCCATCAGGTGTCCTGGCAGGCAGTTGGGCTGTGCAGGAAGCCTGTCAACAGGGAGCATGCCCTAGATGCTGGGCAGGGGTCCAGGAGCAGGACACCAGGCCCTGGAGGAGATGGAGCTGGTCAGAGCACAGCCTATAGTTCTGGCTATGCCCTTTACTAACTTTTGGGCAAGTTACTTACCTCCCCTGAACTTCAGTTTCTTCATCTGTAAAATGGGGAGTATAATATTACCTTCTTCATAGGGTTAATATGATGGCTAAATGAAACGAGCATAAAGTGCCAATGGTGGTGGCTGGCATTACCATTGTAATGCTCTTTGTAGTATTGAGCACCACCAAGGAAGTGCACAATGGCACAAGGCACGAGGACAAAGCAGGACACAATTTATCATAACTGAGAGTCATGTGAAGCATAAGAAGAGCAGTCCCCCCCCACCCCCCAAAAAAGAGCAGCCCTAAAATTCCTTTTGATGGAGATCAGTATTTGTTTTAGAGTCTGGAATGGAGTTAAGTGGCCTCAGTCCCATACAGAGGAGGGTGGTTGAACCCAAAGCAGGTCCTGCTCTTTCCATACATGGGTTTTAGAATCCTGGCCCCTTATAACTGAAAGGCTCTTGCTCAGGGATTTGGACCCCCAGCTTGTTGCTCTTTCAAAGATATGATGCTGCTGATAAACACCTGACATAAAATATGGACAACCATGTCAACGGCACATGTACTACAGTTGTTTTAAAACGTGTGCAGGTTTGTTCCTTGACACTCCTCCCATCAAAAGGTAGCATTGAATTCCTCTGCCTTTGAACATGGGCTGACTTTAGTGATTGGCTTCTAATGAAGAGAATGTGGTGAAAGTGATGCTGTGTGTCTTCCAAGGCTGGCTTAGAAAACGTGATACAGCTTCTGTCCAGCTCTGTCTCTCGGGATGCTCAGCCTTGGAACCAATCGCCATGTTAGGAGGAAGCTCAGCCACGTGGAGAGACCACGTGAAGTGTCTGGACCAACTGCCCCAGCTAAGGTCCTATCTGCTAGCCAGCGTCAGTCACCAAACAAGTGAGTGAACTAGACCTCAGATAATTTGGTCTAGCCTTGGAGCCATGCCAGCTGACACCAAGTGGCTGGGCTGTCCCCAGCAACTCCTACCCAAATGACTGATGATTGAGCAAAATAAGTATTGCTGTTTTAAGCCGTTATGTCATGGGCTGGCTTGCTAAATAGGCTATGCACATGCATAGAGGAGCATAGAAGAGAAGCAGTTGGACACAGGGCTTAAGAGTTTGTATTCTAGAGTCAGAAAATTGACTCTCAAATTTCGGCTCTGCTATTTGCACCGAGCCAGTTTCATAACATCTTGAGACTGTTCTGCCCTCTGTAAGATGGTGATAATAATTATATTAATTTTAAGGGTTGTTGTATTAGTTTGCTCAGGCTTCCATAGCAAAATACCAGAGTCTGAAATGAATTTTCTCATAGTTCTGGAGGCTGGAAGTTCAAGATCAAAGTATCAGCAAGGTGTTTGGTTTTTCCTGAGGCCTCTCTCCTTGGTAGATGGCTGTCTTCTCACTGTGTCCTCACATGATCTTTCCTCTGTGGACACACCTATCTGTGTCGACATTTGCTCTTTTTATAAGGCCACCAGTCATAATTGTATTAGGACCCACCCTAAAGACCTCATTTTAACCTACTTACTCTTTAAAGACCCTTTCCCCAATATGGTTACATTCTGAGGTGCTGGGGTTTAGGACTTCAACATATGAATTTGGGGGTTGGGGGACACAGTTCGGTCCATAACTATAAAGCACTGGTTTTTGGTGGACACACAGTAAATGCTTAATAAATAATGGCCATTACTATTATTGTATATATGTTATATATATATGACATCAACATGCAAAAGGAGTAATACCACCACGTATGCAGGGGAAATTGTATTTTCTTTTCACTTGGGTGTTAAGAGAAGACAGTTTCCGACTCAGCACTGTTTGTTGCCCAGAACCCCAGCCTGGCCCCCAGCCCCAGCTCAGTGATGGTGGGGAGAGAGGGGCTGAGCAGTCTCCTCTGAATGAAGGAAGCAGCAGCATTTCCTGACCCTCCAGAGACAGGTGCTTCCTTTGGCGACCCTTGGGAGGGGCTTTCTCTTTGATCCTGGGGGAAAATCCCAGGGTGATCCCTGGTAAGAAAGGTTTGGGGTGTTGTAAAAACCAGAGGTCACTGTCTGTCTGAAGTTGTCTGGGTGCTCCAGAGCTGATCCTTGGAGTCGTTCCCACTGGACGCAATTTGGAAAAGGTATTTTAGAGAGAAAGTCCCGATTCAGAAAACCTTTCTGCCAAGTCCTTTGTTTTCCTAATGTTGCCGCAGTGTCTGGAGCTGCATTTTAAAAATGGCATTTTCCTGGAAAGGACTTCTTGGTCTTTTTTGGAAATGTCTCATGTAAAACAAGATCACCAGTGGGCTGTTGGGTCTGGTCTCCCAGGAGTGAGCTTGGGAAATGGGAGTGGGGGAGGGTGGGACAGGGTGGGAAAAAGAACAAAAACAAAGAGGGAGAAAGCAGGATGTGACCAAGGGGCCAACATTCCTGTGTTAGAAACAGGCTCAAGGCTCAGGAATTGTTCCAACGGGTCAGGCATCATGGTGGGGAGAAAGGGAGGGAGGGGAGCCCTGACCCCAACAGCAGGGCTGTGGGAACGTCCCCCAGGAGACTGTTGGTGGCAGTGCTCGGTCATCATTCATCACAGAAATGGGCCTGTCCCTCGGCCTGCCATTTCCCTCCTCCCTGGTCTTGCATGGGTGGGAGGGCGAGAGATACAGCAAGCTCTGATAGGGCTCTCTGAGGGCAAGGGCCTGGTGTCTTCCATTAGATTTGATTTTCTTCCTGAAGAGAAGGACTGTATGTGGCATCCATTCTAGAGACTCGTAGTCCTTTTGGGCTGCTATAAGAAAGTACCATAGATGGGGTTTCTTATAAACAACAGAAATTTATTTCTTGCTGTTCTGGAGGCTGGGAAGTCCAAGATGAAGATGCTAGCAGATTCTGGTGATGTCTGGTGAGAGCCCGCTTCCTGTTTCATAGACAGCTGTCTTCTTGCTGTGTCCTCACATGGTGAAAGGGTGAGGGAGCTCTCTGGAGTCTCGGAAGGGCACTAATCCCATTCATGAGGGCTCCACCCTCATGACTTAATTACCTCCCAAAGATCCTACCTCCTAACATCATCACATTGGCGGTTAGGATTTCAACATATGAAATTTGGTGGGACATAAACTTTCAGTCCATAACAGGCTTCATGAGGGCCAGACTGTGTCTTTCCATCAGACTGAAGGGTCCCAAGTACAGGGACCCTGTCCCTCCTTGATCTAAGGAATCTCTGAAGCTGGGAACCTCATCCCCTTCTTTCAACATGTCCCGGAACCCAGTATGCGGGAGAAACTTGGTTTATGGACCTGACTGACCTGGTGACCTACTTACGGTCCTGCTTCTCCACCCTTGTAAGTGGCACAGATGTACTGACTGGAAAGACTTGACATGGGCAGGCCAGCTACTACTTCCCTCCAGGCCCAAGGCCAGGGCAATTACTGTGGCCAAGCGGAATTTCTGTGGCAGGAGGACACTTGGAAACTGTTTGCAGAGCTGGCTTCCATCCTCTGGGCTTCTATGTTACTCTTCCATCCATTCCTTACCCTGTCCTTGCTTCTCATTGCCAGCCTCAAGTCTCCTGGATTTGTGGTGACTCTGGGCCTCAGAATACAGTAAGGGTAAAGAGCAGAGGAATGGGCATGTAAGGATCACTGAATCATAGAATTGGAAGCCACTCTAGAGCTGATTTTATCCATTTTCTTATCTGGATCATTCATTCATTCATTTGATAGACACTTAATGATGACTGTTCTGTGCCAGACTCTGCTCTAGGCACTGGGTAGATAGAAGTGAACAAAACAGACATGGTTCCTGCCCTCATGGAGCCAAGTGTCTGATGCTTGCATATGCCAGCCTCATCGAGGGTCACACAGATTCTGCAAAACTTCCATGTTTTTGTAGCTCTCCGTCCCAAGGCAGCCCATTTCAATTTTGGTCAGCTCTGAAAGTCATAATGTTCCTCTATAGACTGAGTCAATGTCCTTTTCTTCTGTAATTTTTACTCATTTGTCTCAGTCTGCTTTCAGATGAAATCTCTCACTGTGATGGTGAGTTTGTCATTTTTTTTCTTTCTTTCCATCTTCTTATTTTTAGACTATATTGTTAGGTGTGCCCAAGTTTAAGATTGTTGTATTTTCTTAGAGAGCTCTTCTTTTGATCATTTTGTAATCATTTCCTCTACTTTTTCTGATTTTAGTGTTGCTTCATCACTTGTTTTTTTTTGGCTAATGATTGCTTGGTTTATTTTTTCCACTCATTACTTTCTTTCTGTGTTATTAAGAGCCGTGTTTCTTATTTGATCTTAACATTTCTGTCATTTAGCAGGTAATCTGAATCCCTTTTATTTATATTCATCACTGGAATCCAGTTGTTACTGGTATATATTGATATCTTAATGTTTTGGTTTTAATCTCTTAGCTTCTTTGCTTCTTTTCTGTCATCTATTATATTGACTGAGTTCTTTAGTCTATCTTTTTCTCTTTTACTGTTTTAAAAGTTACATACATTCAGAGTCTTTTCTTTTAGTGACTATCCTTAAATTTTTAACATGCTGTGCAATTAAGTGGTGCATTTGGCTGCAAATAATGGAAAACAATGGATTAAATATGAAAGGGTTATTTTGTAGAGAGAAGGCCAGAGTCAGGCAGTATAGAGCTTAGTGTACCTCTTTAAGGATATCATCAAGCACCGAGGTTCTTTTTATTATCTTTTTCTCCTATCCTTAGTATGTGACTTTGTCTTCTCTTCATGGTCACAGGGTGCCTGCTGCTTGTGTGCTCATTCTAGGTAGGAAGAAGAGAAAGGGGTAAAGGGCAAAGTGTTCTTCCTGGAAGCCTACCAGGAAGCTGTGGTTATATTTCATTGGCTGAAACTGTAACACCTTGCTACCCCAGCTGCAAGGGAGTTGGGAAAGGTGAGTATTTTTAGCTGCCTTGTAGAAAATCAAGGTTCTACTATAAGAAAGAGGAGAAAGAGAATATATTGTGTGAGCAGCTCCAAGTATCTATAACTCATATATATTACTGTAGTAATCTTACAATTTATCTGAATTTCTGTATCTTTTTTTTTTTTTGAAGTTCATTCATTTTTTCCCCAATTTTATTGTGATATAATTTTGACATACAGCACTGTATACGTTTTAAGGTGTATAGCATAATTATTTGATATACATATATCATGAACTGATGACCACAGTAAGTTAAGTGAACATCCATCACCTCATATAGAAACAAAATTAGGGAAAGAGAAAAAAATTTTTTTTCCTTGAGGAGAAGTCTTCGGATTTACTCTCTTAACTTTCCTATGTAATGTACAGTAGTGCTAATTACATTTATCATGTTGTACATTACATCCCTAGTACTTATTTATCTTATGACTCGAAGTTTGTGCCTTTAGAATGCCTTCATCTAATTATCCCTTCCCCCACCCCCTACCTCTGGTAACCACAAATCTGATCTCTTTTTCCATGGGTTTGTTTGTTTGCTTGTTTTTTAACATCTTTATTGGAGTATAATTGCTTTACAATGTTGTGTTAGTTTCTGCTGTATAACAAAGTGAATCAGCTATACATATACATATATCCCCATATCCCCTCCCTCTTGCGTCTCCCTCCCACCCTCACTAACCCACCCCTGAATCTCTACAGCTTTAGGATGTTCTTATTCTAATCACTCCATCTCAAGTTTCATGTTATTATTTAGCATTTTAGCTCTACTTTGTTTTTAAACTCTGCAAAAATCAGACATCATTACTGCTATTGCTATTTTATAGTCAATTTGTACTTAGACTTATCCACATGCTCATCCATTTCTTCACTAACCATTGTTTCTTCCGTCTTACTCCTTCCTCTCAGCTCAGTTTCCTTCTATAAATGGTAAACTCTTTTGTCCTTTTCTGAAGATGTGGTGTCTTTTTTTAAAAGCATTTTTCAATTGAAATATAGTTGATTTACAATATTGTATTAGTTTCAGGTGTACAGCAAAGTGATTCAGTTATATATATAGGTTATTACAAGATATTGAATATAGTTCCCTGTGTTATACAGTGGATCCTTGTTACCTATCTATTTTATGTGCAGTAGTTTGTATTTGTTAATCCCATACTCCTAATTTGTCCCTCCTTGACTCCCTCTCCCCTTTGGTAACCATAAATTTGTCTTCTATGTCTGTGAGTCTGTTTCTGTTTTGTATATTGATTCATTTGTATTATTTTTTAGATTCCACATATAAGTGATATCATATAATATTTGTCTTTCTCTGACTTACTTGACTTAGTGTGATATTCTCTAGGTTCATCCATGTTGCTGCAAATGGCAATATTTCATTCTTTTTTATGGCTGAGTAATACTCCATCGTGTATATATACCATATCTTCTTAAACCAAAATCATTTGTTGATGAGCATTTGGGTTGTTTCCATGTCTTGGCTATTGTAAATAGTGCTTCTATGAATATTGGGGTGCACATATCTTTTTGATTTAAGGTTTTCATTTTTTCGGGATATATACCCAGAAGTGGGATTGCTGGATCATATGGTAACTCTATATGGAACCTCTATACTGTTTTCCATAGTGGCTGTACCAATTTACATTCCCACCAACAGTGTAGGGGAGTTCCCTTTCCTCCACCGCCTCTCCAACACTTATTATTTGTAGACTTTTTGATTCTGACAGGTATGAGGTGATACCTCATTGTGGCTTTGATTTGCATTTCTCTAACAATTAGTGATGTTGAGCATCTTTTTATGTGCCTGTTGGCCATCTGTATGTCTTCTTTGGAGAAATGTCTATTTAGGTCTTCTGCCATGATGTCTTTTTAAAAAATCCCCACTCTTGAATGATAGTTGACCTTGGCATGATGTTCTACAAAAATAGCTATTCTCCTTCAACATAAAAAATTATTCTATTGGCCTCTATGGTTGCTGATGCCAAGTCTGCTGTCTATTTTTTCTTATAGGTGATCTTTCTTTTCTTCCTGGTGCTTTCATGATTTTTCTCTCTTGTTGGTGCTCTGCAGTTTCACCATAATGAGCCTAGGTGTATTTTTATGTTTATTTATCTTGCTCAGGTCCCTAAGTGCCTTTTCAGTTTGAAGATCTGTCTTTCATCAATCTAGGAAATTCTTAGTCATCATCTCTGAATATTGCTTCTCCTTCTTTCTCTCTAATCTCTCCCTCTAGTACTCATAACACACTCATTTTGGACCTTCATGTTCTGTTCTTCAAGTCATATGTTCTCTCTTTATATTTTAATTTTCTTAGTTGTTTTATGCTATATTCTGGAGACTTTTCTATGATCCATTTTTTTGGTTCACTAAGTCTCTCTTCAGTTTTGTCTAATTTACTGTTTACTCTATCCTTTGCATTTTTTATTTCTAGAAGTTCTAGAAGTTTCTTTTTCAAATTTGTCTTTTTTTTTCCCCAGTATTCATTCCTTATGGTTTCTTGTCATTCTTTTCTTTCTTTAACATTTTAAACATATGTTATGGTTTCTTTTAGATTGTTCTTTCATTTTAAATTCTTGAGGTAATAATCCTCTCATTTATCTTCCAGTCTCCCTTATGGTGATTTGTAATTTTTGGTTGTGAGTACATATTTAGCTGTTTTTTTTCCCATTGCAATAGGGAAGGTTCTCTGCAGGGAAGTTTTTCATTTGTCCTGCTCCAAGGGGGCAGTCCAAGACAAATTTTTTTTTTTTTTATTAACTTTTTGGTTTACAATTTGCATAGGGATGCTGATTAATTTTATATGTTAACTTGGCTAGGCCATGATACTGAGTTTTTGGTCAAATACCAGTTTAGATGTTGCTGTGATTTTTAGATGTGATTAGCATTTGAACCAGTAGACTTTGAGTCAAGCAGATTGCTCTCCATAATGTGGGTGGGCCTCATCCAATCAGTTGAAGGCCTTAAGAGAAAAAGACTGAGATCCCTTCAGGAAGAAATTCTGCCTCCAGACTGCCATGGATTTGATCTGCAACATAAATACTTCCCTGATTCTCTAGCCTGCGGGTCTGCCCTGCAGATTTTGAACTTGCCCATCCCCACAACTGCATGAGCCAATTCCTTAAAATAAATTTCTCTCTCTCTCTATAAACACATTCTATTGTTTCTGTTTCTCTGAAGAACCATGACAAATACACCAGGTAAGGAGTGCAAATTTGGAGAACACTCTTTGTGTTTAGTGATGATTTGAGGTTTTGTTTCTCAGGGGTAGTTTTGTTTCTTTACCTGCAACTCTGGAAAGAGGTACATATATATCACTGGGGTTTTCCTGGGCCTGTGAGTGGGACTTAAATTGAAACAATGATCCTCCCAGAGTCTCCACTTAATGCTTCTAGAGTCTCCATTACAGGACCCCAAAGCTCCATCTTTTGCTCTTTTGTGGGCTTTAAAACCCCAGCCTCTAGACATTTGTGTCAATATCTCCCGGGACCATTAGGCGTCAGTAAAGCTTGACACTCTGACTAGAAGTTCCCCCCTTTTTCTCCTGGCACCTAGAGATTTTACTTTATTCTTATGAGCTTAGCTATATTTATTTACAAAATTTTTTGCTATATTTTACCAGTATTTTTATTGTTTTTTAGCAGAATTAGAAGTTCACATTAGCTCAGTCTGTAATGTTGCTGGAACCTGAAAACCCAGTAGCCCTTCAAGTTGTTGAAGACAGCTCTTATATTCAACCCCAGGTTTTTTCTACCCTGTCGTCCTCATGTGACGAAGTGTCTTATCCTGATTATACTTCTCTTATGCTATTCCAGCTTGTTCACATCCTTCTAAAGAGTAGAACCCCAGACAGGGGTGGGCTCCCAAGGTATGGCCAGACCAAAAGGTCAGAGGTGTTGCCACTCCACAGTCTGGACACCACACTCCTCTCCATGAAGTCTAGGGTCCCAGGGACTCTTTGGGCTAAAACACAACAGTGTTGGCAAAGAGTAAGCTTACAAAAACCTGTATGGGGTGGAAAAAGAGTAAGAACAGCCATGAGAGACTGGGAGAGTGTCAAAGAGTGAAATAGCATTTGAGGGAGTTAAAACAAATGAGATATGGCTCTGCCCAGGGAGCCCTGCAGAGACATTCCACAGCCCTGTCTCAGGATCAGTGATGTAATAGCAGAAAACTTCAGGGGACTGTCTCAGTGTTTTCTTAAGTTATTTAGGTTATTATTTGCCCTTGGTCTACTCTTCTTTTCAGGCCTAGTTTTTTCTCTTTTTTTTCCAGGCTGTTGTATAAGCACCTTAAATCTCTGATTAGAAACTTTACTGTGTTCTGTTTGGTGTGCTTTGTTCTGATAAGCATGGATTTTATAACTCCCAGGTCTTTTGTAGAAAGCCTGGGGAGCTGGGACCTGTAGTCAGATGGAGATAGTTGCTATGGGATATTCATTTAGTATAGATCAGGAATTCTACCAGTTATCGCCTCAAAGTGGGGATGGGAGGAGAGGCAATGGGGGGAGGGGGGAGGGGAGGGGAGGGGAGGGAGGGAGATAGAGAGAGAGAGAGAGAGAGAGTGGGAGAGAGACTGATCCGGTAGAAAGAAAACTGCCATGTGACTTTTCCAAATCCCTTAACCTCTCAACTTCTTTATCTGTAAATAGAAAGCATTTACTTTGATTACTTTGATTCCCTTGCCTCAGATGATCTGAGCCCTGGTTCCCCTGGTAGAGAAAAGGCAGTGATGCAGGGTCATGCTACTGGGGAGAGAACATGCTGCATATCTTTCGTATGTAGTTCCACGTCTCAGAAGGGCAGTTTTTAATTCTTGAAGTCATAACCATAGCAAGCTTTTATATGGTGCTCACAATGGGCCTGACACTGTTCTAAGCACTTTACAAGCACCCCTCACTTAATCCTCACAGCATCCCTGTGAACTAGAGACAGTTATTATCTTCATGCTCAAGGTCAGAAAAGAGACACGGAGAAGTTAAGTAACTTGCCTAAGGTCATACAACTAGAACACGTAAGGATTCAAACCCAAGCCCCCCGGCTCCAGAGTTAGTGCTGTTCGCCCATACTTTTAAGAGCTAAGAGGCAGGGAGCTTAAGGAGTTCCAAAAAAGCCATAAAGACACATTCAAAATCCTTGAAAAAAGAAAGAATAAAAGATAGAGAGCATGTAATGGAGGATTTGACTTAGTCTTTTTTTTAAAAAATTTATTTTATATTTTTATTTATTTTTGGCTGCGTTGGGTCTTTGTTGCTGCACACGGGCTTTCTCTAGTTGCAGAGATTGGGGGCTACTCTTTGTTGCGGTGCGTGGGCTTCTCATTGCGGTGGCTTCTCTTGTTGCGGAGCACGGGCTCTAGGTGCACGGGCTCAGTAGTTGTGGCTCGCAGGCTCAGTAGTTGTGGCTCACAGGCTCAGTAGTTGTGGCGCATGGGCTTAGTTGCTCCACGGCATGTGGGATCTTCCTGGACCAGGGCTCGAACCCGTGTCCCCAGCATTGGCAGGCGGATTCTTAACCACTGAGCCACCAGGGAAGCCCTTGACTTAGTCTTGATGGAAAGTCTTGGCATCTATTGCGCTGAGATCTGGAGGATGAGAAGGCACTAACTAGATGAAAGGAGAGGAAAGAGCCTGGCAGGCAGAGGGATCCGAATATGCTGAGGGAACACAATGCGGTCCGGGAGTCTGTGTGCCTGCAGTTCAGGGAGTGAGGGGAAGCAGGTAAAAACTATGGTGAGGGGAGGTGGGCAGGGCCAGCCCTTGAGGGCTCCTGTGTCTCTGTCTGTCTCAGGGTTTCTCTAGCTCAGCACTATTGACATTTGGGGCTGAATAAGTCTTTGGTGTGGAATCTTCCTGTGCTTTGTAGGATGTTTAGCAGCATTCTTAACCTCTACCCACTAGATGCCAGTAGAACCCCTACCCTGGCCCAACTTGTGATAATCAAAAATGTCTCCAGACATTGCCCTAACTGGGCAAAACAGGGCAAAACTGGCCCTGGTTGAGAACCCCTGAGCTAGATATTTCACCCTTTGGTATCTGTCCCTCCTCATTGCCTATAAGATGGGCCCTGAGTCATGGGGTCACTTTCTACACATGGGCATTGACTGAGTCTCTTTGGCTGGGTCATAGCCAAGCCTGCCCAGGTAGGTGCAGCCTCCTAGAGACTGTCCTTGGAAACAGTCATGTTCCAGTAGAGATATCACCGTCAGAGTGGACAATGCTGAAATTAGGGCACTGAACTAGAAAACGAAGACCGAAGAACTGCATCAGGTTCAGAGCAGAAACAAAGGAGGTTCTTCACAAGCAGATCCTCTAGAGTTTCAGTACAACATGATACTTTCTCAACAGGTCCAGTCCTCTTTCTGCTGAAGCCAATGTAACTGCGTAGAGTTTAACAAAGCAGGCCTTTTACAAAGAAAATTACCTTAAATCAAAAAGAATAGAAACAAGATCCTTGGCATTAATGGTAATAATAACCAGATTCCTGTGAAGGGCTAAAATATTGCTACTTTAGTCACTCACTGTTGTGGGAATTTGTACTTTTCAAACTCAATATGAAGCTCTTCTGGAACTTTTTGTCATGTGTTTTCTGTGGCTGCCAAGTAACCCAGGGAGAAGGAGAAAGGGTTGTTCTGTCTAGCATATTTCTTCTGTCACCAGGAAAATGAAGTTCTAGGCAGTCTGCTTTTATTCTTTGTAATTTTTTTTAATGGTATGAAGATGTTGCAAATACTACAGTCTGGTCTATTGAGGTACCCCTGAAGCATGACCTTTATCCAGGGTCCATCCTGAGCCCTTTGTCTTTGTGTTGTAAGAATTCTCTGATTTCTTTCGCCCTCAACCTGAAGGACTTTCAAAGGATGACACAATTTGACTAAAAATCATATTGCCAGAAAGATTATCCACAAAGAAAACTGTGCATGAGGATCTTCCACATTTCCTGGTCTGTTCCCCTAATTCTCTGAGCCTCTGATTCGTGACTACCCCTAACCTCTTTCAGAAAGCCTGAGTCCTGGCCTGGAGGCCACCCTCTCAGAGGAGACCCAGCTTAGAAAACGCACCCTGTCTCTTAGCCTGAAGGTCATTTGGGCCAGGTCTGGGCAAGGAGCCAGAGCTGTTTCCCCAGGTCATAACTAACTTCTACTTACCCATCTCTCCTGCTGAATTATTACCCCTGTTTCACAGTCGGAAAAGTAGGCAGAATGGTCAACTCAAAATTAGAGTTGGACTTGAGGCAAAAAGCCCAAGGTGTCAACAACAGTTGCAGTAATAGTGATATTTATTGAGTAGTTGCTACTAAGTCAGCCTTACTTAGGTGCTCTGTGCACATTATCTCATTTAATTATTACCTCACCTCCATGAGATAAGTACTATTATTATATTCCTTTTACAGATGAGAAAACTGGGCTTAAAAAATTAAATTATTTGCTCAAAGTCACACAAATTCTACATGTTAGAGCCAGGGCATTCAGAGCCCAAGTGTTACTTGTACCCTCTACACTTTGCTGTCTCTCTTGACCCTTTTGGAGACCTTATGAAGACATCTGGAAGGGTTGTTGGTGTTCCCAAAGAACTCCACCTTTGGGGCACATTTAAGCCTTGAGAAGGCCAAATCTCAAATATTTCTGAAAAAGTTGATGTCATGCATGGCTTTTGAGCTATGCTGGGTTAAGCATGTTCCCTGCCTCCTATTTAAAATAAAATATATAGATATTAAAGAAAAGCTTTATAGTTGTAAATATCAGTTTCCTTGATCAACTTCCTCATCATCTGTATGGATACTGTTTATAAAGACAGTATGGATCTTTACCACTTGGCATCATGATAACCTAAGGTGATTTCTCTGGGGTTTGGTTTCCTTATTTGTAAAGGAGGGTTTTGGTCAACTTGATCTTTATAATCTCTTTTGACTCTATGCTTGGGTGTGTATATACATACATGCATCTAGAAGCCTATTTAAAGACTTGGAATCCCTTACGTGAGGTGTCAGTCATGTTCCACTGGCTCCTATAATGTAGAATTCTGGTTCCAGGTGGCCAGTCACTACTCTTGAGGATTTGCAACTCCAGTCATCTAAGCAACTGGCCTCCTGGCCCAGGAGGAGGCTAGTTATACACAGTCCCCAACCCTCACTGTCCCAGGATCTATAAACAGTGAAGGGTATTAACCAAACCAGCTGGTTTGCTCGAGGGGGCACTTGCCCTCCCTAGGAGGAGCATTTGAATCAGTCTTCTACTCTGTAGGCAGAAGATGGAACTAAACAAGTCACCATCTTCCATGGCCCAGAGCTGAAGGAGATACTGGAAGGCCTGCTAGTGGAATTACCATTCCATGGCATGAATTTCCCTGGGACCAAATTGCCATGAGGAAAGCCCAAGGGACGAGGCACATGAAACCCAGAGTGAGGGGAAGCTGGAAGGGTGATTGATCCTGGTTAATCCTGGGGGCCTCAGGGAATGGCCTGTCCCGGAAAGGTGCCTCTTCACAAGGCCCGTCAGAACTGATCTCACATGCAGGTAAAGAAGGATCCAGGGAAGGAAGGATTGGCTTAGCTGGGCAAGTTCACAGTATGAGAGAAAACTTTGCCACAGTGTAGGAGGGACCAAGGGGGTAGTGGGAAGCCAAGTCTGTTATTGTCCAAACAATACTAACATATAAGAGGTAAGAAGGAAAGAAAAAATCAGTAGAATGATCTAATATTGATACAGGTCAAAATCATGGCATCCCAACTGGAGGCAAATTTTGATAGACTCATAAAGATTGAAAAGAGTTTATTCTGTGGTACAGAGGAGATATAGCAACTGTAGCCTGTGGGCCAAATATGGCCTGTTGACCTTTTCTGCAAATACAGTTTATTGAATCGTCTACCTATTCATGTATGTATTGACTAGGGCAGTTTTTGTGTTGCAGTGGCAGAGTTTAGTAGTTTCGACAGAGATCGTATGGTGTGCAAAGCCTGACATATTTACCGTCTAGTCCTTTACAGGAAAAGTTTGCTGGCCCTTGATGTAGCGGAAAGGACACATTGTTCCAAGCCCTGGGTCCACAACTTTGAATCCACACTAACTTTTATAGCCTAACTTTCAAAGTTTTAATTTCTCATCTGTGAAATAGGGGACTATATTATATAGTGCCAACTAACCACTTAACTCACTAATTATGATAATTTATGATACTCGAATAAAATAATGAATGTGAAAATGCGTGCTAAGTTGTAAAGAATTATACAAACACTAAATATTATTAGGGTTATTTTAGGAGTATCTGGCAAAAGAGAGAAGGCAAAGAAAGTTGTTTTTTCCTCAACAGAGGTAAAGAGGACATAAATAATAAATGACTGCAAAGCGTACATGAGCCTTCTTATTTGTGTCACTTACTGTGTAGTTCTGAAATGATCTAAACTGGATTATTAAAGTTAAGGAGAAAGAAAGAAAAAACACAGCCACCTTGATGATGGATTGGAGAAATCTGTTAGGTGTGAAGTACAACAGGGTATTGTGGCCATCAGAGGGGACGGCCTAGGAGCTGCAAAGTGGAACTTGGGGAAGGGAAGAATAAAAGGACAAATTCAGGAAATATTGCATGGAATAGATTTATACTAACAATTATACATTGTTTATCTGAAATTCAAATCTAGCTGGATGTCTTGAATTTTTATTTTCTAAATCTGGCAACCTATCCTCCCCTCCCCCACCCCCCTGTGTGGTTCTGGAGGGACGGCCAATCATAGGGCTCTGCTCATCGATCGCAAAGATTGTGCAGATTCTAGGAAACTCTGAATCTTCAGCAGAGATGAATAAGGATGGAGGACAGAGCTGATCATCTGATGGCAGTATTCTAGAAAGGCTTTCAGAGTTGCCCTGTTTTGTCCTTCCCTATGTATGGTTTAGCCTTTCTTTTAATTCTGCAAACTATGCTTTTCATTTCCAATCTATCCCTTTCTGTTTCTTAAACAAGTCAGAGTTGGTTTCTGCTGTTTGCCGTCGAAGAGCCCTAACCCATATGTATTGTATATCAATATACCCAAAACAGTATCCAACAAAATGCTGTGGGGATGGGTGGCTGGTAAAGTTGTGGACAGATGAGGAGATTAACAAGGGAGAGCTTTCTGAATGAGGGTCTGGACAAAGGCAGAGAAGAGTAGGGAAAGCGTACTCTGGACCCAGAATCTGGCGAGCGATTACATGTGCTGTACTGTAATAGCAACTCATGGCTCTTAAGAAAGGGAGGGACGTGATAAAAATGACATTTGATTTAAAAAATTATTTCTAAAGCTGGTTTTTAAGGGTTTTGTCTAGAGAATACGGCCGGCAAGGAAGCGGGCTGAGGGCCTGTTCTCATGGACCAATAGACTGGGGGTCTGGGCCCAGGCGGAGGTGCAGCAGTGAAATACAGGGGGATCCAGCGAGAAAATGGTGAGAGCCAGCTCAGAGGAGACTCCTGGATTTTAGTGGTTTTCTGATCCTGGGGAACATCCAAGTGGGAGGAGGAAAGAGCTCCAACTGGGCCATGAATGACAGTAACTCTGCTTGGGGGCTGCCCTGACCATGGGCTTCCCAGGACCTGCGGCTGCAGGGCAGGCCTGAGAGGAGGGAGGGCGCGGCCCGCAAGGAGCAGCTTTTTAGGTCATGGGGCGCCTCCTTCCAGTTGGCTCGGAGTCTCCACCCTGGGGGAGGGATGTGGTGAGAGTGGAGCCCGTCCCGCAGAACGTGACAGGGGTGATTAAAGGGATGGAAAATCAGGCCCATGAAGAAAGGTTAAAGGGCTTGGCGCTATTTAGCCTGGAGAAGAGAGGCGGCGATGTAATAGGTCCCTTCAGGTCCATGCATGGTTGTTAATAGACGCGAGCTACGCAGCCGCCCCGCGCATCCGGGGAAGGCAGCACCCCTGAGGCCGGCGGGGCACCTCCTCAGGACGGAGAGGCGGGCTCTCGAGGGGGGCAGCGGCGTAATTATAAAGGCTCTTTTGTGGTCTCTGTAGTGCCCTCCACCCTCCTCTTTGTTTTTGACATCTGCCATTACGCCGTGCAAACCACAGCCCGGCCTCCTGACAGCACCAATATCTGCTTTCCTGCGCACTCGGAAGGCACTGTGGCTATAAAATTGACGCGTTAGATAAATACGGGCACAAAGGGTGGACTGTCTCTAGCTCTGCGGAACGTTCTGCCTGCTCTCCCCTCCCAAGCTGGGTAAATCGTCCCGTCTCCGGTCCTTGCATAACCCCCAGCCTGGTCTAGTCCAACTGGGCTCCTTCCGACGGCCTCCCCAGGAGTTCGCATTTGCTCTAACTCCCTGTCTCATTTGTCACTTTGGCAACTTGAGAGGTCTTCTGGTTCTTCCCAGGTCAAATGTGTTTCATTTCACTCTTCTTTCTTTAAATGTGGAACTCTCCTTCTCAGCAGGGCAGCCTCTTGCTCTGGGGCCAGGCTGCAGCATCGCACAGGCAGGCCAGCCCACCACAGCCTCGCCCAGAGGAGGCCTGAGACCCCTTCGTCTAGGCCACGTCAGGTCCCTGCTGCGGTGACCCAGGTCCTGGGCGTGTGGAGACTGTATTTTCCCGATGGACATGGAAGTGATGTAGTCATGGAAGGAAGGTCCGTCATGAACCACACATTCAGACAGGTCAGAACTGGAGCTGAGTGACGGGTGGATGGGGGCATGGGAGGAGGAGAGGTGGGGAATGGACATTAGCCAGCGTGTACCATGAAAGTGATGGAATCTGGCTTTCGGAAAGTCCAGAGCTAAAACTTACTCGGTTACGGTTCCCTGTGTCCTAAAAGGAGCACGTCAGGGACTTCCACTCGGCTGCTGGCATAGTCCCCTGAGTAGGTGAGAAGAAACAGGAGGTCAAATTCCCACGGAGAGGTTCTGTCAGGAAGCAGGGAACTTAGACCCCACCAGCTGCCTTTAGCCTTGACAGAGGAATCAACATTCAGCACTGAGAGCTCCTCAGGAGGCTGAAGGAATCAACAGGGACAGGGAAGGGGGACGACGGGAGAGAAGCAGGCACAAAGGCTGCCCCGCCGAGGATTCCTGGGACAAGCTGAGCCCCTCCCTAAACAAGAGAAGATGCTCTGTCCCTTTTCCCCCGTGGCTGTGGAGGTGTCCAAAGGGCAGGTCTGGCTGGTATTGACCCCTGGGCCAGCACCAGCATGAGCACCCAGCAAGCACATGGGGTCCTGAGACTGGGGAGTTAGGACAGTGGGCCTCAGAACCAGGCAGAACTGTCCCACCCTCCTCCAGCTGTCGTGGCCCTCCTCCTCATCTGTGACATGGGCATGACCACGGTGGCTACCTTCTAAGGCTGCTGCGAATGTTGAATAGCACTCGGTGCGCTTGGCATCGAGGGGGCACTCAATCCACGTGAGCTACCATTGTACTAACTTATTGTCATCGTGATCTGCTGAGTGGAATTGATGGAGCAGAGGAAGGGCTGTGAACAGGGAACGCTGGACTTCTGAAACCTGATCACTCCTCCTTTTAAGGCCACCCTCTCCCTAGCACTAGCTCCCGGCAGGTCTGTGCCAGTGGCCAGCTTCGGAGGGATCAGCCTCCCACCTTTCGTAGGGCACAGGCATCCTTGGTTCTGCAAAGAGGCGTGCCCGTCTCTGTGCTCGATTCTGCTGGAAAAATCAGAACAATCCCTATTATTTTCGGTTCCCAGACCTTGAGTGTGTCAGCCTTCAGGTTCACTTCCTACATCTCTCTCGTCGCCCGGATCTGCAAGTAATTTAACCTTGTTTTCACAGAGCGCAAAGACGTTCTGCTCGTTTACACTGGAGACAAATTTCCCTCAATTGACGCAATCCTATTGATTAAATAATGACTTTCTTCCTCATTTAAAGGTAATTTCGGTTGCTATCATGACGTGGAGGAGGAGTGAATGCCTTTTCTGTCCTGCTGTATGAAGGGCAGGCTGTGAGGGTCGAGCCCCCACTGCTCCAGACAGGGCCTTTGCATTTTTCTCACCTGTTCTGGAGTGGCTGAGTGATACCGGTGCCAGGGTCCTGTGAGGAGGTTGGCTAAACGTAGACAGATCTCCATCAGGGACATTAAAGGCCTGCATTTGCTTGGCAATGGAAGTCAAAGCTGGGGCAGTGCAGAAGCTCCTTTGTTTCAAAAATGGATTTGCGGGGGGTTGGGGGTGGGTAAAATGGGTGAAGGGGGTCAAAAGGTACAAACTTCCAGTTTTAAAATAAATAAGTCATGGGGATGTCATGTACAGCATGGTGACTATAGTTAATAATACGTAGTGCATATTTGAAAGTTGCTAAGAGAGTAGATCATAGAAGTTCTCATCACAAGAAAAACAATTTTATAACGCTGTATGGTGACAAATATTAACCAGGCTTAGTGTAGTGGTCATTTCACAATATATACAAATATCGAATCACTATGTTGTACACCTGAAACTAATAAAACGTTTATGTCAATTATACCTCAATAAAAGGAAACAAAAGAAATTTTTTGAATGATTATTAAAGATTATTAAAAAAGATGGTTAACATCTAATAAACTATGACCTGCACATAAACTGTCTTGCAGGATCACATCACATGATAGGACATGTCATTTGAGCCAAAGATTCAAAATCAAAGGGAAAGGAAGCATTCACATCAGGAAGAACATCAGCGAACAGCATGTGCTGGATAGGCACCGAGATGGTGGTGATGGTAGTGGTGGTGGTCAAAGAGAGTTGGGTGCTGTTAGCTAAGTCCCTTAACTTCGTCTGGGCCCAGATTCCTCATTAGTAAAATAGGGCCAGTTGGATCAGGTGTTTTCTTTTTTCTTTTTAAATTAATTAATTAATTAATTATTATTATTGGGGTATAGTTGTTTTACAGTGTTGTGTTAGTTTCTACTGTACAGCGAAGTGAGGTAGAGTTCCCTGTGCTATACAGCAGGTTCTTATTAGTTATCTATTTTATACATGTTAGTGTACATATGTCAATCCCAATCTCCCAATTCATCCCACTCCCCCCCACCGCCCCTGGATCAGGTGATTTCTAAGGCCCTTACTTCCTTCAATGTTCTGTGATATAAAGAAATCTGGAGACTTGGTTATTGTTTGCTTCCATTCCAGGTCTTTCCACTGTGTATTCCAATAAGGATAAGTCCAGAGGATGACATTTGGGGGGAATGGGGCCTCTCTCCCATTGTCTTTCTGTGTGACTGGTCTCTCACAAGGCCAGGAGATACCTGGTTGGCTTAGGAGTCACATGGAGCGATAGCTCAAAAGGTGACTGAGCAGGAGGGAGAAGGAGATGGAGAAAACAGAGTCAGTTCTGTGAGTATCAGGATCCAGGTGGAGGCCTGGCCACCTTTGTCCAGGAAGGATGGCCTGAGGGTCAGCTCAGCTCCTCCTTGGGGTGGAGGGAGTTGAATCTGAGGGAGGAAGAGAGAGCCTGCCATGGCTCCCAATCCTGTTCTTCCAGATGATGCACCTTGGAGAGTTCCCTGATGCTTCCTGTGGACAGATCTTGTCTCCAGAGCTAACTTGTCATCTCCCGGGGAGGGCTGTGTCCTCTCCACTCTTGGTGAGGTCTGAGCACATGGGGAGGCAGGTGAGTGAGGCCTTCCAACTCCAGAGCAGAGTGCTTCAGGAAGTTGTGAGCTGCGCGCTTCTGGAAGCATCTGGGGAAGCTTGCTGTCAGCGGACACTGGCATAGAGGGCCTCCAGGGGTGGGAGGCAAGAGTGGAGGAGGGTTTGAAGACCGTACTTACCCATGTAATAAACATTTGTTTGGTACCTAATGTGTGTGGGATCCAAAGCCAGGAGGCCGCACCTATATTATTTCCTTCGATTCCCAAAACTGACTTCTGAGGGAGGCACTGTGGTCCCATTAGATAGATGGAGAAATTAAGGCTCAGAAGAGCTGGTCACGTCCCTGAAGGGATGCAGCAGGGAGCAGCAGAGTCAGTCCAGTCTGCTCTCTACGTCCCATCACAGGCGCCTACATTGGGCTGTGCAATGGGCTGCAGTTCTCACTCTGACTCTTGCTGGCTGTGTGGCTTGAACAAGTTACCTGACCTCTCTGAGTTTCAGTTCCTTCGTCTGTTTAAGGGTTATACCTACTTTTGAGGGTTGTCATGAAACAACAATTGGTATCATGTGGAGGTGCCTAAAACAGGGCTAGGCAAGGAGCAGGTCATGTGCATGTTTACTTTCTTCCTCCTGCTTCAAGCTGATGTGGTTTTGTGAAGTTGACTGAATAATCAATCTTACTCACTTTGGGATTCTCAGGGTCTAGCAGAAAGCTACGCATGGCGCAGACACTTAATAAATATTTGTTGAATGAATGGATACACAACACTTGTACCTACTAATGCTGGTCACCTGGATACTTAAGAACTTCTAAATGGATGGATTCATGACTTTTCATCTGAATATCGGATGTTATCCTAGAATATAAGCAGCAAAAATGCTCCAAAACATAGAAACATGAAATTGGTCAGATCTTACTGATTCACCAGGAGAAATGTGTGGATCAGTGAAAGTCTGCATTGGGCTATATTTAAAGGAAGGTGATCTGTTATTTTCGAATAACTCCAGCTCTGTCACCAGGTTTATTTATTTACCACTCATCCATCCATTCATCCAATCATTCAACAGTGGCCTAGAGGGGCTTTTAGGGCCTCCTTTAATAAACAGGCAAGAAAGATTATCTGGAGCGTGTCGGTTATTTGTAGATAAATAGAGGCTTCCAAACGGCTTATGGGAGCTGGGAAACAGTTTGTTCTCAAGTGTTTAGACATTCCTCCCATATCCTGCACGTGTGGTTTCTGTGCATCATCTCTGGAGAATCTTTATGCTAATTTACAGTTGTATTCTTATCTCCTAAAGCGGTGGAAATGCCGGGTGCGTCCGTCTGTTGCGTGGAAGTGCGTCTGAAGAGGAAGCACTGACACGGGGGGAATCTCATTCTTGAGGTTGAAAATGACTGAAAATGGACTTATGAGGAGTAAAAATCCTTTGAACTGGGTGAGGCTGGGCCATTATTCTTGGAATCGAAAGATGGGTGGAAGAACTCTTTTTTTTTTTTTTTTTTTTTATGATTCAGGCATATAGTAATACCTTCAGGTCTTCTGAAATGTACCTGGCTATTTAGTCCCACACTAAAATAACTGCAGGTTTCTACGCTTTGGGAACTCCTATCTGTGTGTTTTGCTTCCCTGTGTCACACAGCTAACTATCACTTTCGTAATTCTCAGTCTACCTATCACCAGCAGTTCTTTTGTCTAATCTGTTGGCTCCTTCTAATATTCCATGGGTCAAAAAAAAATAAAAAAGTAATAATGATAACAAAACCCAAACCCAAGCCAAAGAAATCCTGAAAGGTAAGCTTGTTAGAACTATTTATGAAGCAAGAGTTAAAAGGATCTGAGGGGACTTTCGGTAAGCACGTGGCATGACCTTTGGAACCTGGATTTTGGTGTCTGCACTGGCTATTTGGGGGCCTATGCTACTTCCTTGTTCTTGATTGCAAGCTGATTTCAGGATTGGTGAGACATAAACTACATGTATGTCTTACCATGGCAACCTGATGGCATTCCTCTGAGGCAAGGATGTGGCTTCATTTTCTGGAGAAGGGGACTGAGAGGGAAGCAGTGTGAGTACTGGTTCTCCATGAGGCGTGGCCCTCAAGACCATGCTAAGTGAAATGGTGAGGTGGTGTGTTTATTTGCAAATGACCACATTGACTACTCCCCTGTCATAACCTGGAAGCTGATTTTTTTAATATTTTGATCAGAGCTGCTCATTTCTTGACCTCTTCCAGAGGCCTTATGGGAGATTCTGGTATCAGAAAAGGAGCACTCAATTAGGACTCAGAGGTTGAGAGTTGCAGACTGGATCTAGCTCTGTGTGGTTGCTTAACCTCTCTGAACCCTGATTGTAAACCGTGAGGGCTTTGGTTAAACCTGACCTTTGCTTGGATCTCTCTAATCTAATAATATCCCGTGTATCTTTGATTTTCTGTGAGCTATGGAGCTGGCTGTCTACAGGACTGGAGGAAAGTGGCTGTGAAAGGACAGCCCGTCTTCCTGTGGAGAACTGCTGGGGAGCTGGGCTTTCCCCAGAGCATCATGGCATTATGGCATCCTGGTCACGAGATGGGCTTACATCAGGGACTTCCTACACTGTCCCTTAGCGTGTGCCTGGGGTTCTAGGAGGACTTGGATGGCTTGGAAGGGGCATCAGCTCTTTAGGTCATGCTTCATTCCCCTCGGCATTCCCGTCTGTCTCTGTCTTATCTTCCTCAGCCTTTCCCGGCTGGAGCCACCAGCAGGCATGTCCTATTCTGCAGCCAATTCTGACCAAGGCAGGAAATGGATGTGGAGTCTCAGCCTGCCACTGGTGGGGGGAGGAGGGGGCCGGAATTTGGTCTCATGTTTTCAATCAGTAACAATCGTGCCTTGGTTAAACCTCAGAGGCGATGGTGCTACCACCGCTCAAAGCTGATAGTAAGTTGTGTTCCTCAGATGTGGGATCCAGAGGCTTAGGCACGACTCACAGGCTCCTGGGTGCCTTCTTCCTGCTCTCCAGTCGCTCAGATCCAAATGAGGATTGGGTGTGTCAGAGGCAGGCTGGCTCCCTGGGCAGCCCCCAACTTCCAGAATTTCTTATGCATCCCCATCCCGCAATGGCATCAGCAGCCATTCCCGAATTCACAGTCTGACTGTAGTCTGGTCTAGTATTCTAGACCCTGCCCTCTCTTCCTTGAGACTCAGTTTGAGGCTGGGGGCCTCCCCTAGGCACAGAGGCCTGCTGGGTGCGGTCCCACTGGGGATGGACAGCACAGGGTCCCATCAGTGCCTGGACTCTGCTGGTGTCTCCTCTTGTCTGAGCAGGGTCAGACCCTCAATTGTCACCTGCAGGAACCACACCTGAGCTTGCCTTGAACAGCTGAGCATCTTCACGGGAGTGGCCTCCAAGGTTGGAACAATTAGCCCCGCGTCCCAACACACTTGGTTCCTTAAGCCTGCCTCTTTCATGCCCCTAGAAAACCAAGAGCAGACCAATAAATGCCTTTTGAAAGAATGTCTGAGTTTGTGGAGGTACCATCCTGAGATGTGATTTAGACTTGGGAGGCCCAGGTCTCCCTGAAATCTTCTTGAGGGATATCAGTGGACCTGCAGTGTAACTAATATCTGCTAAGCCACACTCTTGGCAAAGGTAATATGAGGAAGGTTGTAGAGATGGGAGCTTTTGGTGTCTAAGGAGCAGAACTGAAAATGGAGAAGCCAGGGAGGGTATAGAATTTGTCAGGGTGTCTGCCCAGAGGCGAGTGAATTTGGATTCTAGACAACAGGTGCCGCGCCTCAGACAGAGGGGAACAGGGGTTGCTGCAAATGGTGCTAGGAACATGCACTGCCTGGCCTCAGACTCTGTGCTTCTAAGTGCAAGTCCCAGCCCCTGCTGGCCACAGGGAGTCCCTCCACCTCTCCTCCGGGGTTCACTGTGGGTGGACACCTGCTGCTCTGCCTTACCTTCTCAGTGCCCCCTGAGTTTGCTACTTGACAAGCAGAGCCGGGGTCAGCACTTCCCTCCTGGATGTACTGGGAAAACAGAGCTTCGGAGCATTCAAGGAGGACCCCTGCTGCTTGCCCGGTCCTCTGCCTGTGCTCACCCCATCAGCACCCTGCAGGCAGAGCTGCCTTCCCACCCCTACCCCCATGAGGGGCTGGCCTCAAACAGAGGCAACAGAACTGGGTGCAAATCCGGGAGCCCTCTTCACTCCCTACCCAGTGCCTCCATCAGCCCCACGGTGCCCTGGCCAGGCTACGGTTGCTCCCTCTCAGGAAAAGGCTCACAGGGGAGGGTCCCTCCGGACTCCTCTGAGACAACCCCAGGGGTCCAGGAGGGGAGGTCCCAAAGCCTTAAGGAAAAGTCCGGGAGTTAGAGTGGGGTGGGGGAGGGACAGAAGCCCACTAGAAGTTCTGAACCCTCCTTGAGTCTCTGCCTACCCCAGGGCCGTGGGTGGGGCAGCAGTGCCCCCTGGTGGCCGCCACCTCTGGGCTCGCCACTGTCCCCACCTCCGTGGCTTCCCAGATCTGTCCCAGCTCTTCTCCCAGAGCCCCCATTGCCCACTGTTCTTTCCTTCTGTCCTTTTCTTTTATCTATTCCCTTCACTTTTTCTTTCGAACTCAGCTTTTGCCTTTTGAAACCTCGCTGCTGAAAACCATCCTGTAGGGATAAGATGGATAAACTAGCAAGAAGGCTTTAATAGCTGATAGTGTGCCAGGCTAGCACTATGGGGCAGGGGGTTGTCACCTGGACGGGAGCAATATATTTTTTCATTGTACCATCTCTGTCTCAAATTTCCTCCATTGCATTCCAACCCTCAACAACTGCGTTGTACTGAATGCTAGTCTGCGGCAGTTCTACTCTGTGGGGATCTACTCAGTGCCTCGTTTTACTCCTGGTCAGAGGCACCAGTATTCCTGTTGGAGGAGGAGAGGGGTGGCTGTGGTAGGATGTGGGCGCAGATGGATCTCCAGCCTGCCTTGCCCCCAGTTCCCCCGCCTCATGCTGGCCAAGATGACCTGGCTTTCTTCGGTCTCAGGGCACGAGATCCTCAAGCTTGGCCACCTCATTCCATAAGGTGGGTAAAAAGCCGCTGCCCTAGTGAAGTTCTGGACCTCACCTTGGCTGCTGTAGGGTCCTGGCTTCTCACCCCTTGCCGGTGCAGCTGCAGGGCACAATGAAGGGTGTGTGTGGAGGGGAGGAAGCACCAATTCTCAGGACGGGAGGCCCCCCTCCCACCCCAAATGGGCCCCAAGTAGGGGTTAAAGGTAATAGTTAAAAGTCAGAGGGCTTTTATTTTCCTGAAAAGGAAGAAGCTGAAGTCATCAAATAAAAAGGAGGTTTATAATAGAGCACAAAGCTCTCAGCCTGGGTTCCAGTCCTAACATGGTTAAGCACCCACTTCCTGCCCCAGATCTTAATTTCTCCATCTGTACTGAGGCTGCAGCCCCCGCCAAAGGTCCCTTTTTGTGCTGAAGTTCTGTGGTTCCAGTTCCCTTACTTTTGCACAGCCGGGCAGGCTAGGATGCGGCTTTGATCTCCCCAAACTGGATCCTGTCCTAGCACCAGCTCCCTCCCACCCACTCACATGGATTCTAGGCTTGCATTTTTGCTGGAGTAATATTTTTCTAGTGTTTATTTTTAAGAGGTCTGCATCTGTGGTGACTGTCTCCCATTTGGAAAATTAACTGCTTACAGATGTTGTGTGTGGCACAGCACTCTCCCGAGCAGTGAAACCACTGGGGTTTGGATTTCATTTCAAAAGGAAGGGGAGGGAAGAAAAGCTGCATGTCTCTGATGTAGGTGGCAAAACTTCTTGACCTTCTATGAAATGCCCGAATGAGACTGACTTTGAGAAATTGAAGGGTGCAGAATTTCTTAAGGTTTGAGACCCCTAGTGTTAAAAAGCCCTCACTGAAATGGGTCATTTGTGGGATGTTTGTAGCTCTGGCTGCAGAGGAGGAGGCTGGCTGCCTGGCTGGAAGTGAGCTAACGCCTTCTACCCCTGCACACACTGCACGGGGTTCAGCCCTCACCCACCCACTCGGCCACGGTCAGCTCTGGCCAGTCCAGGCAGCAGCTTCCCTTTGGGTCCGGGCTGACTCTCTGAGTTTAGGTAAAGGGCATCCCAGAGCAGAACTCAGCAGATCCTTCCGACTCTGGAGTCCTGAGTGCGCTCATTGGCTCTCCATCCTGTACTGCCCGCCTCCCCACCTTGACCCGCCCCCTTAGTTTCTGCTCTCCCTGGCAACTTCTTCCCTGAGGCTTCCAACCCCAGGCATCACCCTGGCTCTTCCTCCCCACGTACAAAAGAAAACCGGTCCAGGCCTAAAAAGACATCGCGTGAGTTCCCGAGGGACCCCTGTACAAAGCCTGTTTCTGTTTTCTTACTCACTGGCCACCCCGAACCCCCACCTCCTTAGCAGTTTCTAAATCCAGGCTCAGGAATGGAAACTAAGGAGGAGGGGTCTCAGCCAACTCTTTGAGTGGGTGCTTGTGGGGTGTGTGTGTGTGTGTGTGTGTGTGCAGTGTCCGTATATGTTGTGTGTATGTGGTGAGTATGGTGTGTACTAGGAGGCTATGGGGTGTGTGTGTGTGTGTGTGTGTGTGCAGTGTCCGTATATGTTGTGCGTATGTGGTAAGTATGGTGTGTACTAGGAGGCTATGATGTGTGTGTGTGTGTGCGCGCAGTGTCCGTATATGTTGTGCGTACGTGGTGAGTATGGTGTGTACTAGGAGGCTATGGTGTGTGTGTGTGTGTGTGTGTGTGCGTGTGCACGTGTGTGTTTGTGCACGTGTGGTGGCATCTGTGGCTGTGAAGAGCAGATAGGGGAGCAGCATCTTTCCCCAGCTGGTGCACACCCAGGACCAGACATCATTCTTACCTGGATCTGGGACAGCTTCCTTTTTGCCATACTTCCCTCCCTTGGTTCAGTGATTTCTCTGATCTCTGGCAGATTCCTGCTGCCTTTGTCCCGTGAGAGTAACTAAGAATAAATGGAAGTTTGAGCAGGAAAGAACCTTAGAGGCTGTCTTGAAATTATAATGAATCCGATCACTTTCCATGTGAGAAAATTGAGGCGCAATCTGTGCAGTCTGTTGGAATAGCAATTCCATGCCAGTTCCAAATCAGTAGATTTAAACATGGTAGTAATATTATTTTGTAGTTTTAGTAAGATTGTCTTTATGACAGAGACACCCAAAAACAACAGGAGGAGAATGTATAATATTCCCTGTAGACAGTTGGATTTGTGTTCAGAATATGAAGCTTTAGAAGACCAAACTCAAGCTAGCTACAATTAAAAAAAAAAAAAAAAAAAGGAAAATTAACAGGCACAAAGTTATGTCACTTGTTCAAAATCCTTTAAAATAAATCTGGGAGGAGTAAATTGAATGTAAGTTAAATTTATGATTAGGGATAGTATTGCCTCTTGGAACATGAAAACTATTAAGAAAAGCAGTATGCAAGAACTGCAAGTTGCTGAAAAGATTGTTACGTTGTACGAATCTTTTTTTTTTACATTTATCATAAGGAGAAACATAATTCTTTTGCAAAGAAACAACATGTAAATTTATCAGCCATATATATCATTTGGAGGAGTGATGTCTGGTACTAAGTGGGGGAAACAGAGAGAAGGAGAAAGGAGACAAAGGCCAAAGGCCACCGATGGACAGTAAGACACACACATTAGGGCCCCGTTTCAGTAGTTAGCTGGATGTGGGGAAAACCATCTGAGAGATACTCCTGGCTGTCCAGGGTTTCCATAAAGTATCAAAAATATCAAACAGTAGATCCCCCTTTAGGCTCCAAATCTGGGACAAACATGAAGATACTGACAATTTCTTCCCAGGTAATCACCCAGAGAGAATCTTTTCCTACTACGGGAGCATTCTGAAGCCTTTGAAGGGCTTCTCTGGTTGCAAACCATCATCACCTTGATGGGGAAACTGGTCAGACTACCTGGAGCTTTTAAGGTGCCCCATGCCTCTCACATGCACAGAACAGGACACACAGCTTATGCAAACGTGCTGCCTCTCTTTCTTTTGGTCACCATCTGTTTTCTGGTTTATTTGTGCTTGCCTCACATGATGCCAAACAACCGGTTTGACTGGTTTTTGTTTCACTAAATAGATGCCTCTGACCTATTTGGCATCCTGTGGAGACAGAGCCCAGCACTGGGACACATGGCATGCTGAGGGAACAGGTTTTTTCCTTGGAAGCACGTTGGAATGTTCCTGAATGTTTGAGGTATTTAATATGGCAGGCCTGTAAGGATGTGTTCTTAGTGGTTTCAGGGTAAGTCTGGAAAAAACAACAACCAACTGAAGCAAACCCAGATGGAAAATAATACTAGAAACGGGGTTTTAGTGATGGGTCCCAGGAGGGCATGGGCTGTTGGGAGGGTGCTGAGGTGATCCATGTCCCTTCTCCCCCAGGTCGTGGGCAGTGGCTGCAGAGGGCAGGGCCTGAGAGGAACCAGGACCAGGGGCAGAGGGAGGGGCTGGTGGTCTTGGCCAGCTCGAGTATCAGTCTTTAGGGGACATCCAGACATTGGTGGACCACATCAGAAATATGGCTCCCCATTAACTCGGTATATTTCTGCTCCCAGTTCCAATGTGTGGCGTGTCCTACAGTTCAACTCATTTCTGACACTATCTACTTGGATACACTACCCACAGGTTAAGGGCTCAGTCCTACAACACTGTCTCTCCACCCCCTTCAGATGCCAAGTGAAAGTCTAGGTTGTCATCTGTGCCTCTGACCTACCAGCTATAGATCGGAGGTTCCACCAACCCCCTCCTTGGGTTCGCTTAATTTGTTAGAGCAGCTCACAGAATTCAGAGAAATATTTTACTTACTAGATTATCGGTTGATTATAAAATAATATAACTTAGGAACAGCCAGATGGAAGAGATGCATAGGGCAATGTATGTGGGAAGGGGCACAGAGCTTCTGTGTCCCCTTTGAGTATGCCACCATCCCCAAATCTCCACGTGTTCACCAACCCAGAAGCTCTCTGAACCCTGTCCTTTGAGTGTTTATGGAGGCTTCGTTAGGAGGTACAACTGAGTAAATCATTGGGCATTGGTGGTTGAACTCAATCTCCAAGCCCCTCTCCCCCTCCCCGGAGGTCAGGGCAGTGGAACTAAAAGGTCCAATCCTCAAATCACAAGGTTGGTTCCCATGGCAACCAGCACTAACATCGGGTGCTTTTGAAAAGTCACCTCATTAACAGAAACTCTAGTGTGGTTGAAAGGGGTTTGTTATAAATATCAAGGCACGTTTATTGCTCTTATCATTTTGGATATTACAAGGGTTTTAGGAGCTCTGTACCAGGAACCATGAAAAGGCCCAGTTATGTGTATTTCTTATTATAAATCACAATATCCCACTCAGGTTCCTACATATGCAAATGTAATATTTTATTTGCATGGCACTTTAAACCCTGAGTCTAGCCATTGATAGTTGCTTGATGCTGACTTTTACAGTTGGTATAATTCTGTGACAAGTTGGCCAGATATGTTTGCTAGTTACAGATGATTGATTTTATTATGCAAATTCAAACTGCTTTAATATGTACCCCCCTACTAAATTTTTTGGTTTGGAGCATTACCTGTGATATATATCTTGCCTTAATCCTGAAGAAAGAGGTATAATATTTTTATTAATGTAAAATAAACATGTAACCAAATGTTAAACAAATGATGAAAAGAATAGCAAAGCAATGGCATACTTACTATGTGCCAGGTATTTTCCATGTCATTTCATAAATGGCCCACAACAATGCTGTGGGGTAGGTATTATTATTCCCATACTACAGAGGGGAAAATCAAGGTTCAGAAAGGATAAGTAACCTGACTTCAGGTCATGCAGCTTTTAAGTGTCAGAGCTGGAGTGCCAACCCAGGAGGCAGGACTGCGGAGTTCTAACAATTAACCCTGCTGCTATATTGCTTCCAAATATTAAAAAACAAACAAACAAACAAAAACCCCAAAATGTTGATTTGAAGAGTAATCACATTGTTAGCCTGTCTGGGCGTCAGTCTGCATATGTTCCTTGGGCTGATGCCATTAGGCAGAAATGCAGAACCTTGAGGAAGTGACAGTATCTTGAATGATATTGAAGAGAGAATATTCATGAGGCAAAGCAGGGCAGAGAGTCAGGCCGGGGATAGGATGGATTTTCTGGTGGATCCACAGACTCTCAGGAAGGGTGTCTTGAAGAATGTTGTGTTAGGGTGAGGAGGGATGAATCCAGGGCTCTCCGGAGCAAGGTAAGGGAGTGACTTTCTCCTGGGGGAGGTGAGGCCAGGGGCTAGGGTGCGACTTAAGACTGCTGGGCCCGGGCAGGAGGGCCCCACGTGTTATAAACACACAGAAAGCCGTCACTCGGGTGTGGCACTTAACATTGGCACGGTGTGACCTGCATCTCCAGGACTTTGCTCTCTGACACCATGCGGGCTCCAGCAAATGCTTCTCCATTTGTCCCTCATGGTAAGTCCTTGGAATGAAAGGTGGCTGTGTTTTGATGTGAGGAAGGTTTGGGGGCTGTGTTGCCACCAATATCAGAAAAGAACACTGCTTCGAAGTGCAAGGAGGATTTTGGTGGCAGAAGCCCTTTGGTGGGGAAAAAACTAATTAACTTGTGAAAATATTCATCTCAGATAGCATAAATGCTATTTTACCAAATATCATTTTCCAGAAGTACCAAGTATCCATTTTCTTGCTTCTCTTTAATTTCCAGTTTCTGGTGCTGGAGATATTCAGGAATTAGCATGATATTAATATTTGCAACAATGTCTGAGGAACATTTGCAACCTAAACAATTCATATTACTCTTAGTTTTGTCTATATGTACACCTAGATATAACACAGATGAGGCATAACACCTATGTTTTACATGAGCAGCAATCAGATGGACTTTGGATGCTAGAATTACAATGCTTTATTGCAGTTTAAAAATAAAGGATACTTTTATAAAAAGTCTAAATATAATCAAGTTAAATATTCAGAACATCAAAAATGTCATCATTATTTAAAATTTTATATTCATTAATTATAATTTGTATTTTACCATTAAATTATAATGGATAGTTATCAATATTGAAATATTATTAAAATAAATTTAAAATATAGGTGAACATAATTTTACTTTTTCATTTTTTCACAGTTTTGATGAGACTTTAATGAGGCAAATTTAAATAGAATCACATTTTATATTAATCTTTTTATCATTGAGAATGACTAGAATGAATACAAGTCAAGATTGTGATAAAAATATAAAATAGAAGAGTAAAGCTCGGAAGCTGAAAAGAAACAGAAAATTGCCCAAGAGATGATCTGCTTAAATCTTTAAAAGCTGCAGAAATAACAAAAGTGAATAGGCTTTCGTTGGACCAGTCCATATAAAGTTTTTACACAGAACCTTACAAATTATTTACCTAATGAAGATTTAATTAGTAATCTAAACAATGAGAAAGTAAAAGGGAATTATTCATATCAAATTTACAACTCAGAAGCCATAGATGCAACTTATGCCTGCCTAGGAGACATGAAGAAAAGTACATTGGTGAAATTAGCCCAATGGGAGGACAATGATGAATGGAAATCTTGGGGGCTTGACTGCGCTGTTGGGAGGCTGGCTCTAGGAAATGGCCTATCATGTCTTCCTCACCACAGGAGAGTATTTCCTTAAAACACAGTCCCATCCAGATGAATGGCTACAAATTTTGTTTGGATGAACATGGCAAGATAATTTATTATTTCATTTTATACCAACATTCTTTCATTTGGAGAAAGAAATTACAGAAACTGGCTTTTATATGTTAAATTCAAAGACCATATTTTGTTCATTCATTCTGTACCAATTACAATCAATCTTGAAGTTTAGCTTTGGGTAAAGTAGGTATTTATAGCCAGAAGAGGAAAATCACTTGTATACACACACAAAAAAATCACATAAGCAATTGTTTGAGGGAAAAAAAAGGTGAATAAGCAGCAAACAATTAACAGTACTTAACAAAAACAAGTCAACACCAACACAGAACATTGGTGTGATATTTTTAAAAGAAAAATATTTATGTGTACAATATTTAGCCAAACAAAATGATGCTTTTCATGGTAACAGCACAGTAACAGCACGGAAAACAATGGAAAGTTGTCTGGGTTTTATATAAATGATTTAAAAATTTTCTGTTAGACTGATCAAATATGAAAGAGATTTTAAAAAGAATCAGATGATCATTATTGACAATGGAGGATTAAAAAGAGATTATTAAATCAATGGATAATAAAATGATAAGAACATACATAATTTTTTTTGAAGTATAATTGATTTACAATGTGTTAGTTTCTGGTGTACAGCAAACTGATTCAGTTATATATATATATATTCTTTTTCATATTTTTTCCCATTATGGTTTATTACAGGATATTAAATGTAGTTCTCTGTGCTATATAGTAGGACATTGTTGTTTATCTATTTCATATGTAGTAGTTTGTATCTGCTAATCCCAAACTCCTAATTTATCCCTCCCCATCCCCTTTTGCATTTGGTAATCACAAGTCTGTTCTCTATGTCCGTGAGTCTGTTTCTGTTTCACAAATAAGTTCATTTGTGTCATATTTTAGATTCCACATATAAGTGATATCATATGGTATTTTTCTTTCTCTTTCTGACTTACTTCACTTAGTATGGTAATCTCTAGGTCCATCCATGTTGCTGCAAGTGACATTATTTCATTCTTTTTTATGGCTGAGTAGTATTCCATTGTGTCTATATACACCACATCTTCTTTGTTCATTCATCTGTCAGTGGACATTTAGGTTGCTTCCATGTCTTGGCTATTGTAAATAGTGCTGCTATGAACATTGGGGTGCATGTATCTTTTCAAATTATAGTTTTCTCTGGATATATACTTAGAAACTGGATTGCTGGATCATATGGAAATTCTATTTTTAGTTTTTTAAGGAACCTCCATAATGTTTTTCATAGTGGCTGCACAAATTTACCTTTCCACCAACAGTGTAGGAGGGTTCCCTTTCCTCCACACCCTCTCCAGCATTTCTTTGTAGACTTTTAAATGATGGCCATTCTGACTGGTGTGAGGTGGTAGCTCATTGTAGTTTTGATTTGCATTTCCTTTATAATAAGTGATGTTGAGCATCTTTTCATGTGCTTCTTGGCCATCTGTATGTCTTCTTTGGAGAAATGTCTATTTAGGTCTTCTGCCCATCTTTTGATTGGGTTGTTTGGTTTTTTTTGTTATTGAGATATATGAGCTGTTTGTATATTTTGGAAATTAAGCCCTTGTCAGTTGCATCATTTGCAAATATTTTCTCCCATTTTTTGTAGGTTGTCTTTTCATTTTGTTTGTGTTTTTCTTTGCTGTGCAAAAGCCATTTGTTTACTTTTGCTTTTATTTCTATTACCTTGGGTGACTGACCTAAGAAAACATTGCTACAATTTATGTCAGAGAATGTTTTGCCTATGTTCTCTTCTAGGAGTTTTATGGTGTCCTGTCTTATATTTAACTCTTAAAACAATTTTGAGTTTATTTTTGTGTATAGTGTGGGGGAGTGTTCTAACTTCATTGATTTACATGAGGCTGTCTAGCTTTCTGAACACCACTTGTTGAAGAGACTGTCTTTTCTCCATTGTATATTCTTGCCTCATTTGTTGAAGATTATTGATCGTAGGTGTGTGGGTTTATTTCTGAGCTCTCTGTTCTGTTTCATTGATCCATATATCTATTTTTGTGCCAATACCACACTGTTTTGATTACTGTACCTTTGTAGCATTGTCTGAAGTCTGGGAGGGTTATGCCTCCAGCTTTGTTCTTTTTCCTCAGGATTGCTTTGGCAATTCTGGGTTTTTATCATTACATATAAGTTTTAGAATTATTTGTTCTAGTTCTATGAAAAATGTCATGGGTAATTTGGTAAGGATCACCTTAAATCTGTAGATTGCTTTGGGTAGTAAGCCACTTTAACAATATTAATTCTTACACTCCAAGAACATGGAATATCTTTCCATTTCTTTGAATCATCTTCAATTTCCTTTATCAATGTTTTATAGTTCTCAGCATATGTCTTTCACCTCCTTGGTCAGGTTCATTCCTAAGTATTTTATTTTTTTGATGTGATTTTAAAAGGGATTTTTTTTTTTTTTTACTTTCCCTTTCTGATATTTCATTGTTAGTGTAAAGAAATGCAACAGATTTCTGTATGTTAATCCTGTATCCTGCTACCTTGCTGAATTCATTTATTAGTTCTAGTAGTTTTTGTGTGGAGTGTTTAGGGTTTTCTATGTATACTGTCATGTCATCTTCACATAATGACAATTTTACCTCTTCTCTTCTGATTTGGATATCTTTTATTTCTTTTTCTTGTCTGATTGCTGTGGCTAGGACTTCCAATACTGTGTTGAATAGAAGTGGTGAGAGTGGGCATCCTTGTCTTGTTCCAGATTTTAGCGAAAGGCCTTCAGCTTTTCACCATTGAGTATTATGTTGGCTGTGGGTTTGTCATAAATAGCTTTTATTACGTTGAGATATCGTTCCTCTATACCCACTTTGGTAAGAGTTTTTTTTATCATGAATGGATGTTGAATTTTATCAAATGCCTTTTCTGCATCTATTGAGATGATCATGTGGTTTTTGTCTTTTCTTTTGTTGATGTGGTGTATCACACTGATTGATTTGCATATGTTGAACCATCCTTGTGACCCTGGGATGAATCCAACTTGATCGTGGTGTAGGATCTTTTTTATGTGTTGTTGGATTCAGTTTGCTAATATTTTGTTGAGAAAACATACATAATTTTAAAAATAGAAAATATTACTCAGTTCAACTAAATTGTAGCAGAGTCAAAAGTCATGTTGAATAACTTACATTTATGGTACTCATCGCTAGACTATCAGAAGAAAACAAGAAACATAAAATTAATGAGACTTTTATTGGTTTTACATCTGTTGTGAAATATGCAGGGTTTGTCTTAACTGAAGACATAGCTTTAAATTTTAGCCACTTATTTGAAAGATTGTTGAGGGTAAGCCTATGATAATTATGCTAACATGGTTGTTAAAGAAAAAGGTAAAGTTTAGAAATTTAGCTGAAAATACAGAAGCATTCTCTAAAGATTATTTTGAATTTTAACGAAGACAAGCATAGCTTCAGCAGTGCTGATAGCAATGGCATTCCTTAGAACAACTCAAAGATTATATACATTGTTTTCAAAATATTTTATTGTTATTGCCCAAAGGTGGAACATCTTGATGAAACACATACCAAATCTGACTTTACAAACTCTCTTAGCTCTACAATGGGAATTCTAATGAAATGCTGTTAAAGCAACTAGATTTAATCTAGACAGGATATGAACTACATTAGTAGAATTAAGCAGAACAATATAAGATCCTCAAATAAAGAGCAAATATTGGTCTTTGGCAGAAAGTTAAATTAATTTTGAATTTTCACCATTCAGTTATTTGTTACGAACTTTTGTTTGCTATAAATAGTGTTATCAAAGATTTATAAAAACAGAAACAAAAACAATCAAAGCCCTGAACCATTTAAAGTTTGGTTATTTCACTTTTAAAACAATTCTAAAAAAGTATTTAAAAGTTTAGAGAAAAGTGTTATTCTCAAAAAAAAAAAAAAAAGCTAAATGATAAATATGCAACAAAAGTACAATTCCAGTAAAATATAAGTGAATTCAAACAATGAAAACAAAAACGTTTGCATGAAGGAGGAGATTCATATATATACAATCTGGAAACTGGTTTCTATAGACTATTTTCTGGCCATTCTAGATTAAGGTATTATCTTGATTAGAGAGAAATTTGAACAAATAAACCAACATATTGCTATTTTCAGTTTTCTTTATAATAAGCCAGTCCAGAAAAATTAAAAAAAGAAGAACCTATGAAATCCTGTATTGATCTAGATATTGTAAGAGAAGCTTAAAATGACTATATAAGTGATAGCGATTTATATAATGAAATGGAAATATTTTGTATTTCCAATGACAACACTAATTTATCATATATGACCCCGTTACAATTGTTTGAGCTTGGTATGTAAAATTTATGATTCATTTCCAATCTAAGTATTGCTTTAAGGGGGCTCCTAGACCCAAGGAGGAGAACATCTGTGTGCCCCTGGCATTGTATCTGATGCCAGACACTGCCCTTACCTGTGCCTCTTGGTGGTAGTGGGGTGCAGACAGAAGAGGGTCATGGGGAAGCTCATTCAACCCTCAACAGAAGCTATTCATCAAGGGTCCTCAATATGCAAAATGGTCTGCCTTTATTTTTCTGGGTCATTCCAGAAGGAGAGAAGCCTGACTTGGTGATGGGAAGGGGAAGAAGTTTCTGTGAGTGAGAAGGGGCTTGCCTGGCAGGAATCTGGGCTGTGGGCTGAGCATGGATGACCCCAGAGATCCGATGAGATGTCCACTGCAATTGAATTTCCCATGTGTTTTGGAACATTTCCTATTTCTGATATTTTGGCTCAGCAGGTTTGGTGCTGGGAGGTGTAAGAAAGCAGCAGGCGTAGCAAATGGCCTGGGTGCAAAACCCTGATTCATCATGTATTATCTTGTGGCCTCAGGCAAGTTCACGAACCTCTCTAGGCCCTGTTGCCTCCTCATCTATAAAACAGGGCTAATAGTACTCACCTTGCTGGGTTCCCTGTGGCACCCACGTCTCAGGTTTTCCTAGATTGAATGCTGCATCACTGGTGACTACCACAGTACTTACCACAAGTGCAGCTCAACAAATGGCTGCTGACTGCAAGTGACAATTGGGACACAGCAGGTGTTAGTGGATTATTGGGTCAGACAAACCCAAGATCAAATCCTAGCTACATTCTTTATTAATTGTGCAAGTTACTTCATTTACTCCACCTCCCATTCCTTGTCTGTAAAGTGGGGATAATTAGAGAGCATGCCTCATAGGCTGTTGTGATGCTTACGAGAGGAAATGTACGTGTGGTCAGCCATCGAGAAATCCTAGCTGTGACGACTGTAAACAGGCGTGGGGAGCGCATTGAATGTGGCGTCGGGCTGCACCCAGGTTCCCGATCTGATAAATAACCAGCCCTCTGACTTGGCCATGTCACCGAAACCCAACCTTTCTGAGCCTTGTTTTCTGATCTGTCACATAGAGATGTTGATGCTTCATTGCCTCTGGACCATTGTATAGTTCAGATGAGGTGACATATGGGGAAGTTTGACATCCGTGAAGCACTCACCGAATAGAAAGCATCATTGTACTCTGACCCCTGTTGTGTCAACCACCTGAGTCCTCCGTGGGCCGTCAGCATCCTTGGTAATGGCCCCTGAAGGTTGAAATTCCTTTCCTTTTAGGAGTTTCTTTTCATGAGGGTCTGCTGCCCCCTGGTGGGTGATATCACCATGTTGCAAACAATTTTCTTGGAAAAGATTAGGGGGGGCTTGGCTCAGGGCCTTTAGGGAAGCTACAACTTTCCGGCTGTTGCCTGGAGCACTGAGTCCCCCAGCGCCTGGTGTCTGAGGCTGCAGAGCTGCTTTGGGGGCCGGAGGCCATGGCGCATCTGGAAGTGTCCGCTATGACTGGCTGGCCCGTGGCCCACCTTCTAGTCCAGACTAAGTGTGGACACACTCACACAGAGGGTGGAATATTCTCCCAGTTTTCTTCTCAGGGAGAGGAGAAGAGAAGCTTGGGCAGCCAAAACTCAGACTGAGGATGGGGTGGGATAAAACTTCAGCTCCTGGGGAGAGGCCTTTGTTGAACCCGCTAGAGGCCTGGGGTCCAAGTGGAATTTCTTTCGAAAATTTCTCTTCAGAAGGCAGTTTGACATAGGAAGTGCTTAGATTCATGGATCAGGTTGCCTGGGTTCAAATCCTGAGTCCTCCAAACAAAATGCTTCTCTAAGCCTCTAGGAGGAGAGACCAACTTGCAGACCGAAAGCAGGAAGGATGCTCTTCTGTGCGAGAGGAGAAGGGATCCTCCTCCTCCGAGCCTTAGACTTAAGGGCTTGCAGCTCTAGCTTTTTAAAAACTGAAGGTGCTCAGCCCTGGGCAGCTCCTCCCTCCCTCCGCCCTTCAGCCTCCGGCTATGGGCAGCAGCAAGCTACAGTCTGTGTCCCTGTGGCAGGACTGGTGAGGCAGACAGATGTGGAGAGGAACTGAGGCTGTGGACAGAAGCATTTGCTTAGAAGCCCACTGTTGAGCATAGACAAGCAGGCGGTGTCAGCAGGCCTGCAGCTGCCCGCCCACCCTGCGGGGTCACTGCTTTGTCCTCTAAAGGCCCCACCCTCTGCTCTCACAGCCTGCACCCAGCACTTGGTGTACACTCTTGCCCGGATGGGATGGAGACGGGAATAACAGAGTGGCTTCCACTGTGGAGGGAGCCGGGCTGAGGCCTGCCTTCCCCAGAGGAAGAGACCCTCCAGGTGGAAGCCTTGCACCCGCTCTACATCCCAGTGCTTTGCAGGACTTGTGTCTCTGGATTTGCATGCAGGGCTTTTGCTGCCCGTGCTTCCCCAGCACCGGGGCCAGGAGGACACTGGTATCTCCTGCTCCCAGTGCAGAGAAGTCTTTCTGCACAGGAGCCTGTGGCCTGACAGGCAGCAAGGGAGTCTCGTGGCCACACTGCTGTGTCCTCTGCAGCTGAGGGAGGCCTTGAGGGCCTGGCTCCTGTGCTCCAAACACCTCATGGCCCTGTCATTCTTCTGCTGGGAGGGAGGACATCTGGTGCTGTCTTGGGAACCAAGAGCTCCCACACCACTGAGCTTCTTCCAGGCCAAGAGAGGTGATGTTCAGCTTTTCTGCCTTTGTGAGACTTATTTTTTTATACCCACAGATGACAATTTATTCATCCTTGTCCCAATTATGAAAGTGTCCTATGTTTTATTGCCAAAATATTGGCAAAGCCAAGGGTGGAGCATGGGAACAAGAAACTCAAAACCAAGTATCATCTCCCCACTCATAAATAATCAATGTCAAGATTCAAAGATTTTTGTTTTATTAAAAAAATGTTAGAACTGTAGAAAACTGGAAAGAATGATAGAATGAATACCTATATTCCTTTCACTAGATTTACCAGTTACCACCACCTGCCGTATTTCCTTCACATCCTGTTCTCTACATTTTCTGTGTGTGCAGAAATGATGACATTTCACTTTCAGATATTTAGCAGGCATTTTGTAAAAGTTAAAAACTTCTACACAGGGGCTCCCCTGGTGGCGTAGTTGTTGAGAATCCGCCTGCCAATGCAGGGGACACGGGTTCGAGCCCTGGTCTGGGAAGATCCCACATGCCGCGGAGCAACTAGGCCCGTGAGCCACAACTACTGAGCTTGCGCGTCTGGAGCCTGTGCTCCGCAACAAGAGAGGCCGCGATAGTGAGAGGCCCGCGCACCGCGATGAAGAGTGGCCCCCGCTCGCCGCAACTAGAGAAAGCCCTCGCCCGGAAACGGGGACCCAACACAGCCATAAACAAACAAACAAACAAACAAAAAAACAAAAAAAACCAACTTCTACACAGCCACAACATCCTCATCACAGCTGAGAAATGATGAACAATTTTACAATATCATCTAACCTACATTCTAGATTCCAAGTTTCAAATTTCTCCACTTGTCTTCAAAATGTCTTTTATATTTGTGTGTGCGTGTGTTTGTGTGTGTTTTAAACCTAAGTGCTATGCAACGTATTGAGTTGTTATGTTGTTAGTGTCTTTTCATGATATTGACTTTTTTGAAGAGTCCAGGCAGGTTGTGTTGTAGAGTGTCCTACAACTGGAGTTGTCAGATTGTGTGCTCATGGGATTCAGGTTAGACATTTTGGCGAGAATACTTCATTGGTGGTACTGTATTGCTTCTTGTTGTGTCATCTCGAGAGGTTCCTGATGTCGGGTTATATCACTGCCTTTAAATGCTGCTTGTGCATCTGAATCGCCTGGGGGAGCTTTCTTCTAATACAGATTCTTGGGCTTCGCACCTGGAGTTTCAGTTTCATTGGTCTGTGGTTTGCTCGGCACACTTGCATCGTTTAAAACTTCACAGGGATTCTGCTGGGTGGCCAGGTTGAAACCCATGGGGGCACAGCCTTCCAGCCTCGCTCTCTTTTGTGAATTAACACCACCCATCCACGCCCTGTAAAGCCTCCCTTCCAAACCGACAGAACTGGAGCAGGGCTTCCTAATCCCCTGCCTCTTCATCAGCCCAACCTCCTCCCGCCTCCTGTGGGATCGCGAGAGATGACTCACCCCAGCCACTTTGCGCTGGGACGCAGACTCAGGCACTGGGATGGATCTTGCCCTCACTCTGGGGTATAGATGGTGGTGGGTGTGACCGTGGGTGGGGCCCGTGTCAAGGAAACTGGAAGGACCTCTCCCTGGGGATGGGAGGGGCAGTGTGCTCCACCTACCCCTTGGGGTGAGAAGGAGGGAGCTTATGTGATCTGAGCCCCTGGATTTTCTTCCCACGGCTGGAGTGACATTTCTGGAAAGATCGGACTGACTTTGAAATTAGGAATTTGAAGATACTCAGCATTCCCTCTTCCTGTTGCAGCAGATTAGCCACTGACAATTCCCACACCCCCAACATTTGTGTACGCAGACACACACACACACACACACACACACACACACACACACACAGGGCTGTGCCTGAGCTGAAGCAAAGCTGGGTTCTGGCCAGACGCCCCCACTGGCTGCTCCCAGCATCCTCCCCTCTCCTGCCTCTTCTCCCCGCCGCCAAAGGGGTCTACACACACACACACACACACACACACACACACACACACACACACACACACAGAGACTCAATCAAGAGGTGCAGAGTGGAATGGCAGGGGAGGAGCTGCAGGGGGATGAAGACGGGTGAAGACAGAATCCAGCAAGTGTGACAGTGTGCTTTAGGCCGAAAAATCCAGCTGGTCAACCGAGAGTTAAACCATCATGGTGGTAACAAAAGGCCGATGGCTGTGCTAGGCTAGTAGGCTAAGTCAGGCAGGATTCAGTAGCTGGCTGTGTCTCCCTGGGTACCTTGTACAGTAACCACTTGGAGGTCTCACGCTCAGCAGTGGAGCGCACAAAGGTACAGTGAATAATTGAACGCGTGAGAAGCTGTGGTCCCAGGGAGCTGGGGACCCTTAGATGGGGACAACAGACCAGACGGGGCTCAGCCTTGTCCCTGGAGCATCACTCTGTCTCCACCTGGAGGTTGTGACGAGCGCTGGCTGGCTGGAACCCGACTGGATCCTGGGAGAGAAACCACTTCTAATCCTCCTGAGGGTCAACAGTCTACCTGCTTGGGGCTTCTGACCTGGAAGCAGGAAGCCTCTCATGGGGTCGGGTTGGCTGGAGGTAGGCACATCTGGCTAGGCAAGGAGCCGGAGCCCCTGTGACGGAGGCCAAGGCCAGCTGCACAACACCCCTCACATGCATGGATGCCTTTGGAAATACCACATTCCAAAAAGAAACTTCAGAATACTCTACCTTGTCATGTATTCACATATATGCACTCACACGTGCACACACCATATACATGTACAAACGTGCACATATGAGTTAGGACTCAGGGCCAAGGCAGGTCTGGTCCCTACTCTGCTACTTACTAGCTGTGTAGCCTTGGGCAAGTTGCTTTACCTCTCTGGGCTACAGTTGCCTTCTCTGAGAGAGAGTGAAGTGAGGTGGTTTCTGAGAGCAGAGAATGTCAGAGGGGGATGAAAAGTAGGAATCATCTTCTTCCATCCCTTCATTTTACAGATGCACAATCAGACCAGAAGGAGCTCAGAGGCTATGTCATCTACCCCTTCCTTAGACCACTGGGAGAAGTGAGGCCCAGATAGGGAAAGGAAGTGACTTGTCCTGGGGCACTTTAAAAAAAAAATTAATTAATTAATTAATTAATTTTTGGCTGCCTTGGGTCTTCGTTGCTGCATGTGGGCTTTTTCTAGTTGCGGCGCGTGGGCTTCTCATCGCGGGGGCTTCTCTTGTTGCGGAGCACAGGGTCTAGGCGTGCGGGCTTCAGTAGTTGTGGCACGTGGGCTCAGTAGTTGTGGCTTGCGGGCTTTGGAGCACAGGCTCAATAGTTGTGGTGCATGGGCTTAGTTGCTCCACGGCATGTGGGATCTTCCTGGACCAGGGCTTGAACCCGTGTCCCCTGCATTGGCAGGTGGATTCCAACTTCTCCAAAACCAAACGGGAGAGGAAGAAGATGGTGGGTAAGCAGTGAAGAAATGGGAACACACAAGGTGACAAAGCCAGCATTGGTCATTCGGGGGTTGGAATGGCAGGAGGCATGAGACTGTGGGTGTTGGCAGGCTGTCTCTGCAGTTAGGAGACTACAGGAGAGAAGTTCTGTGTGTATGTGTGTTTTGGGACACAGAGGCAGTGTTTGGTACGTACGGGTGCTAAGGGGTGTAATTGTGAGCTTGTGCACGTGGCTGATATTGATGTTTCAAATTGCTTGAGGTCAAAGTTTCAACCCTTTAATATAGTTTTGTCAATGACCTGAAAGAACTGAGTCCACATTTTGTGTTTTTGGTGGATTTTCAGTCTGAGACACGTAGCTCAAACAAGAAGGTTTAATCTAGAGGTTCCCTGAGTGGTTTCATGGAGTGTTAACTGTATTTCATGGAGTGGTTGGGGCAGGGTGGGGGGGCGGGGATGTTTGGAAAATACTGGGGTTGACCAAGACCTTGAGGTTTCCTTACTAAGTGTAAGTCTTCTTAGAGCCTTAGAGCTTTGTGAGTCTCCAGGTGAGGGCCTGCTCTGCGGCATCCCTCAAGCTGCTGGACCATGAATCCTTTTCCTTGGGGCTTAGCATCTCAGGAAGCCAGAATTTTATGGACCACCGTTTAGGAAACATTGTTTGAGTCCTAGGCATTTTTTAAGTCATAAAAATAAAGAAAAAAAAGACCTTCTTATTTTTAGTATGAAAAACTTAACTCATGCCGTTGATTTCAAGCAACATTTAAAAAGACTGTATTCAAAGACGATGGTAAAGACTCTGCTAATTTTTTCAGCGATTCATAACATTTGTGATGAGACAGCATAGGACTTGTTCCTTGCGTTCTTCTGATTGAGCAGTTTTACGCTCGATGTCTGTTCTTTTATTTGACTTGGAAATTTAACATACATGTGTAACGTAAACTCTCAGGCTAGCACTTGTTCTGTTCTGCCCAAACAACTCAAGGACTTGAGCATGCCCTAACTCCAATCTTCCTTCCTGACCTGTATGCCATTGTTGTCCAACATCTTAGCTCTGTCTTATGTTTGGAAGCCCCCCAATTAGACATTACGAGTATTGTTTTATACATCAGTGTTTGTATAGATTTGTTCACATGCTAACAACTCAGCTTGCTTTCCTCATTCCTTCTTGCATTGCAGACATTAAAGTTTTCTTATTGAGGGTCTGTTGGTAACAAGCTGTGCTTTGTTTTGTCTACAGATTTCTTTAAATCACTTTATTCTTGAAGGATAGTTTTGTTTGGTATTAAATCGAGGTGGATGGTTTTTATCTCCAAAGTTTATTTCCTTCATCTATTAGATGTGGACAGTAAATATCTTCCTTAATGACCACATCAGGAGGTTCTTGGGAGGACCATATGGCATAACAACTAAAAAGCTTTAAGCAATAAATGTCAGATGTTCTGTTTGTCCTGTGCTCCATAAGAAAACTTTGGAAGTTGTGTAAGACAGAGCTAACTTTCTCAGCAAACAGGCTCTTTGCCACATTGTCCTGCACAGTGTTTCTCAACCTTGTTTTCATTATTGTCCTTGTAAGGAGACTTCTTAGGTATTTTTTCCTAATTACTTCTCCGTCATAAAATTTACTACTACAGATATACTGCATATCTATTATGTACTGTATGTAAATCTGTGCTTTATACACAAGAAGAGCAAAGCTTTTTTTGCCCTGCCCCCCCACCCCCATCCCGCCCCGGTCCCTTCTTTGCTCCCTTTGGGGTCATATCACCTTCGTAGAGAATGCATGTCCTAGTGGCATTAGAAAATGAGCAGCATTTTCAAGCCACAGCATTGCCTAAGCGTGAAAGGATCAGGCTTTGGAACTGGATAGACCTGAGATTGAATTCCTGCTCTGGCACTGACTAGCTGCATGTGTCACATTGGGCAAGTTACTTAACTTCTCTTTTAGAGCTGAAATATGGTGACAGTAATTAAATGAGCATTTAGTATCAGACCTGTAATATAGTAACAGTTCAATAAATGTTAGTTATTAACTAACATTTCCAAATGAGTTTGCATTCCTTAACACTTTTCTTTTGTCATTTTATTATAAAAACAGCACACACATGTTTTTAACATATGTAGCATGAAGGAAAAATAAGTTATCGAATTCCATCTCTCCCCCTCTCCAGACCCAACCCCCCAGACTGTAAGGGAGACCCCACAGGAGGAAGAGCCCGTGGAGGTGCCTGGCTCAGTGGTCCAGTGGGAAGGAACTCTCCCTGAGGGGCCCAAGGGGGAACCCTGGGGCTGGGGAGGCAGACAGAGGTCCTGGCAGACAGGTTCTCAGGGCAGCTATGCAGAGGCCGCCACCAATGTCCAGCTACCTCTGAACACACTGGAGGAAGTTCCCCAAATGTCTGAAAGAAGTAGCCTGAAGACCTTTACCTTTCTCTAGGAGAGTGGTTCTCAAGATGTGGTCCCTGGCCTGGCAGCATCAGTATTACTGGAGAATTTATTAAAGGTTCAAATATTTGGGCCCCCACCCAGATCTACTGAATCAGAAACTCTGGGTTTGGAGCCCAATTTGTATTTTAACAAGCCCTCCAGGTAATTCTGAGTACCTCTCAGGTTTGAGAACCATCGCTCTGGAACAAGTGTTCCCTCCCACAATGTCTCCTGGAGGGCAGGATTGCAAAAGGTTTGCTAAGGGAGGGGCTGGCTGAATCCCTCCTAAGGAGAAACAGGGGTTGGAAGTTTAGAAGGCTTTGAGCCAGAAGCCAACTGTGAATGCTTGAACATTCCTCTGAGACTTCTATTGCGGCTGGATTCTGTTCAAAAGGAGCTGTTACTTAGAGCTCAGTTTGGAGCTTGAACTGAACACAATCACTGACAGATATGTACAGGAGTGTGCCTGTGTGTTGAGAATCTTTTTCTGCGGAATATTATGTTTTCTTTCTACCTGAAATTAGAATGTCAAGGCCATGCCAATGTGTGGTTTAGGCAGAGAGTACATTGTATGTTTTGGCCCAAAGTGTTTCATGAACCCAAGGTTAATTTTGTGCCGGTCAACCTGACCCACTCAGAAGAATGTTCGAAGTTTATCTAAAGTTAAGGTAGTTGAGCCAATATTAGTTCCTCTGCTTTGTTGTTAAAAAAAAAAAAAATCAGTGGGATATAAGCTGCTTTCCTTCCACCAACCCCTAAACCTTGGGGCAGAGAGAGTGGTCAGTGAGGAATTAGGCCAGGCTACACACAACAGGAAACCCCAAATGGCAGTGGCTTATACACATAAGGGTTTTATTTTCTCACACCAAAGAAGTCTGGTGGTAGGCAGTTCAAGGTCCATGGTTATCAAGATTCAGTCTCCTGGGACTTCCCTGGAGGCGCACTGGTTAAGAATCCACCTGCCAATGCAGGGGACACGGGTTCGAGCCCTGGTCCGGGAAGATCCCACATGCCGCGGTGCAACTAAGCCCGTGAGCCACAACTGCTGAGCCCGCGTGCCACAACTACTGAAGTCCGCGCTCCTAGAGCCCGTGCTCCGCAACAAGAGAAGCCACCGCAATGAGAAGCCCACGCACCGCAACGGAGAGTAGCCCCCGCTCGCCATAACTAGAGAAAGCCCGCGCACAGCAACAAGGACCCAACGCAGCCAAAAATAAGTAAAATAAAATAAATAAATTTATATAAAAAAAGAGTCAGTCTCCTTTTTTATTTCTGCCCCGTCATCCTAGCTTGTGACTGCCATCCTCAGTGAAGGTCACCGCATTCCTAGAAAGCAGGACTGAGGAAGGCGGAAACAAAAGGGGGCCGGGGCAGCCTTCGCTGTGCCTCCCCGGAAGCCCCCACAGAACTATCTCTTACATCTCATTGGCCAGAAAACTAGTTGCAAAGGTATCTGGGAAATGTAGTTTTATTTCCAAAGGCAATGATCCCAGCTGTAAATCAGAGTTCTGTTACTAAGAAGGAAAGTGGGCTGGATAGTGCGGTAAGCAGATAATAGCTTGTGCCCTATGTGAGACTGCTTCTATTGATGTACAGGATCTTCCAGGGGCTGAGGAGAGAGCACTTCATAAGGGCCGAGACTTGGCCACAGCCTTGAGATATCCTGAGACACAATCCTGTTTCCCAGCTTCTTGCAGGAGGGTGGAGAGGGGGCTCCCGTGCTGAGCTGTGCTCCAGGACCATCTCCATCCATCCCCAAGGGGCAAGTGCAGGGCTTTGGCCTCTCCCTCTCCTCATTCCCTGACAGCTTTGCACGCGATGTTTGCGTGCCCCCTTCCTCCATTTATGTATCCTGGGTCCTCACTCTTCTTCCTCTGTTTCTATTTGACAAATGAAGAAACTGAGGCTCAGGGAATGTAAGCAACCGTCCTGGCTGCAGAGCCACATTTTAGAACCGGATGTCTCAGGGTCTCCTATGTCATGATGAGTGCCAACGACCTTCTTGTACTCTATTTATCTCCTAGCTGAGCCTGATCCCTTAGAAAAAGCTGGGCTGGGAACTCTGCCAGGATTTCTGGGGAGCTTTAATGGAATAATGGTGCATCTGACAATAGGACAGTGTGTCTTTTTTTTGGAGGTGGTGGTGGAGAGGTTACAGTTAAATAAGTTCTTAGGGGGCAAAATGTTCGAGGGACCTGGATGGGGTAGATATAAGGGCAGAGGTGCTGAGATACCTTTAGCTTTGGGGAGGGGCTGTCTGAGAGAGCCCTTCTGACAATACTACTGAAGGGTAAAGTCATCATTAGCTCTTTCCAGCCCTATGTGGGCATCCTCTCTGGATCCTTTCCTCACTGGGAGGAAGGACTTTCATCCCACAGTTTGCTGGAGAGTGGTTTGGGAGAAATTTGGAGCCAGGTGGAAATTCTTGATCATAAGGATTTCATTTCCTGGTGACTTGAGTCTTTGGGCCTGGATACCGCTCAGAGTTTGAGCAATCAAAGCCTTGGGCCTTGAGGAAGACTCAACAGAATTTGGCTTTAAAAATTAGAATGTGTGACAATAGGGGAATGGTTAGATGAATTCAGGTATGAAAGACCGTGTGGTAATTAAAGAAAAATAGGGATATAGACATAAAAACATCTCTGAGATGTACTGTAAAGTGAAGGAAAGTTGTAGAATAAATTTAAACATACCCTAATAAAGAACCTTCTTCCAAATGCACATGTATGAAACTGTACCAAAAAGGTGCTTTGGGATTCCCACAAACCAGTAAGTGCCCTGAGTCTCACAGGGTTGCTGTGAGTGTTAAATGAGATAATATACGAATGTGCTTTGCAAAAGTTAAAGTGGGAGACAAGTGTAAGGTGGAGGATATGAAACTATACTGTGCCATTACATTCTTGCCCTTGCTCCCAAACTGAATTTGGAATAAGGAAGAAAGGAGAAAACTGAGAGCTTGTTATAGGACAGACACTGTTCTCAGCGCTTCTCATGCATTGTTTGCATGCATTACAACCCTATGAAGCCGGTATTATTATCATCCCCACGTCAGTTGAGGAACTAAAGAATTTTAAGGTAATTTCCACGGTCATTCAGCTAGCAAGTTGCAGTCAGAACTTGAACCCAGGTTCTGACACCAGAGTGCTGTTGTCAGTTGTGATAACATGTTGAAATACCTTACACATATGTATGTTTTTTACCATACACTTCTTGCAGCAGTTTTGAGGAAGCCAAGATTTAAATCTCCAAGAATGAGTATGTGGAACTGATTCTAAACACTACTGAGTACTTACAGGCTTGTGCCAGGCATAGGAATAACAGGAGCTAACATTTTCTGAGCATTTGCTGTGTGCAAGACACTCTTCTAAGTGCTTTACAAGTATTAATTTAATGCACACACTTTAGGTAGGAGGTACTATTACCCCAGTTTAACAGTTGAGAAAAGTGCTGCACAGAGGGTTTAAATAACTTGCCCAATGCAAAGATGTTCGAAATCTGGTCTCCACCCTCAGAGCAATATGGGAGTAATAAATAATAAAACAGTACAGTAAATGCTGCAATATTATATTTATAAAGTTCTAAAGGTGCTCAGAGAGGACAAATCCCTGCAAGGAGAAGATGTGACATTTTGTGTGGGATCCTGGAAGGTGGAAGTGAGCGAGATTAGAGCAGGGGTGACTGCACGTGGAAGGCCCTGGGACTGAATCAGTGAGGCCCCCCAATCTAAAGTCCTGGGTCAGAACCGAGTCGGGTGCCTACTGCAGCGCCGGCAAAGGCAAAGAAACGTGGCACCCGCTGTCTGAGGCTGCTCTCCCGCAGATTCCCACCCTACAGAACCGCACATCCCAGCGGGGGCGGGGGCGGGGGCGGGGCTCAGCTTCTGCTCCAGGCTCCTGCCACAAAGAGCCCCGCCTCACCTTGGACCACGTGATCGGCAAGGGGCAAACTGCGCTCCTGATAGGCTGAAATGGTAAGGGACCGTCTTGGAAGGTAGAGCGATGATTGGTGGATAGGATAAACATGTAAGGGGGCTATCAGGATTGGTTGCCGCCTTCTCCGCCGTGGGAGGGCCGGGCAGAGACGCTTCTCGTAGAGAATTTTTCGGGTAAAAATGTATGGAGCCTTCTATTCCCGCTACAGACTCCTGTGGAGACTTTCCGCCAGGTGTGCGTCACTCTACATCTTTGGAAACCAGATGTCTCTTAAGAAAATTATCCAGTCGTTCTCCACGGTTGTTCCCGCGGTGAGCGCTGCTCCGTCAGCGGAGCTTCTGATTGGCTGCTGTGGGATGGGGCGGGCTAGACAGGAGCCCGGCTTCCCGGCGTTCTCTCCAGCCCAGGGAGGACGGCGCCCCCAGGTGGTTTTCTGGCGTTATTGCTACCCGAAGTCCGCGCTCGGCTTGCTTGGCTCCCAGAGCCAAAGCTTTTTGACCTAGAAAGAGAAAGACCTAGACTCGAACAGATAACCAGCTATGCTGGATGAGAGTGTGGGCTTTCAGGGCTGACTGCCTGTGCTCGGTTTCAGCGTTACACTTTAATCAATTTCCTTTCTTTCCTGCCTGGGTGTCATCTATAAAATAGGTATAATAATAATAATACCTACCTCAGGGGATTGCTGTGAAGTTTCAATTAATATGCTTAAGGTTCCCACAGTGCCAGGCACATAATAGGTGCATAATGAACGATAGCTGGTGGAGATCTGTGAATGAGTTATGTGGAGTTTGAAAGACCAGCCATTATTTCCCAGATTACTCTCTTTCTGTGTCTCTATCTCTGTCTCTCTCAGTTTCCACATCTGTAAATGGGACTAACAGCAGCACCTGCTTAATGAAATTATGGATTAATTGAGATAATACTGGTAAAAATACCCAGTATATAGTAGTCCGTAAATGTTGGCTTCTATTATCATTTAACTGTTATGATTACTGTTTCCATTCTTCCTCCCCCAGGCAAAAGGTCACTTCAGCCCGAGTTGGCCCCTCCGAAAGAGGAATAGTAGTTTACTTTGCCTGGAATTAGAGTGTATAAATCTTTGACATTCAAATGTTTGAAGACCAGACTTGGAAAATCTCTACACCCCTGTCCTGCCCATCATTTCCGTCACTATTTTAGGCACTCTCTTCTTAAGCCCCAGCTGGTACCCGAGAAGAGCATAACATTATAATCATTAACTCCTTGGTGTAGGATTTGTTTATTGGACTATCTTTTAAGTTGACCCTAGTGTTGAACAGTATTTTGAGGGCAGGGACCACAGAATGACATGTGCTGATGGGGTAAGGTAAGGTGTCAGGGGTCTGAAGGACCTAAGTCAACATATACTCTAGGGTGAGCCTGTGACTGGGACCAGGGATGGTGAAGTGTGTGGTGGTGGTTGGGTGCAGGGCAGCCTGGAATCCTTGTGAGTCATGGGAAGAGCACTGGACTAAGACTCCGTGATTTGAACTCTGGATGTAACTTAATCTCTCTGGCTGTGACTTTGGACGAGCCACTTGTATTTTCTGAGGATTAGTTTCGTAGTTAGTAAGATAAAAATGTATTTTCTTGATTGGTGCCTGGCACATAACAAGCAATCTATAAATACTAGTAATTGTTGTTGTTATTATTGTTATAAATTCATCTTCAAAAATATGTTGAGGATTATGGGAAAATGCAGTCTAGTCCCAGTGAGCAGTTGGGAATTTGGCAAGGGTAGACCACCTTTCCTTTTCCACTTTCTATTTGTTTTCTCCTTTGTCTCTATTAAAAAAATCTATCTAGCAGGTGAAGTCACATAAGTGACCCAGTTTGATGAGGTCATCATAATTCCTTGGATGCCTCCCTCCCCTACTGTAAATCTGACCAGCTCCCATCATCTGCCCCAGATACTCCCTTCCCTTTTGGCCTATAAGATGGGACTCTAGTTAGAGCTTAGGCCCTGTGCATGGTGACCTCCATGTACCTTGGCAGCCCCAGGACCCTGGAGGTCTTCTTGGGGTGAATGCCTTAGTAATGGGAAACCCAAAGGTTGAGGTGGTACTGCTGGGAGCAGGTGTGATGGGGGTGGGTGGGTAGGACAGTTGACATCCTCTCCAGTCGTCCTATTCCGCTCACTCTGGGGTGCTATATCTCTCCCATTCTGAAGATGTATGTAGAGCTATTTCTCAGTTAAAAATAAAAAAGAGGCAGAGTAGTGGAAAAATCTGGGGCTTTTGTGTTGGGCACAAAATTACATTTGAATCTAGTCCTTTACTGTGTGATCTCAGAGGAGTTGCTTATTTTCATAGTTTTCTTATTTATACAGTGAGAGATAATTGGAATACTACTAGCAACAAAAAGGAATGAAGTATTGACAAATGGAGTAACATGGATGAATCTCAAATTAATCATGCTGAGTGTAAGATGGCAGACAAAAAGAGTATACACCGTCTGGTCTTATTTATACAAAATTCTAGAAAATGCACACTAGTCTATAGCATCAGAAGGCAGACCAGTGGTTGTCTGGGGACAATGAACTGGAAACGGGTGGAGGGAGGATTACAAAGGGCACAAGGAAACTTTTGGAGGTGGTGGTTTCACAGGTGTATACATATATCAAAACCTATTACATTGCATACTTTAAATAAGTGCAGTTTATTGTATGTCAGTTCCTCAATAAGCTTATCAGAATGGGGATAATAAAACCTATTCATAAATAGTTGTGTTGTTTTAATGAAAAAAACATGCTAAAGTGCCAGGAATTGCTAAAGCAATCAATAAAGGGCATTTTTATTCTCCCGCATTTTCACATATTTTAAAGAACATTATCAAAACATTAGCTTTAGCGTCATATATTTATCTGACAGGGCCTATAAGTGGGCACCAACAATTCAATTACAATTACAATTCAAGTAATACAGGGTACATTCAGGGTATATTTTCTTCCTGCTGTTTTGGGGATCATGGGTATATATATTATATAAGGATTAAATGAGACAATCATGAGAGGAACTTTGAGCAGTGCTGAGCATGTAGTAAACATTTAATATGTTTTGTTTTTTTTGACTACTATTAATCATTATTACAGACTTGATGGATGGCACAGAGTGAGTGATCAGTAAATAATGGTGTAATTACAGTTATTTTGTTGCTATATTGGACAGACAGGAAAGACTTGCTAAAAGATCAAGGAAGTTAATTTCAAAAAAGGGTTTGCCTTTCCTGAGACTCCTTGATGGGGTTAGATTTTTGTATTTGATGACAAATTGTGACATGTACCATCTGGAAGAAATTTGGTTAATGTCCTTTTCAGGAATATAATAACTCATCATGACTGTTAATAAGATAATATTGCAGGTTTTTGATGTGTTCACAGTGAGCAGTGAGTTCAGATGGGAATAAATGGTCCCTAGTCCTAACAAAGTGGTACTAAAATTTGGGAGACATATCTTAGTGTCAGACGTAAGCAGCTCCTGAGAAACTTGTCAAAATGCAGATTTGTGAGGCCTACCCATAAAGATTCTGACTCGGTGATTCTAGGATGGGCTAGGAAGTTGTATTTTATTATGCATACCCAGTTGATTTTGATACAGGTATGCTGTAGACCATACTTTGTGAAGCACTCTCTAAGTCATTTGAGACCTTGGACAGCTCCTGGTGATGCTAGCTCAAGATTTTCAGGACGCAGGACAGCTCCCAGCATCTCTAGCCCCGTATACAGTGGGAAATGAACTTCAGTTCTCTATGGCAGCGGTCCCCAACCTTTTTGGTACCAGGGACCAGTTTCGTGGGAGACAATTTTCCCACCGACCGCGGGCGGGGGTGGTTCAGGCGGTAATGCGAGCGATGGGGAGCGGCAGACGAAGCTTTACTCACTTGACTGCTGCTCACCTCCTGCTGTGCGGCCTGGTTCCTAACAGGCCGTGGACCAGTACTGGTCCGTGGCCCGGGGGTTGGGGACCCCTGCTCTATGGGGCTTGCCCATTTTCCTAGAGAATTAAAAAGCCCAGGTCTCTTAAGACTGCACTTTGGGAAACTAAAAGTTCTGGTTCCTGGTAGCAAATAAGGAGAAGGGGTACCTGGTACACCCTGTAGTAGAAAATATTCTAAGTCCAGGGTGCTTAACTTGGGAACTTTGGGGCAGTTGGGGCACAGGTAGTCTCCAGAGGATCTGAGACTTTCCTGGGCTTGTATGCAAAATTGTGAGGAAGATCGTGGACATATATTTTAGTGGGTGGGGAAATTAACTTTGTCTCCATCTGAGGATGGAAATATTCTGGATCAATGAATATTTGTACTTTTATATACAATTTATGTACTTTGATAGGCCTCTTAAAATTTGTGTCGGTGACTAGAGAATTTTATTTAAGTTCCTTCTGGTTATTCATGTACCTAACAACTATCTCTATCACTTCAACTATGACAACATCAATAAAAACAAGCATACGATCAATCCCTGAAGGCATCCAACTCTGACATTTCAAGTCATAACTTGAAGTACTCTCAAGTGTTGTGATGGAGGTCCATTAAGGTTGGTACAGAATTGGATAGATCTCATCTTGGCTAATCTGGAAACTTTACATTACTAAAATACTATCTTATTATAGGCCACAGTTAATGTGGGAAATGAGGTTGTTGGGTGATTAAGGAGTTTTTTTTCTATATATCATTTGATCTTTATGTGTTCTTATCCTTGATGGGTTTACAAGTAGACAAGTCAGTGGTTAAGGAGTGTTGAGTTAGCTACTATTTGCAGCAGGTCAGACTATTTCTGTAGACAAGGTGATGGCTATTAACAAAATTTCACTTAAAATACATCCCCAAAGGCAACCTTTAATAGTAAGCAAACCATCCCACATTCATCATCTGTGGCCTGTCTGATGGTAGTCTGTAGCTTAATATTCTAATATACATAATATATGTAAAGAGAAAGTCATTCTCTCAAAGGTATAGCTGATTTGAATGATCTGTCCTGAAAGCTGTTGTTTTTTGACTATGGAGAAGACTCTCTTGAGTCAGTGCCAATAAGACTTGAGCTACTCCCGTAGTAGAGAGGAGGGAGCAGAGCTATTAATATGCTCCTCAACTCTTCAGGAGACTAAGGGTATGCATTTGGGAGGCAGTTTGTGTCCATGACCCTGACCTTTTTCTTTCTGTGAGGAATAATGAGATAGAAATGATTGACTCAAGGCTCTTAGCAACTCAGCAAACCTTCTGAACTATCTGTGCTAATTTCAGAGTAAAGATAACCCAGATAGTTTCTATTCTTGGCTTCTGTGACACCAGCTTCTCATGTTTGATTCCCTCCCTCCAGTCTCCCTGGATGCTCCCTTTTAATCTCTTAACTGGCTCCATCTTCTTTGCTTGACCTCCAGGCTCTTTCCTGGGTCCTCTTCTCTAGCTACCCTGTCTTCCTGGTGGATTTCATTTAGTCCCATTATGTTAATACCATCTATATGCAGATGACTCCCAAATGTTAGTCTCCAGTCTTGACCTTTCCTTGAGCTGCAGGCTCAAAAATCAGACTGCCTACTTGACGTCAGACTGCCTCCCTGACTTGGAGGTCTAAGAGGCATTTTAAATGTAATGGGCCCAAGCAGAACTCTTTATTCTCACCTTTTCCCTCTCCCTATGCTGTTCTTCTCCCGGTCTCTTCCTTGGAAAATGGCATCACCTTTTCCTAGTTTTTTAAGATAAAAACCTTGGGGTGGTTCCATTCTTTTCCTCACTTGTCCCATCCAGTTAATCAGTTCTATCTCCAAGATACATCTCCAGTATATTCACTTCTTTCCATTTCTACAACTATCACCTTCAGGTTAAACAATCAACATCTCTCATGTGGACTTAAAAAAAATTATTTATTTTATTTATTTATTTTTGGCTGCGTTGGGTCTTCATTGCTGTGCGCAGGCTTTCTCTAGTTGCGGCGAGTGGGGGCTACTCTTCGTTGTGGTGTGTGGGCTTCTCATTGCGGTGGCTTCTCTTATTGCGGAGCACGGGCTCTAGGCGTGCGGGCTTCAGTAGTTGTGGCACGCAGGCTCAGTAGTTGTGGCTCGCGGGCTCTAGAGTGCAGGATCAGTAGTTGTGACACATGGCTTAGTTGCTCCGCGGCATGTGGGATCTTCCCAGACCAGGGCTCGAACCCGTGTCCCCTGCATTAGGCAGGCGGATTCTTGACAACTGCGCCTCCAGGGAAGCCCTAGACTGTTTTAATGGTCTGTTAACTAGTCTCTCAGCTTCCATTTTTGTTCTACTCTAATCCTTTCTCCGAACAGCAGCCCAAATAAATGATAAATCGAATCATATCACCTCCCTTCTTAATACTCACCAATGACTTCTCATTGAATTTAGTATAAAATTCAGACTTCTTTCTTTCCATTGACATTAAGACCCTACATGATACCATCGTGTCCATCTCCCTAACTCACCTCCTTCTACTCTCTTGTTTTCTCTGCTCCAGCCACGTTGCCTTCTTTCAGTTCCTTAAATAAACCAAGTTTATCCCTACCTCAAAGCTTTTGCACTTATTTCTTCTGCCTGGAATGTTCATATTCAAGAACTTCACACGGCTGCCTCCTTCTCAATATCCAGGCTTAAGCTCCAATGTTATTTTCACGGAGAGAACATTTATTCGTGACAGAGAAATCATTCACTTATTTCTCCTTCAGTCACTATCTCTCTTGTCTCCTGGCTTCATTTTCTTAGTATTTATCATGTACTGGGTACAAATTTTATATGACACATATTCAAACAAGCAAAAGAAGTGGTAGTTTACTTGTTTTTAGTAATAATCGTAGTAAGCTAACTACTGTCACAGACAGCCTTAAATTTCAGTGGCTTGACACAATAAAGTTGGTTTCTTGTGCATGGCACAGTCCCCTGTAGGGTGGGAGATTATGGGAGTGGAGACTGGGAAAGGGGTGTCTGATCTACTTCATGTCCACTCTGATCTCTTCTGAGTGGTTGAAGACTTCTGTCTCTGCTGCCATCAGTCACTGAGGTTGTCATGCTTCTCTGTCATCTAGTCAGTCCATGCCGGTCGTCCAGCATCCTTTTTGTCCAAGGCAAGTTGCCTCTTCTGGTCCACTGGTGCTCTCTCAGACAACTCTGTACCCTTACTGGGATTACGGGAAACCTTTTGATGCTCTCCTGTACCATTCTGTGCTGAAGGAGCCTGGTGGGGCAGGGGGAGGTCATGGTTGGAGGACAGTCTATTGGGTTTTCTTTCTGCCTGAATATGCCAGCCTCCATTCTGCTCTGCTGGGAACAGTCCCTGCTGTGTGAGACATTTTGTGAGGTTTTAAGGAATTCTCTGCTCTCATTCCTGAACCTATTTAGGGGGCTCTATCAACAGCCAACTGAAATTTCTTTTCTGAGAGGGGCCAGGAAGAAGGGGCTCTATCTTAGGGACCATCACCAACCATTTTCTCTCTTGCTTCTATCTACTAATTTTGAAGCTCTTTCCCTCAACTCAAAAAAGGTCTTTGATCTCCTCTCTGAGTGGTGAGAAGACATCTCAACTCTTCTCCTTACAAACTGTGTTTATGGGTAAACCGTATGCCCTCTTCTTCCGGGCTTTGTCTTCTTGATGTTCGAAGCCAGGCTTTTTGAAACGAAACAAAACAAGGCAAAATAAAGCAAAGCGTTTCATCTTCAAACACCTTGATTTTCAATACTATTGTCTCTTCTATGGATAAAAAAATCTATGTACACACTCAAAGCCACTGAGAACAGTGCCAATAGAAAGGGACCGCTGCTTCTTAAAGGGCACGAGGAAGTGAAGTGTGGGTTGAGATGGGGTTGGCTGTGGGAATGAGAAACCTCAGTAACGGTCTCAAAATATTACTCCTCCACCATGTCTTGTTGTGTGTGAGCTCTCTCCCCCAACAGAAAATAATCTCCATGAGAGCAAAGACCTTGACAATCTTTTTTACTTTTACATTCCTGGAGCCTAAAACAGTAAAAATTGTACTGTACAAAGTAAATAATTGTGCTTGTACAAAGTAAGTAATTGCTAATTAAGCAATTTACAATGATTAACTGATATTTGCTAAATGAATGGAAGAAAGCTTTGGCATTTTTCTCAGCCTTGGTTTAAGCTAGGACTTCGGTTTGCCCATCTCTTCCTAATTCTATACCCCTTAAAATGATTTGAATGATCGTGAACTACCAACTAAATTGTGTTGACATTTGAGGAGCTCTTAGCAGACCCTGTCTTTAGACTCAGTCGTATAAATACTCTATAGTCTGAATTCAAGTCCTTTTCTGAAGCACAGTTACCAGGACAGGCACCTGGATTGCTAATAATACAGACTTAAGAGCATTTCTTCTAATGATAAGAACTGAAACAAAATGAGGTTTTGTTATCCAGAAATTAATATAATTTAAGAAGATAGAACTAAAATATACCCATGCTTTATTCTATAACCTATTTTCTTCACATTATTTTAACTTCTGTAGCATTAAAATAGTTTGGGCATGGTAGTCATCTTACACAGATTAAAGCAACTTAATAAAATGCCATTTTATATCATTCAAAGGAAGTAAGTGCTTTACAAAATTTGGAGGGAGAAGAAAAAGAAAGGAAATCCACTTATTTTGAGGCTAAGAGTTTGCTCCCTAGTCACAATCAGACCCTGATAGGCGCCCCTCCCTTCTTTTCCAAGGTCATCACCTAACGTGCCTTGCATGTGCCCAGCCTTCTCAGGCCAGCTAGGTGCTGCCATTTCTCCATCACCTTGGCCATGACATTCCTTCAGCCATTCTTCTACTTTAGGGCTCAGCCTAAATTCCACCTGCTCTTTGTTACCCTACCTTCTCTTCCTACCCATCAGAATCAACTGTCCTTATTCCCATAGCATGCTTTTTATACATCTATTTAGCATGTATTTCATTCTCCCTTGGGTTCGAGTGCGTTCTTGAACCATGTGGTTCTCTCTTACTGGCCTGCAAGCCTCTGGGAGAGGCTCCACTCATCTCCACAGCACTTTGCACTCCACAGGTGCTCAATTGTTAATGCTGTCAGCGAATCAACGCTTACGTGTCTACCGCATTAAGGCGCCCTTAATATAGCTAGGTAAACAAGGCTCTCTGCTTGTGACTAAACAAAAGTCAATTTTACATTATTATTTTCAATTAAACAGACTTGGGTTTTATTTCAACATTGCAAGACAGATGATTTTCTCTTTTTTTAATTCTTTAAATTTTAGATGTAGGACTTACACAGATGACTTGACTTTTTGATTATATGTCATCCCCAGATATATGAGATATATTCGTATTTCTGCCTATTCTCACTGTTCAGAAAAGAAGCTGAATCCTTCATACACATGAACACAAAGAGACACTTCTTTCAGTTTGGTGGGAGGGGGTAGGGTTGAAATTTTACATCTGTGTTCACCCTCTGCTATCTTAGTTTGAATTGCTTTATTAGGCAGAGAGGCCCTTTGGGAACATTTATTCATTGAATACGTATTTATTGAGTACCTTCTATGCATAATACCCTTCTTATTATCTGTATTTACTCTTGGCATAAACTAGCACGAACCACCCACTTTTGAAGGGATTATTAATTTCTTGCCAAACTCAGCCATGCATTGACTATGTTAACTTCTTAATTAAGGAATTGCCAGTTGCTAAAAAGGACAATCCCTGAAATCTCAGTGGTTGAACCAACAGGAGTTATTCACATAAGCACAGTTCAGTACAGGTGTTTCGTGTAGATTCAGGGACCCAGGCTCTTTCCATTTTGTGGTTCTGCTATTTCTGCTATTTCATAGGGCTTCAGAATCCTTTGCTTTCAGCTGGTAGATGGAAAAGAGAGAGGGTAGAAAGTGTGTAGAATATTTTTATAGGCCAGGCCGTGAACTATAGTGCATCATAGCTCACGATCCATTGTCTAGAAGTCCATCACATGGCCCCACAGAGGCAAGGGGGAGCGTGCTAGAGAATTTAGTCTCTGAGCGGCTGCTTCCTTGCAACAATGCTAGCCCTATGGACTGGAGCATCGATTTTCAATCTCTGCCGCTATCTAGGCCAAACAGTGAAGCCGATGAGGTCTGTCTTCTCATGTTTCTGTTCCTTTTGCCTCCCTCCATGATCCTCCCTTCACTTCCTCCCTAGCCCTATAGGTGCCCAGTCATCTGTCCTTCATCAGAAACTGCTCTTAGGAAGGAAGTGATGGTTATGCTGAAGTCTCAGTGACAGATGAGGCTCAGTCTAGGGCTGTTTGCATTTTAACAGAAGAAAGCCTCTGTTTGATATAAGTAAAAAAATATGAAGCTCTAATAAGGGAATCTGAAGGCATGTGAAGTATTTTGGGGGAACAAGAATCACGCAGTCCCTAAAATTAAACCACATGTTAGATCTAACCGTGTCTTTCTACGCAACCCCCCAAACCACAAGGCTGTTACGTATGGGATGGGTTTCTTTATTCTTTCATATAATTTGGAAACTTTCCATAAAGACAGGCTGTTATGGGCTGAATTGTGTTCCCCCCCGCTCCGCACCCCCCCACCCCACCAAATACATATCTTGAAGCTCTGATACCAGGTATCTCACAATGTGACTATTTGGAGATAGCGTCTTAAAGAGGTGATTAAGTTAAAATGAAGCTGTTAGAGTGGATCCTAATCCAGTCTGACTGGTGTCCTTGTAAGAACGGGAGATTGGGACACACAGAGAGACCACAGGGCATGTGCACAGAGGGACAGCCATGTGAGGACACAGCAAGAGGGCAGTCACCTGCAAGTCAAGAAGAGAGGACTCAGAAGAAACCAAACCTGCGCCAATACCTTGGTCTTGGACTTCCAGCCTCCAGAACTGTGAGAAATAAATTTCTGTTGTTTTAAAGCCACCCAATCTGAGGTATATTGTTATGGCAGCCTGAGAAAACTAATACACAGATTCCCCCATTTTATTAAAAAAATTTATTTATTTATTTTTGGCTGCATTGGGTCTTCGTTGCTGTGCGCAGGCTTTCTCTAGTTGCGGCGAGTGGGGCTACTCTTCGTTGCAGTGTGTGGGCTTCTCATTGCGGTGGCTTCTCTTGTTGCGGAGCACGGGCTCTAGGGCACGTGGGCTTCAGTAGTTGTGGCACGCAGGCTCAGTAGTTGTGCCTCACGGGCTCTAGAGTGCAGGCTCAGTAATTGTGGCACATGGGCTTAGTTGCTCCGCGGCATGTGGGATCTTCCCTGACCAGGGCTCGAACCCGTGTCCCCTGCATTGGTAGGCGGATTCTTAACCACTGCACCACCAGGGAAGCCCCCCACCCCAACCCCGATTTTGTATATGGATCAGTGTTTTTAAGTGTGATAGGGGGCTAGGAGAAGGTTTGGGAGCAAGGATCCTCAGCTGTAAAAGAATCACAGATGAGTGAAAGAGCTTAACAACCGAGAGTGAATGGTTTCCATGTTTCCTTGAGAAACCAAGAGTGTAATCTGTTAGATAGTCTCCAGAATAGTGGATTGGCATGGTCAACTCTGAGTTGACGCCTCTAAAACATGGTCAAATAAATTTGTGCTTGTCTCTATTTGTGTTCCTAAGGACTGATTTAAGTTACATGGGAGGAATGGAAGATTTCTGCAAAATGCTTTGACACATGGAAAATAAAATTTCTGGATAAATATTAGTCAAAAACTTCTTGCCCTAAACTACCCTCAAATGTCCAGCTAGCAATCCATAACTAGAAGATTCAAAGGTAAGGTGGCACTGTGGTCAGCACAGTTGGTCTGAAGCCTTGAACTGCCTTTTTTTTTTTTTTTTTTCTTTTCCCCTAAGTAGGAAGAGCCTCAAGTCTCAGTTCGCTTTTGCTTCTGAAACTCAGCAATTGCCAACATATTTTTTAGCACCCAAAGCTGAGTTCAGGACTTGAAAATGCCTTAGGGCCTGCCAACACTGGGTTGGCCAAGTGTTTCTTCCTTCTTGCAGACACACCAGTGGCTCTGGGGCCTTTTCCAGGAAACAGTGTTTAAGAATTCAAACTCAGTCACAAATCCCCTGTGGGCAGACAGGAGAGAGCAGGCATCTGGCATCAAGAGATAGGAAACAGAAGAAACATGGTCCTGTCAAGTTGCTTTCCACAGTGCTTTGTTAGAATGCAATTCTCTTTATCTTAAGAAGCAGTCATGAGCTGCTTAATTTGAGATTTTTGGAAAGCAAATCATCCTTTTGGCAAAGAGGGAAAAAATGTGTCAACCATCTGGCTAAATCAAAGGCATCAGCATAGGGGAGGGAGCTTGTGCACTGAAAGGGGGCAGCGTGGGTGGGGGGAGACAGAACCCTGGACTGGAGTTCTAGTTCCCACTCCGCCACCAGCTGCTGATGTGTCCCAGCTCAATCACTTAACCTTGGGTTTTCCTCACCTGTTGTATTAGTGTGAGTCTTGGTGGGGCTAAGCTGGGACTGTTGGGGAATGGAGTTAGGAGACTTTGCTAACGCCATGTAACTGTTTGCAAACACTTAATTGCAAAGGGCCTAGGATAAAAAGACTTCATTGCTGTCCATAGCTGGGATTCCAACATTTATAGACATGTCTGATGGATTGGTGTGTGTGCACATGTGTCTGACTGAAGTCCTATTCTAGGGGAATGAGGGAAGCCACTGAGAGAGAACTCAAGAGAAGGAAGAAGGGGTTGGGCAAGGAGATCCTGATTTTAAAATGAGACATAAGTGTCTGGGGACAATGTGACAGCAGGGTCATGAGTTTGTCTAGACCCAGCTATCCTACAACAGAGGGCTTTTGTTTGTGAATTTAAAGTGCCACATCAGTAAACACTTGCTGGGGACCTTTCCTCCCACAGACAGATGTGACACAGAAGGGGACAGTACCCTTCTCACTTTGGAAGAAGGGCTTGTTCTTCCAAGGTGCAGGGCCAACTTTCAAGTCCATGGCACCATCACAGAGGGGGAACCATGGCAGAGGCCATGACCACAGATCTAAGTCATGATTACATATATGCATCCTGAGAATTACAAGGAAAACTTGGAGCAGGACAACCTGCGAAAGGTAAGACTTCCTGTCAATAGAAAGATAAAGGCTTGGAGCCTTTGAGATTTAGGTAGATTGAAGCATTCAGCTTCCATGTAAGAGGATGTAGCCGAACTTTGAACTCAATTCTAATCCTCATCTTCAGTATTTCTTAGAATCTGAGGAGAATCCAACAGAAACTCTCACAATGATTACAAGTGTAATAATAGTGATAATTATCATTTGTTGAGTCACCTACCTTGTGCCAGGCGCTGTGACGAGCAGTTTCCATTCACAATGAATCTGGAGGGTGGGTGGCAGTACACCCAATCTAAGATGAAGAATCTGGAGAGAAGCTGATTTGCCAGACTCAGATGGTGAGCACTGATATTCAGATATGTCTGGTCCCAGATCTTATGCTCTCTCCACTCTACCACAACATGGCGATAGGAGATGTTTTAGAATGGCCTTTTCACTATGCTTGACTGGATACCCAGAAGATGTGGCTGTCACCAGGAAACTGCCATGTCAGAGCCCTGAGCTGAGAATTCCAGTGACAAAGATGAGCCAGGACAAGGCACTGCACAACCTTTCCATCAGCAAGACCACTCTGAAGGCTCTGTGACACTGCCCTGGGGCAGGGGGCAGGTGGAAGTGCCCACCTTCTGGGCATCTTTGTCATCAAGACTGGACCTAAGTGAAGTAGTGAAATGGAACGAAAATAATAATAACAATGACAAAGACAAAAATAACACCTAGCATTTATCCAACATCATTACATGCTAAGAACTGAGTGAAACACCTTATAAGCCTCTCCCTTTTTTTTTTTTAACATCTTTATTGGAGCATAATTGCTTTACAATGGTGTGTTAGTTTCTGCTTTATAACAAAGTGAATCAGCTATACATATACATATGTCCCCATATCTCTTCCCTCTTGCGTCTCCCTCCCTCCTACCCTCCCTATCCCACCCCTCTACGTGGTCACAAAGCACCAAGCTGATCTCCCTGTGCTATGTGGCTGCTTCCCACTTGCTATCGGTTTTACATTTGGTAGTGTATATATGTCCATGCCACTCTCTCACTTTGTCCCAGCTTACCCTTCCCCCTCCCCGTATCCTCAAGTCCATTCTCTAGTAGGTCTGTGTCTTTATTCCCATCTTGTCCCTAGGTTCTTCATGACCATTTTTTTTTTTTTTTTTTTTAGTTTCCATATATATGTGTTAGCATACGGTATTTGTTTTTCTCTTTCTGACTTATTTCACTCTGTATGACAGACTCTAGGTCCATCCACCTCACTACAAATAACTCAATTTTGTTTCTCTTTATGGCTGAGTAATATTCCATTGTATATATGTGCCACATCTTCTTTATCCATTCATCTGTTGAAGGACACTTAGGTTGCTTCCATGTCCTGGCTATTGTAAATAGAGCTGCAATGAACATTTTGGTACATGACTCTTTTTGAATTATGGTTTTCTCAGGGTATATGCCCAGTAGTGGGATTGCTGGGTCGTATGGTAGTTCTATTTTTAGTTTTTTAAGGAACCTCCATACTGTTCTCCATAGTGGCTGTATCAATTTACATTCCTACCAACAGTGCAAGAGGGTTGCCTTTTCTGCACACCCTCTCCAGCATTTGTTGTTTGTAGATTTTTTGGGGATGGCCATTCTGACTGGTGTGAGATGATATCTCATTGTAGTTTTGATTTGCATTTCTCTAATGATTAATGATGTTGAGCATTCTTTCGTGTGTTTGCTGGCAATCTGTATACCTTCTTTGGAGAAATGTCTATTTAGGTCTTCTGCCCATTTTTGGATTGGGTTGTTTGTTTTTTTGATATTGAGCTGCATGAGCTGCTTATAAATTTTGGAGATTAATCCTTTGTCAGTTGCTTCATTTGCAAATATTTTCTCCCATTCTGAGTGTTGTCTTTTGGTCTTGTTTATGGTTTCCTTTGCTGTGCAAAAGCTTTTAAGTTTCATTAGGTCCCATTGTTTATTTTTGTTTTTATTTCCTTTTCCCTAGCAGGTGAGTCAAAAAGGATCTTGCTGTGATTTATGTCATAGAGTGTTCTGCCTATGTTTTCCTCTCAGAGTTTGATAGTGTCTGGCCTTACATTTAGGTCTTTAATCCATTTTGAGTTTATTTTTGTGTATGGTGTTAGGGAGTGTTCTAATTTCATTCTTTTACATGTAGTTGTCCGGTTTTCCCAGCACCACTTATTGAAGAGGCTGTCTTTTCTCCACTGTATATTCTTGCCTCCTTTATCAAAGATAAGGTGATCATATGTGCGTGGGTTTATCTCTGGGCTTTCTATCCTGTTCCATTGATCTATATTTCTGTTTTTGTGCCAGTACCATACTGTCTTGATTACTGTTGCTTTGTAGTATAGTCTGAAGTCAGGGAGCCTGATTCCTCCAGCTCCGTTTTTCTTTCTCAAGATTGCTTTTGCTATTTGGGGTCTTCTGTGTTTCCATACAAATTGTGAAATTTTTTGTTCTAGTTCTGTGAAAAATGCCATTGGTAGTTTGGTAGGGATTGCATTGAATCTGTAGATTGCTTTGGGTAGTATAGTCATGTTCACAATGTTGATTATTCCAGTCCAAAAACATGGTATATCTCTCCATCTGTTTGTATCATCTTTAATTTCTTTCATCAGTGTCTTATAGTTTTCTGCATACAGGTCTTTTGTCTCCTTAGGTAGGTTTATTCCTAGGTATTTGATTCTTTTTGTTGCAATTGTAAATAGGAGTGTTTCCTTAATTTCTCTTTCAGATTTTTCATCATTAGTGTATAGGAATGCAAGAGATTTCTGTGCATTAATTTTGTATCCTGCTACTCTACCAAGTTCATTGATTAGCTCTAGTAGTTTTCTGGTAGCATCTTTAGGATTCTGTATGTATAGTATCATGTCACCTGTAAACAGTGACAGTTTTACTTCTTTTCCGATTTGGATTCCTTTTATTTCTTTTTCTTCTCTGATTGCTGTGGCTAAAACTTCCAAAACTATGTTGAGTAATAGTGGTGAGAGTGGGCAACCTTTTCTTGTTCCTGATCTTACTGGAAATGGTTTCAGTTTTTCACCATTGAGGACGATGTTGGCTGTGGGTTTGTCATATATGGCCTTTATTATGTTGAGGAAAGTTCCCTCTATGCCTACTTTCTGGAGGGTTTTTATCATAAATGGGTGTTGAATTTTGTCAAAAGCTTTCTCTGCATCTGTTGAGATGATCAGCAGTTAGAGAAAGAAGAACAAAGAAACCCCAAAGTTAGCAGAAGGAAAGAAATCATAAAGATCAGACCAGAAATAAATGAAAAATAAATGAAGGAAACGATAGCAAAGATCAGTAAAACTAAAAGCTGGTTTTTTGAGAAGATAAACAAAATTGATAAAGCATTAGCCAGACTCATCAAGAAAAAAAGGGAGAAGACTCAAATCAGTAGAATTAGAAATGAAAAAGGAGAAGTAACAACTGACACTGCAGAAATACAAAGGATCATGAGAGATTACTGCAAGCAACTATATGCCAAAAAAATGGACAACCTGGAAGAAATGGACAAATTCTTAGAAATGCACAACCTTCTGAGACTGAACCAGGAAGAAATAGAAAATATGAACAGACCAATCACAAGCAATGAAATTGAAACTGTGATTAAAATCTTCCAGCAAACAAAAGCTGGGCCAGATGGCCTCACAGCCGAATTCTATCAAACATTTAGAGAAGAGCTAACACCTATCCTTCTCAAACTCTTCCAAAATATTGCAGAGGGAGGAACACTCCCAAACTCATTCTACGAGGCCATCATCACCCTGTCACCAAAACCAGACAAAGTCGTCACAAAGAAAGAAAACTACAGGCCAATATTACTGATGAACATAGATGCAAAAATCCTCAACAGAATATTAGCAAACAGAATCCAACTGCGCATTAAAAGGATCATACACCATGATCAAGTGGGGTGTATCCCAGGAATGCAAAGATTCTTCAATATATGCAAATCAATCAATGTGATACACCATATTAACAAATTGAAGGAGAAAAACCATAAGCCTCTCTCTTAATGCTTACCCCTCCATGAGTTGACTGTTAGTATCATTATTTTACAATTGAGGAAACAGTGGCTCAGGGAGATTAAACAAGTTGTTTGATGATAAAGTATGTGAGTGGCAGGCAGGGCCAGGAATTGAACCCAGGTAAATGGAACTCCAGAGGCTGGATGCAGAATCACTATCATCCAGCGTCTCTCTAGAATCGTACTCAGTTCGGTGCCCTCTTCTTCCCCTTCTGAATCACCCCACATCTCCCTCTTGCTCTGCATGTGGGACTCTCTCCCTCACCCTTGAAAGATCACTGGGCTCTAGTGCCCTCCAGATCTTTTCCTCCCCAGTTATAACCCCATGGAAGGCACTGCTTTCAGTCATTTATACTTGAGAGCTGCAGCAGAAAAAGTTGAGGTACTTTGGCATTGTTTTAAAATGTTCCTGCTATGTATCATCACTGTTTATATTTACTTGTACAATAATTGGTACCAGAAAAAAGACAGGTGATTTTTCTTTCTAACCCCAAGAGGATCTGAATAGTTTTTATACTGGTTGACTTAATTATAGCAAGCTCAGTGAAGTCACTGTGGGTTAAATATTACAAAATGCAATTTCCTATAACAAATAAACAATGATTGATAAAAGCAGTTTCCTACACTGGGCAGTTCGGTGAGTTTTATAGTCTCAAGGTTAGAGGCTGTGTAATAATTAACCATTATAGTTAATAGCAAAATCCCACAAGAAACCTTTGTGTACAAACTACTGAATTTTATGGTGATAAAATACTGAAAAAGTATAAATCTGACAAAAAAGCATCCTCTCCCTCCAATCTATCTTATGTTTGTATTCTTAGTGGCTTCAAATTGAGTTGACTGGTAAATATTTTCCAGTTCTTTCTGTATCTATATAACGAGGTGTAATTGTTAGCTCTGTACAGAGTATTCTCAAAGTCGCATGTCAGCTTCTTAATCTCCCAAAGATCTTTTATCAAAAAACTTGTGGCTTTTAAAAAAATATCTTATTTTTATTTTCTCCCCAGCTTTATTGAGATATGGTAGACATATAACACTGTGTAAGCTTAAGGTGTACAACATGTTGACTTGATACACATATATATTATAAAATGATTACCACAATAAGGTCAGTTAACACCTCCATCACCTCACATAATTACCATTTTTTGTTGTTGTTGTTGTGAGAACATTTAAGATCTACTCTTTTAGCAGTGTTCAAGAATATAATACAGTATTGTTAATTATAGTCACCAAGTTGTACCTTAGATCCCCAGGACTTTAATTTTAGTCAATGGTTAGTTAAAGAATTTAGGGTCTGTAATTTTTATTTCTGTAGTGTTAGTTTAGAAGGCAATTGCATTTTGACTTGTTTCTAATTGAGAAACAATAGCTTTGACCCCTACATAAAGGAATTTTGAGAATTACCCAAAGGAAAGTAGTAGTATTTTTTGTGGTGGGACAGGGAGTGAATTTTCTTATGGTTTCTGAAATCATGACATCCAGAGGTCCTTCCTGATGCTGGTCCAGCAGGTCATGCAATATGGGCACTGTTTTCTGAAAGCTGACATGATGTGAACAGAGAGCACTGGTGACAACGTGCAGAGGTTGGGGACATGAGTGAGGGTGTGCATAGGGGTCGCCATAGGTTGAATGAGCCAGAACATGAAGCAGAGGGGACTGCTCAGTCTCAGGAGAGTGGCCATACAGGCTTGAGTTTCTTGATACTTCACTCCTTCTTTAATACATTCTGTTCAAAACTATATTGATTGGGTGTTGTAGGCACTGTGCTAGCACTATGGATATAAAAGTAAGCAAGGTAGACCAGTATCCTCAAGTGACTTACAGCTTAAACAGATAGTTAAATGAGCAGTTATGAAAAGGTGTGCTAAGTGTCATGATAGAGAAAGTTCAGGGTGTTGGGAGAACAAAGCAGGGGGACTCAGCCCCATCAAACAGAGGTCAGGAAGTAGTAGTATGTGAGGTCTGAAGGATGAGTAGAGGGTAGCCAGCTGAGGGAGGAGTTGAGAGATGAAGTTTCCAGACAGTGTGTTCTTCTTGTTTGAAGTCCTAGGGGCAAAAGATAATGTGGTGCATTGAGAATTGAAAGAAGTTTACTTTTCGGAGGAAGTAGCTATAGGGTGTGAGATAGGGAAGGGAGAAGGAGATTAGGCTGGAGAGATAGGTCGGGCCCCATCAGAGGCCATGGTAATGTTAAGCTTCATCTGAAAGACACTGAGAAATTACTGAAAGGTTTTGAGACTGAAAATAATGTGGTGAGATTCACATTTTAGAAAATCACTCTTATTGAGATTGAAAGAATGGAAAGGGGGCACAGTTAGGGGCAGAGAGACCAGTTAGGAAGCTATTGCAGATTTCCAGTTGATAAATGTTGGGGGTGGTCTGGTCTAAGGCAGTGTCACTGGAAATGAAGACAGTTTGAAGGACTTTGAGAAGATGAAATAGACGTGGTGAGAAATTTAATGTGGATGTGAGGAAGGAGAACAGTCAAGGGTGGCTGTTGTATGAAAGTGTCATATACATATTCAAGAACAGGTTTGAGGGGGGAGGATGATGGTTGAGTCTTGGACTTGTTGAATTTGGGTCCCGGTGGGACAAGGTGGGGGTGTTGAGTAGAAGGTGGGTTCCATGGCTCTGGAGCTTGAGAGAGTGGTGTGGGCTGGTAATATAGATGGTAATCGAAATGATGGGAGAGGGTATGAAGGGAAAAGAGAAGGGAGCCTAAGGAATCAACGTTTGAGTGACAGGCAGAGGAAGAGGAAGGTCCAGTGATGAGAGAGTAGGAGGAAAACCAGGGAAGCCTGGGCCGTGGTAGAGAGTGTTCAGTAAGGGAGAGGTTAACAGTATGAAATGATGAGGATGAGTGAACTAAAATAAGGAGTGAAGAGTGCATGGAAGAGTTAGTCCAAAGGCAGATGTCGGCATCTTCGGCAAGAGCAGTTAAAGTGCAGTGATGGGCCAAACGCCAGATTCCTTTGGGATGAGGAGTGGAACATCCTCCTTCAGGAGGAGAGGGACTATATTCTGAAGAGGCCACAAGGCTAAAGGAGCTCGATGGGAAAGAGCCAGTGGATGAGAAAGTCTGAAGATGCAGGAAAGAGATGGGGTAATCAATAAAATGAGGTGAAAGTGGGTGGTATCCAGAAACAGGGGGAGGGATAAGTCTTAAGCAGGGGAGCCTTACTACACTGGGTGGGAAGGAGGCAGCTATGAGTAGGAATGTGAGTATTTTGCAGATGCAGAGGCAGGAAGTTGTGAAGTGTGAGTGAGAGTTGTATCTTCTATTTGTGGGTTAATGTTAAAGACATACCTCCTTATTTCTTTTCATGCACTTAATGAAGTATCATCAGAAATGCTATCAATGAGCTTTCTTTTGATACTTTTGTTGCTGTTGCTATTGAAGCAGATTCTCCTGATTAAGAAAAGGAGAAAGGAGAACTGTGTAAGCAATAACCCCTCACTTCTAAGTGAAGCAGAGTCAGGTCCTGGCCAATCCCAGGGTTATGGCAGTGAACATATCTGGCCTTCCAGGCTGGCTGGCCCTCCTTTGGCTGCCAGCTTTAGGTTAGCACCTGCCAGGATGTCAACCATATGGGCTAAAAGAGACTGCAACCACTGTCACTATCTTGGCCTTCTACCATTTGGTTTTAGCCAGAACATTTTAAGGATCAATTATGATAATACTTTTAAAAGAGCTTTGAAAATTGTAGATAACTAGAAATGTAATGGCGTGAGATGATTATGTGAGGCAGTATGAAGTGGTGGAAAACAGTGGTATAGAAATTACTTGCTGTTTGATTTTGTTTGGGTGCCTTAATCTCACTGAGACCCTTCAGCTTCTCGTTTATGAAGTAGCCTTTTCCTACCAGCTCTATAGAATTACTGTCAGCATCTAATGCAGTGGTTTTCAGTGTGGCTGGTCTTGTCCATTGGGGGTGATTTTGGAGTGAGTAGGGCAAGTTTTAGTTGTTGCAATAATGGGGAAAGGGTGGCATTTGTTGGGGTGGAGAGATTCAGGAATTTTGAGCATCTCACATACACTTGACAATCCTACAGAGAAGTTTTCCACTCCCAGCGTAGTTGATGGGTCATATGGTAGTCACATGCCTAGTTCTTTAAGAAAATGTTTTCCGGAGAGGCTATCCCTTTTTACTTTCTCAACAGCAACGTGCGAATGATCCAGTTTCTCTACAATCTCTTCAGTATTTAATGTTGTCGCTATTTCTTATTTTAGTCATTCTGATAGGTGTGTAGAGATATCTAATTGTGGTGTTAATTTACATTTCCTTAGTGGCTAGTGATGTGAAAATCTTTTTGTGTGCCTGTTTGCCATCTGTATATCTTCCTTGGTGAAATGTCTGTTCATGTCTGTCCCTCATTTTCTAATTAGATTGTTTGTTTCTTTACTGTTAAGTTTTGAAAGTTCTTTATATATTCTAGATGCTAGTCCTTTGTTGGATATGTGGTTTGCAAATATTTTCTCTTAACAGAGTCTTTTGCTGAGCAAACTTTAAAATTTTGATGAAGTCTAACTTGCTGATTTTTCCTTTTATGGATTATGCTTTTGGTATCAAGTCTAAGCATTCTTTGCCTAACCCTGGATCCTGAAGATTTTCCCTTAAGTTTTCTTTCTAATGTTTTATAGTTTCATGATTTACATTTAAGTCTGTGATCCATTTTGAGTCAATTTGTGTGTAAGATGTAAGACTTAGGTCAGGGTTCATTTTTTTGGACCTATGGATGACCAATTCCTCTAGCACCATTGTTGAATTATTTTTGCTCCTTTGTCAAGAATCAGTTGGGCGTATTTTTATGGGTCTGTTTCTGCATTCTTTACTCTGTTCCATTGATCTATGTGTTTCTCTCTCCACTAGTACCAGACAGTCTTGATTATGGCAGCTATATAGTAAGTCTCAAAGCGGGCTTCCCTGGTGGTGCAGTGGTTAAGAACGTGCCTGCCAATGCAGAGGACATGGGTTCGAGCCCTGGTCCAGGGAGATCCCACGTGCCGTGGAGCAACTAAGCCCGTGAGCCACAGCTACTGGGCCCACGTGCCACAGCTACTGAAGCCCGTGCGCCTAGAGCCTGTGCTCCGCAACAAGAGAAACCACTGCAATGAGAAACCCACACACCACAACGAAGAGTAGCCCCCGCTCACTCCAACTAGAGAAAGCCCGCATGCAGCAACGAAGACCCAATGCAGCCAAAAATAAATAAATAAATAAATAATTAATTAATTAAAAAAAAAAAAGCCAAGGGATTGGACTAGAAAAAAAAAATGTCTCAAAGACGAGTAGATAGATTCCTACCACTTTATTTTGTTTCTCAAAATGTTTTGTCTATTCTAGTTCTTTTGTCTTTCCCTATACATTTTAAGAATAATCTTGTCTATAGACACAAAAAAATCTTGCTGGGGTTTTGATAGTAATTGTGTTAAAACTGTATGTCAGTTCAGGGAGAAATGACATCTTAGCTATGTTGAGTCTTCCAATCCATGAACATGGTATGTCTCTCCATTTATTTAGATCTTCTTTGATTTCTTTAATCAATAGTGTATAGTTTTCAGCATAGAAGTATGGCACATGTTTTGTAAGATTTATACCTAAGTATTTCATTTTTTGAGTGATTTTAAATGGTATTATATTTAAAATTTTTGTATTCACGTGTCTATTGCTAGTATGTAAAATACAGTCAATTCTTGTAAGTTTATTTTGTATCCTACAACCTTCCTGAACTCATTTATTAGTTCCAGGAGATGTTTTGTAGATTCCTTCGGTTTTTCTACATAGATAATTAAGTCATTGGAAAATAGGGGCAGTATTATTTCTTGCTTTCTGATCCAAATGCCTTTTATTTCCTTTTCTTGCCATAATATGTTGGATAGAACTTCCAGGACTATGTTGAGTAAAAGTGGTGAGAGTGAACATCTTTGCCTCATTCCTCATCTTAGAGGGAAAGCATTCAGTTTTTTAACTTTAAGTATAACATTAGCTGTAAGTGTATTCTAGATGTTCTTTATCAAGTTTAGGAAGTTCTCCTGTATCCTATTTTTCTGAGATTTTTTTTTTTTAAATCGTGAATGGGTGTTCAATTTTGTCCAGTGTTTTTCTATATTGACTGATATGATCGTATGTTTTTCTTCTTTAGCCTTTGATATGGTGGATTGTATTGATTAATTTTAGAATACTGAGCCAGCCTTCCATCCCTGGAATAAGCCCCACTTGATCATGGTCTGTAAGTTTTTTATATTACTGAATTCCATTTGCTAGTATTTTGTTAAGGATTATTGTATCAAATGTTCATGAGAGATATTTGTCTGTAGTTTTCTTTTTTTTAATACTGTCTTTGTTTGGTCTTGGTTTCAGCATGATACTAGCTTCATAAAATGAACTGGGAAGTGTTCCTTTCTCTTCTGTTTTCTGGAAGAGGATGTGTAAAATTGGTGTTAATTCTTTATTAAGCATTTGGTAGAAATTTCCAATGAAACCATCTGGGTTGGGAGATTGTTTTTGTTCTTTATCACTTCCTTCCTTCCGCTTGATTTGGGTTTATTTTTTCTAAGGTATGCATTTAGTACTATAAAATTCTCTCTCAGCCCTGCCTTAGTTCTGTCCCATAAATTTTGTTACCTTGTATTTTCATTTTTGCTCAGTTAAATATATTTTTTGATTTTCCTTGAGACTTCCTCTTTGACCTATAAATTATTTACAAGTGTGTTTAGTTTCCAGGTGTTTGGAGATTATCCTGTTATCTTTGTTATTGATTTCTGTTTTAATTCCATTTTGGTCATAGAACACCCTTTGTATGATTTTAATTTTTAAAAGTTTGTTGAGGTTTGTTTTATGATCCAGGATATGGTCTGTTTTGGTGTATGTTCTGTGGACACTTGAAAAGAACATGTATTCTGCTGCTGTTGGGTAGAGTGTTCTATAAACGTTGATTAGATTCTGTTGGTTAATGGTAATGTTGAGTTCTTTTTTATCCTGCTGATTTTCTGTCTAGATGTACTAGCAATTGTTGATTGAAGGGTGTTGAAGTCTCCAGATATACTTGTGAAATTGTCTAGTTCTCCAAAAGCTTCCATCAGTTTTTGCTTTACATATTTGGCAACTGTGTTGTTTGGTATGTTTACATTTAGGATTGCTATGTTTTATTGGTTGATTGATCCTTTTAAACATTGTATAATGTCCCTGTCTGACTCTGGTAATTTTTATTGCTTTGAAGTCAACTTTCTTTTAAACATTGTATAATGTCCCTGTCTGACTCTGGTAATTTTTTTTGCTTTGAAGTCAACTTTATCTGATATCAAAACAGCCACTCCATCTTTCTTTTGATTAGTGTTTGCATGATGTATCTTTTCCCATCCTTTTACTTTCAACCTTTTACTTTTAATCATACTGTTTATATTTAATATAATTATTGTTATGTTAAGGTTTAAATCTGCCATTTTATCTTTTGCTTTCTGTTCTTCCTCTATGTTTAAAAATTTTTAAATTCCTCTGTTTCCTTTTTCCTGCCTTCCTGTGGGTTATTTGAACATTTTGTAGAATTCCATTTTGATTTACCTACAGTGTCTTTGAGTGTTTCTCTCTGTAGAGTGTTTTTAGTGGTTGCTTTAGGTGTTATGTCACACAGACACACAGACACACAGACACACACACACACACATCTTATCACAGTCTGCTGGTGTCATAATTTTGCCAGTTTTGTATGAGGTATAAAAATCTTGCCTCCCTTTATGTCCCTTCTCCCTCTATTTATAATAAAGATGTCTTAGATATTTCCTCTCTATACACTTAGAACCATATTAGACAGTATTATAATTTTTGCTTCAACCATCAAACATAATTTAGAAGACTCGAGAGTAGAAGGAAAGAAGGTTGTATGTACCTATATTTTTGCTTACTATATTCTTTCAAAGGGTGCTTCTTCACTCCTCTGGAGAAAGACAAGGTGAAAAACACACGACTCATCAAAGATTGTGACTTACCCTGGAATAATTTTTTTTCTTGGAAGCTGCCATTTCCCTCAGGAACTCTCACTGGATCATGTAATTCATGTTTTTATACCCTGTGTGGGGATTTGGCTTTTTTGTTTATGGAGTTTGGATAAATAAAACCAGGCTATGCATTTAGCTATTGTCCCAGCAGGTGCCAGAGAGGCAAGTTTGTCAAATGTAAATTAACATATATAATCTAAACATACTTCCAGTAACTGGGCTTAATATGTGCTCTGTTGACAAAGAAGTCTCCTAGGTAATAAATATTGAATGCTTGGGAATAGAAATATAGAGTTAAACTCCAGCCAAAAATTTAGCTCCTGTCTCTTTCGGCAAAGAGACAAAGTGGTGTTTTACTATTTTTTTTTAAAACCCTGGATGATTAGCTAACTAGATAAAGAAACATAAAAATGATATGATCTCTTTTAGTTGAGTTCTCATTAAAGAGAAGTTTGATTAAAAATAAAAAATGAATACATTAGTTCATTTTAGGATAATTATATGTATATATAGTTATCATATATGTAAATATATTTCAATAAGGAAAAGACTCACTAATTTTGAATAATTGGCTCAGTGCTATAGAGAAACCCAGTCTATTTATCTATCTATTTATTCATTTATTATTGAGATATAATTGACATATAACATATTAGTTTTAGATGTACAACATAATGATTTAATATATGTATATATTTAAAATGATTGCCACAATAAGTTTAGTCAACATCCATCACCTCACATAGTTACAAATTTGGTTCTTCTTGTGATGAGAACTTTTACCATCTACACTCAGTATATTTCAAATATACAATACAGACTTGTTCACTATAGTCACCATGGTGTGTATTATATCCCCAGGACATATTTATAGAAATTCAGTTTTAATAAGTAAAAATGGTTAAAGCATGGAAGATTTGAATGGATATACAGTGTTAATACTTTAAAGAACTCATAATTAAAGAAAGACTACCAATTAAAAATCCTGACACATTGCCTTTAAGGAAAAGACAAAAGAATTGTCATTGTTACACTCAATGTTGACATGCAAGGAAGTTTCTCAAATACTGTTATTTTGTTTCTCAAACTAATATTTTCATTTATCATGTTAGTGCCATTAATTTGTCAAGAAAGCCTTTCTTTTTATAGTTGGAGCAAAATCAAACTTCAAATTAGAGTATATTTGAATCAAAGTCTCTCAACAGTGGCACTATTGACATTTTGGGTTGGGTGATTCTTTATTTTAGGGGCTGCCCTGTACATTGCAGGATGTTTAGTAGTGTCCTCTACCTACTAGATTCCAGTAGCAACCACTCCTGCCCATCACCCTCACCAAGGAGCGACAAATAAAAATGCCTGCAGGCATTGCTAAATGTCCCCTGGGGACAAATTTGCTTCTGTTTGAGGACCACTGGTCTAAATTATTGGAACATCCAAAATAGTGCAGTTAAAACGTCTTATTGAACAGCTACTCTACAATGAACATGAAAGGAAGGATGCCTTTAATTCAGAGTCAGTGATGTCTAAATAGACTACACTTGATGGCATCTGGGGATCTCCATTTTCATGCTCATTCCAAGGCTGAATTTGGGTGACCATAGCAGACTGTTTGGTTTACACATGCTTCCATTTTCCCCTTTTCCCTGGCTGGGTTTGGTAGATAACCTGTCTGCTCCACGATAACTCAGAACAGAGTATACCTTATTATATTCAACATAATAGTTCAAGGATGCCCACGTTGGCTAAATACATTGTTGACTTAATTACTGTCGTTTTGAATAAAGAGTTTGGCCTTCTTCTTTCCAAATAAATGCTTTATTGACATTTTCCTTATAGCTCTTCATAACCCTAATGACACATTCACTAATTTCAAAAAGAGTAATTCCCCTCCAAAGGTTAATAATTTCAATTAACTGTTTTGATCGAGGTAGGAGTTTTAAGTCTTGGCCAGTTGGGCTAATTGCTCTTTCAAGGCTTTTGATTGTTCCCTGGCTAATTTCTTTTAAAGAAGCATCTGAGCTAGCCTTTCTTTTGCTCATTAGGTGCTTGGCAGCTTCCCAAAGTAAGCAAGGCTTGACATCTGGTATGTGGTATTTAGTACACTGAGGATTTTTGCCATCTCTTTGATATTACCCATTGTCTCCTTTACTTCTTTCAGGCCAGGGTTTCTTCCTCTTGGGTTGCTGCTTGATTTCTAACCAGGCTAGTAACACAACTTCAGGAGCCCAAGTAAGGCTTAGGGCAGTGAAAGTCATCAGCTTTTGTTTTTGCTGGGTCTAGTTGAATCATTTTGATGTAGACTAAGAAAATGGCCAGTGTGGGACATGTTCAGTCTAAGGGTTGAGTGGATAGGGGCTGCTTATGAGGAGATGTTTTGATCTGACTTGGACTGAGGAGTTTTCTAGGACTTGCGGCTTTCATTGCTAAAATCAGGAAAGGCCCAAGCAAATTAGAATGAGTTGGTCACCCTAAGAATATTACTGTAATCCAGACGTCTCATGATTTAGTAGCCTGCGAACTCAAATATGGCCACATAGTTTTCAATACCTAAAAATTGATAGCTCTGAGTCTCTACGTCATAACTGCAAGAACTTAGTCCCTTGAATGGCTCCCAGATTTTTCTGGGAGTCTCCGGAAAGTGACTCATATGTTCTCAGAAATGAGGGCTCCTCCCTCTCTATCTTTCTCTCTCTCTCCCTCCACCTTCTGTTTTTCTTTTCTTTTTTTTCTTCCTCTATAACTTTCAAGCAGTGGCCTGCAGCCTGCAAAGTGCCTGCAGAACTGCCTCCATACTGCCCCTGTTGTTGCAAGTGTCTGTGAATAAATGGTCAACCCCCCAACCTGGTTTTTCTGCTGCTTTGCCAAGGATAGTTTTCTCCTGAGGGAGATCCCAAAGCCTTCAGGCTATTCACAGAGAGTCACAAGGTCCTTTAGTCCTTGGGCTCCCTCTTCTTTTCTCCAACGCCCCAGCTCCTTTCCTTCCATTATCCTTTCCTCCCACCTCTACTTATTCTCAGACATTCCTACACCTACAAAACGGAGAATCAAAAACCCCCGTACAACACCAACCCACACTGTGGGGCTGGGGTGGGGACATGGTCTTACTCATCTCACCCACTCACTCAGAATCTTCTTTTCTCCTCAGCCAAGCCACTGGGAGGATTTTCCAACCTGACCAAGAGTTTCCTCTCAGCCTCCAACTGCTTAATTAAAACGAGTTTAGGCTGTCCCTATCCCTTATGGCTGTATGGCACAAGTCTGAGAATTTACCCATCAAATCCAGAGTTGCCAGGAAGCCATCTGGATAGGCAGCAGGAGGTCAGGGGTACTGTCCATGTGCTGCATCAGTACTAAGTGTTGGTGAGCACTGATGAGTTTCAAAGTACTGAATTAGGGCACGTATTAGTGACTCAAACTCTCATTTCCTCACTAACTACTCCCATCCTAAGTTGAATCATTTTCATATCTTTTGTAAAGACAGAGGATGAAAAACAAACTGTCAGAAGGATTTTGGCTGCAAATAACAAAAATTCTGATTCAACCTGGTTTAAACACATAGAACATTAATTATCTTATATAACAGTGAATCCCATAAGTAGGGCAAGCTTCAGAGTTGAGTGACTCAGTGGTTCAGCAATATCAACAAGAAGCCAGGTTGTCTCCATATCTGTGATATGTAATCCATACATTGTTTCGTCTTTGGACTAATTCTCCTCCTGGTCACAAGATGGCTGCCGATAGAAACTGGGAAAACCTGTGCCCTTGATTTTATGCATTAGGATAAAGAGAAAGGGAGAGGAGGATAGAGAGATGGTGGAGAGAAGGGAAAGAGTGAGGGAGGGACGTCTTCCTGAAATATGGAATGTGAATTTTTTCATGTAATCTGATTGGGCCAATTTAGGTCATATGTCCACTGTGTGATCAGTGAGAATCACCAGAAAAATGCTATCCATTGATTTGTTGTGACTAATCAGAATCTATGCCCCGAGTTAGAAAAGGGTGAGCTTTTCTGAGTCGCCTGGGTTACATGAGAGGTGGATGGATAGTTGAACAGAATTGGGATTTTTTTTAGGAAGGAGGAAAAAGGGAATGGATGCTGAATAGCCAACTGAAAGAATCCTCTGCATAAACAATTCAATTTTATGCCATTTCTCTATCCCTGTAATGGCCTTGATAGTTCAGGAACTTTGGTAATATTCTTACAATTTGGCAGCCTAAATAGTGCAGAGAAGATGGGTGTTGGATTCCTATGGACCCCAGTTTGAGTCATAGCTTTGCCATCTTCTAATTGTCTGGCTTCCAGACAAGTGAAGTAACCTCCCTGATCTTCTGTTTCCGTATCTGTTAAATAGCTTAATGCTACTGACTATGGAGCATTGTTGTGGGTATTAAAGACACAGTGTAAGTAAAGTATTTATCATAGAGCCCGGCCACATAGTAGGTACTCAAGAAATGTTACTTTTCTGTGCTTTGTTCTGCCCACTACCACTGGCCAATTTTGGAACATAACCACCTACTCACTCCACACCCCCACCCCTCTTGGCCAGCTCTTAGTGACGCTCCTTTGCACTTAGTCCTTTTTCCAGCCACACTTCTGGGCTCCTTGGGCCATCTAGGGGGCCAGTAGTTGAGGGTTATATGTCTAGCAGCCCTTTCCAAAAGGTGGAAGTTGATGGTGTGATATGCAGCTCTTTCTTATGTGATGTCAGGTGGTTCAGTCCCTCTCTTTGTGGGTGATTTCCCTACAGTGTCCACTTCTTGAGTACCTGATCCTAGAACAAGCACAGGTTTAGGGTTAGAATATCTGGTTCATTCCCTTTCTGGATGTGGAATCAGCTACTTGAATATCTCTGAGGTTCTTCACAGTACATATCAGGTTATTCACAGGTTAATATCAGGTTCTTCACAGTACAATTTTGATAACCAAATCTTCTCTGTTGGTTACTTTTCAATATCATAATAAATAGGATGATGTGTGTGAATGCACTTAAAATGTGAATGTGTGAAACCATGTTGAATAAGTAGGAAAATCTGCTGTTCTCCAGTCTCAGTCTCTCAGGTATCTAGGATGCAGACCCAAATATCACAATATGGAGCCGTCTTACCCAATAAGGGATGTTTGGTCAACTTCCTAGCCTCACTCCCATTTCATTCCTTCCATTATTCATCAAATATTTAGGACATTCTGTGGGTGATAAAAACTAGGGGCACAAAGATAGCTAAGACACCTGGCTTTATGAAGTAGTGACTTCTCTGCCTTCATCCACTTCCAGTTAATCCACAAATCCTGGTTGAGTTAATAAAATAGCCCCTGCTTCTCTAATTCTGTCTCTAGATGGTACCTTCTCAGTGCTGTTGCAGCTTCTGTATGACACTCAGCATCCCCTGAGCATCTGAGTGCCTGGTTTCAGTGGGTCCTGATGCTGGAGATGGAAGCACTCTCCAGAGAAGGGAAAGGTCTTGTTCAAGACCACACAGATTTAGTACTCTGTTCTCAGCCCTGTTTCTTTCTTTTAAAATTAATTAATTAATTAATTAATTAATTTTAAATTTATTTTTGGCTGTGTTGGGTCTTCGTTGCTGCGTGCGGGCTTTCTCTAGTTGTGGCGAGCAGGGGCTACTCTTTGGTGTGGTGCGCGGGCTTCTCATTGCGGTGGCTTCTCTTGTTGCGGAATGTGGGCTCTAGGCGTGCGGGCTTCAGTAGTTGTGGCACGTGGGCTCAGTAGTTGTGGCTCGCGGGCTCTAGAGCACAGGCTCAGTAGTGGTGGCGCACAGGCTTAGTTGCTCCGTGGCATGTGGGATATTCCCGGACCAGGGCTCGAACCCATGTCCCCTGCATTGGCAGGCAGATGCTTAACCACTGCGCCACCAGAGAAATCCCCCTCAGCCCTATTTCTCCTGATGCTCTGGTGAATGGTAGAGCTCAGGTCAAGACTCTTTTCTCTCTAACACATGGGTTCTCCTGAACTGTCATGAGTGTGTTTTCCCTAGTGTCGAAGGACTTACTATTGAAAACTATGTCCATCTCTTCTTCATACCTGGAAGTCCATCAGTTGAAGTCTATATATATAAAATCACTTCCCTCAGCTCTCTGGTATTGGCTTGTTGGAGGCAGAGGATGAGGTGGGCAGAGTGAAGACCACTTGGTTCTCATTTCAGTGAAGACTTGCTGAAGGACCTTGGAGAAGCTGCCAGCTGTGCCCATAATTGACAGTAAAAGTTGCCACCTATTCCCTGATCTTCAGGGAATCTGGGAGGGTGTCTGAGAGAATGAAAGGAATGTAGGGGGGAAAAGAAGGGCCCTGGATTGGGATTCCAAAGGCTATGGTGTCACCTTCCTTCTTTTGTGCAATCATGGACAAATCCTCACATCTCCTTGTGCCTCTATTTTCCCATTGATAAAATAGGGATAATTATAAATATTTGCCTTCCTGATCTAAGAGGGATTATGGGGAAACCCCAGTATGGCTGTTGCAGTCAAGAGAAAAGAGAAAGTGTGAAGTGGGTGAGATAATGTGGGCCAGGAGGTAAGTACTGAGAAGGAATGGAATGGAGGAGGTGGGTGTGTGTGTGGGTGATGTTAGCAGACGCAAACAGAATAGGAGGCTGGCTGTCTCTTTTGGGAGGTAGAATGGGTCCTGGTGAATAGTGGTGTTACAAATGGATTGGGAAGAGGTGAGGAGAAGGGGAGGATCTGTAGAAGGAAGAGGACAAGAGGAAAATTGTTCTAGACTGCTTGAAATTGGCAGGCTGTTTTCCTTTAAGATTAGGTTGGTCTAAGACGGGGAGAACAAAGACCACCAATATATAAGGGGTAAGATGGAGAAGTCAAGGAATAGCGAGCAATTTGAACCATTATCAGGAAAAAGTCAGAGCAGGGGTTTTCAATGGGTTATGTTTTGGGTTCTCAGGCTGTAAAAACCAGTGGAATCCCTGTGAAGTCAAGGGAGAGGAAAAAACATGCTTAAAGATGGTGCTATGTCCCTGGAATTCTCCACAGATACTTTTAATTATTGACCAGAAAATAGTCATATGGCCACACCTAGCTGCAAGGAAGACTGGAAATAATACCTGTGTGCCCAGCTAAAATTTCTATTACTGTGGATACTGGGGGACAACTAGAAGTTTGTGTACCGAGGATAAAATAAGACAGCGTTTGTAAAGCAATCAGCACAGTGGCCTGCACAGAGTAGACACTCAACGTGAATTAACAATTGTTTCTACCCCTTAGTTACTTCAGGAGCGGAAGTACCAAAAGAAGGATGGGGCAAGGGTGGGGAAAGTGACCCCTGCGCTGTTTTTTAAAAAATTTATTTTATTGAAATATAGTTGATTTACAATGTTGTATTAATTTCTGCTGTACAGCAAAGTGACTCAGTTATACACACACACACACACACACACACACACATATATATATATATACACACACACACATTCTTTTCCATTATGGTTTATCACAGAATATTGAATATAGTTCCCTGTGTTATTCAGTAGGACTTTGTTGTTTATCCATTCTTTACATAATAGTTTGCATCTGCAAACCCCAAACTCCCAATCCATCCCTCACCCACCCCTCCTCAGTCCTGTGCTATTTTTGAAGTGAGAGAAGCTTCTACACTCCTTATGACAGAGGTATGGAAAGGAAGTAAGTTTGGCCAGAGGTTGGAGGTTTATAGTTGCCCTTTTAGGTTTCTGTTTTGAAAATTGGCGTTTCAAAGACAGATAATCAAAATGGAAATGTACTAACCCAGGGACGGGGGGGAAGAGAGAATAGATAAGACTAAAATGTGTTTAAATGTTTTAAAGAACTTTTACATATATTTACATAACAACCCGCGAACACTTTTCTAATAAAAATTCTGAGAGGGAATTAGACAATATGTATGAAAGGCTTTAAACTCTTAGGAGGAATGGAGCTATGCAAATCTAAAGTGTTGGCATTATTAATAACAACAATAGTTTTAATATATGTCAAGTACTTTGCCCTTCAAAAAACAGGGGCTTAATGCACACCCTGCTGGGAACATGAGTTCCCGGGCCGGGGTGGCCTGCCCTTTCCTGGTGACTAATGCACCTTCTTCATCTGGGGCAAAATGGAGGATTAGCGGCCACTTCGTTAATCTCACTGTTTAATCACCAGACCGGAAACACTCCCTTTTTCTCTGTTTCTTTTTTCTCCTTTGCTTCTCTTCTTCTCTACCAGCGGGGGAAGTGTACATGCCCCTTTCAGCCTCAATTTCCTTTTTTCCTCCTTTCAAATCCCTCAAGGACTTTTGGCTCTTGCTTCAGGCCTAACTTTGACTAGCAAAGCCAGTATTTTCCCAGGACTCGTGTTTTTCTTCTGCAAACGTGGAACAATAGAGCCTGTCCCTGGCGTACGCTCAGAACTGGGGCTCTGATCAGGCTAGGGCCGGAGGGAAGAGCATTGGATTTGGAGGTTGAATAAGTGCTTCCTACTTATTAGTGCAGTTATTTTGGGTAAGCCGAGCGATCAAAGTGCTTCAGCATCCGCAGAGCTCTATACAAATGTTATTATCTTACAGGGCAGAGTGGGTTCCGGTTGGCCAGGTAAGTGGAGATACAGGAACACTGTAATTGATCCTACTTACAAATGCCAGAGTTCATTTGCCTCTGCAAGTGGTTTGTCCTTCTTAAGGAGTAAGGAGATTTCACAGTCATCCATGTATTTAACACTTCCATCAGGTATTCTTTGTGTGCCTACGATGTACAAGGTGCCATCCTTATACTGGGTGCAACACTCCCTGGCCTCGTGCAACTTAGTCATGTGGGGGAGACAGATAATAAACAAGTAAACAAACAATTAAATTTGTAAGTCCGGATTGTGATGTGCTGTGAAGGGAACTGACAGGGCTGGGGTTGAGGATTCTGGGATGTGGGCTGGCGGGAGCCACCCTCTGCTGACCCTTTCTAGGATGTGGCTCTCTGAGTGGAAGAAATCTTGGGACGTCTCTGGTCTTTCCTCTCGTCCTTGGTTGGACCTCCATTTAAGGATCCCAGACTCAGGAGAGCTGATCTTGTTTTAGAAGCGCTGCCCTCAGTCGTTGCCCCGTTGCCTCCTGCCTGGTGCTGGGGAAAACACGCTGCTTCCTTGTCTCCATTCCTGGGATCTGCTACCTCAGTGTCTCCCATCACCTGTCTTCCCCCAACAGAGGAGAGAGACTCCTAATTTGCCAGGGAAGGGCCCTTGCTTAAGCTTCTACCATGTATCGACTGTGCCAGCTTCTGGGATGCCAGCTCCCAAGCCTGCAGGCTGAGTAAATAAATGTGGGACACAACTGTTTTGGGAGCTGACTAGCTTCTTATCAGGAGGCTAATGAAGCCTGCTTCCTTCTCATGCTCACCTGGCTGGGACAACTTTTCACTGTCTTAGGTGGCCCACTCAGCCCTGGCCTTCTGGATCAGCTGCTCTTGGGGGTAGCCAGCTGGAAGCTTGTTGGCATTTATTTCCTTTCTCAGCTGTAAAAACTCTGCCCCCTGAGATGGACCAAGTAATTACCGTGAAATAGATCTTGGCAATCACATCTAGACAGAAATGAAAGGTAAAATGTAAGTGGCAGGTATTTACATGATCTTGCTACCCTGGGGGTCTAATGGTCCCGTTTTGGCTGGCAAAGAGGACAACCACTTGAGGGGCTGTGTGGTGTCATGAGTTGTCCCCTGGGCTGGGGGTCACAATATTTGGATTCTGTTCCTAACCAGATGGTGACTTTAGGTAAATCACTTCACCTCTCTGGTCTCAGTTCCCTTACTTGTAAAATGAGGGGGATGGGCTAGATGATATACCTAGACCTTCTACATCAAATAATGAGATTTTATACAGCATTTTCAGATACAGTCATCGAAAACAATACTTTCAGGTCTCTGTCCTTTTTTCCTTTCTTTCCTTCTTTCTTTCAATAACGAGTGGCCAGGAAAGGGAAATCAGAGGTTAACTCTCTGCTGCTGAGATAACATGTGATTCTGTAGTTTCTGTAGATTGGTGACTTCTATTCTTTGTCTGAGACTGATGTTTAGTCTCTGCAGAACTGAAAGCCCTGCCCTGCACCCTCCCAGACTGGCCTCTGGCCTTTTCCTCATTGGTGGGTTCAGGAAAGTGATTCAGTTGTTCCCCCAGTCACCAGTGGGCAAGAAGGGGAAGCCAGGCATTGGTGGGCAGGCCAGACCAGTGGCAGGGAATTGGAATTGTTGACCTCTGTGCAGTGGGCACGTGTAACTGCCTGACGTCATCCTCTGCACCCTGCCTTCTCTGTCCTGCTCTGTGTCACTTCCCTGCCAGCCTGGCAGGTGGGATTAGAGGGAGGTCACGGTACTTATTTGTGTTCCCTTGGGCCTTGGCACCTGGCTCTATGCAGGACTGTGGCTCTCCCACAGCTCCGGCCCTCGCTGGGCTCTGGAAGCGCTGTTCCACTGCTTATCCCTTCATCTCCAGGGATTCATTCATGCAGTGGCTTCTTGTTGGGTGCACTTATTCTCTTAATCCTGCTGAGATTTCTACAAATAGTCCCATGCGGGGTGAATTCTGTTTCTTGTCAGGTCCCTAACTGTTCATGACATCCAAAGAGGGCATGAAAAGTAACCAGGAGTTAAGATTGTATTGGTATTTATCTGTGTTTCTTGACCATGGCTGAGCTTTAAACTCCCCAGGGGAGTTTAAAAAAATACTGTGCTTGGTCCCTATCCCTAGAGATTCAGATTTAATGGCCCAGGGTAGGGCCTGGGATTGATATTTTTAAAAAGCCTCTGACGTGCAGCCTGAGTATGAAACAACCAATACCATTGGTTGGTATTAATTGCTGGGGAAAATATATCTTTTTCCTGAGAATCAGGATCATTTCCTTGGGTACAGACGTTTACTCTTTTTTCTTTTAAAGTTTCTATGAGAAAATTTCATACCTATACAAAATTAGGGAGTGTAGAGTAATGAATATGCATGTACCCATCACCCAGATTCAGCAATCGTCAATTTATGGCCCATGCAATGTAGTTGTATCATTTTATACCCTGATCAGCAGCGGATGAGTGTTCCAGTGGCTCTGCATTTCTACCAGCGTTTGGTGTTGTCAGTCTTTTTTTTTTTTGTCATCCTACTTGGAATGAAGTGATATCGTGGTTTTAATTTTCATTACCCTATGTCTAATGATGTTGATTACCTTTTCATGTGCTCATTGGCCACTGTGTGTGTGTGTGTGTGTGTGTGTGTGTGTGTGTGTGTGTGTGTGTATTTAGAGATGACTGCATGTTTTTTTGCACATTTTAAATTGCCTTTTGTCTTTTTATTGTTGATTTGTAGAAGTTATTTACATGTACTGAATACAAGTTTTTTTTTTTTTTTTTTGTTATTGTTATTTGGTTACATAGGTATGCTGAAAATGTTTTTTCCTAGTCAGTGACTTGTCTTATTTTTCTTAGTGGTGTCTTCATTCCTTCTTTCCTTCCTTCCTTCTCCTTCTCCTCTTCTTCCTCTACTTCTCCTCCTCCTTCTTTTATTATTTTTTCCCTTTCAGTTTTATTGAAACATAATTGACATACAGCACTGTATATGTTTAAGGTGTACAACATAATGATTTGAATTACATACATCATGAAACGATCACCACAGTAAGTTTAGTGAATGTACATCATCTCATATAACTAAAAAATAAAAAAAAAATTTTTTTTTGAAGAGAACTCTTAGGATTTAGTTAACAATTTTCATATATAACACAGCAGTGTTAATAATATTTATCATGTCATACATTACATCTCTATTACTTATTTATCTTATAACTGGAAGTTTGTACCTTTGGACTGCCTTCATCCAAATGCCCCTCTCCCTACTCCCTTACCTCTGGTTACCACAAACCTGATCTCTTTTTCTATGAGTTTGTTTGTTTGTTTTTGAAGTATAATTGACCTACAACACTATGTTAGTTCCTGGTACACAATATAGTGTTTCAATATTTCTGTACATCTCAGAATGATACCCATTCTTCTTTTTTTTCCACTATAAAAAGAGCCATTCTTAACAGGACAAGGAAAAGGATGGATGTGTCATCCAGGGCACATCCAATACAACAAATACTAAGCTAGAACGTGTGTGTGTGTGTGTGTGTGATTGTGTCTGAATGATTTGACACACGTCTTACAGACTGCTCCAGGTGCCTTCCTCATTTTGCCAGCAATTGTCTATGTCATTCAGGGTTCCAGTAGGAAACAGATGCTATACCAATGGGGTAATTGAGGAGACCTTAGTAAAAGCACTATTTGTAATGGTGTGGGCAGGATTAAGGGAGATCAGTAATGGATGGGGCATCACTCTAGGGCTAGGAGCCTAGGAGTCCTTCTATCCCTAGGCCCGAGGAGTAAGGGAGGGAGTGGTTATGGGAGCCCAGAGAGGACAGCTTTATGGAGAGGGCTGCCTTTGTTAGAGGTGCACACCCAGCTTGGCTGACTCAGTAGGGAGGGAGCTAGGGAGTAAAATCTGATTTTACTTTCTTCTTTGCTTCTAATACCCAAACGGTGCTTCTCGATGTCTGGATCTACGTGAAGCCAAAGGGCAAGGGAACGCATTGATGCAGTGTATACTTAACCTCCTGTAGCAAAGAGGCGGTTGAAGAAAGGTAGGGAGTGGATTTGAAAGAGTAAATGGGAAATAACCAGCACATTACTTGTTTCAACTACTTGTATGGAAGAAAGAAATCAGCATCTGTGGAACAGTAACCATCCGCTAGGCTCTGTGCCAGACACTCTACTTACACCATTCCTGTAATGCAACATTCCTTATTCCTGTGCCTCAGAGGAAGAGGCACTCAGTGACGTACCCCAGGCCAGAAGTGGGATTCAGAATCTGCGCTGGCTCATTTCATAGCCATTGTTCTGTGCATCCCACCGTGATGACCCTAGTAACACATGCTCAGGGAGCCAAACAGAAAGGAACTTCTGCTGTCTTGTATGAACATTCTTTCCTGCAGCAGAGAATGAAAAAATAGGCAAGAAGTAGCTAACTTGAGGAATTTGTCTTTTCTGCATCAGACGACAGCATAGGACTGATAATGACCTGCTTGCAAAAATGGGGAGCTGGAGGCCAAGGGCGATTCAGTGCTTATCAGTGCTTAGCACATTGATCACAATCTGTGTCTTCGGAAAGTGTATCGTTTACTGGGTCTTTTTTCATGGGTTCTTGCCTGGCATTCATGGAGCCTTGGGGATCCATGGATGGAACTGTGTTCCGATGTAATTGGTCCCTTTGTGATACAATGTAGTTTATTTGTGCATTTGTAGGCTTTAGTGACTGACATAGGCATCCCACCATACAAAAGATTAAGAACCCCTGTGTGACAACGAATTCAACATTAGTTAGTAATAGAGGACTTTAATTTTAATAAGAATATGATTAGAAGTCATGCATCCCTTGTATAGGGCAGGAGAGGTACTAAATGTCATGCCCAAACTCACTGTTCTAAGTGGCAAGGAAAAGGCAATGCTTTCATTAAGTAGAGAAGAAAGCAAGCAAGCATGCTAGAAATATTTCATCAAGAAACATTTACTAAGTAGATATTAGGCACGGTAGTAAGTGATTAAAAAACAAGGGGGGGGGTCCTTTTCTGTGCCCAGATATTAGATCTCGCCATATATTCTTACCTTATTTTGATGTGCAGGTTTGTTGTTTTGTGGCAGACACAGTTAAGGTGGGGTGGGATTGGAAGACCCAAGACCTGATGACCCTATGTGTGTATTAAAACATAGAAAGGCAAAGTCACAGAGGCAGAGTTAGAAGGGACATCGGAATCCATGAGATTCAACCTCCCACCTAATAAAGGACTCTCTTACATAACTCGTGTGACAGCTGGTTGTCTGACCTCTGCCTGACATGTCAGAGATGGAGCACTCCAGACCCTGCAGGGCCCAAGGCTGTCTTTTTTTTGGCCTTAATTTAGCATTAATGAAGCAGTAGCAACACCACCACTAACATCATTTATGGAGTACTTACCCTATGCTGGGCAGTGTACTGAGCACTTTAAATGCATGATCCCCTTTAATCCTTAAAATGACTCTATGGGATTGGTGATGTCACCTCCATTTCATAGATGGATGAACTGAAGCTTAGTGATTAGCCCACATATTTGTCACAGGGGGGTGTGTGTGTGTGTGTTTGTGTTTGTAGGAGTATGTGTATTTGCGTGTAAAATAAATATGTAGTACCCCGCTTCTCCTCCCACAAGCAGAAGACCAATATACACTGCAGGGGATCTGACAGGACACTATTATGGGTGTCCCAGACAGGCCAATTATTTGGTGACTTTTTAAACTTATTTGGAATTTTCTAGAAGTTGTAATTTTTTTCTGCACATAATTATTGGGAAGTTATTTATCTTTATCCACCTCCTTTCCTTCTTTCTTTCATCTTCTTCTTCTTTTCTTTGTTTGGTCTTTATTGAATCTGTTGCAATATTGCTTCTGTTTTTTATATTTTGGTTTTTTGGCCACGAGGCATGTGGGCTCTTAGCTCCCTGACCAGGGATTGAAACCGCACCCCCTGCATTGGAAGGCAAAGTCTTAACCACTGGACTGTCAGGGAAGTTCCGTTTCTTTTTGTTTTTATAATCAGTTTAAAAAAAATGTATTTTTTAAATTGAAGTATAGTTGATGTATAATATGTTACAGGTGAACTATATAGTGATTCACAATTTGTAAAGGTTATACTCCATTTATAGTTGTTATAAAATATTTGCTATATTTCCTGTGTTGTACAATATATCCTTGTGGCTTATTTTATACCTAATAGATTGTAGCTATTGATCCCCTACCCCTATTTTCCTCTCCCCTTTCCCTCTCCCCTCTGGTAAATACTAGTTTGTCCTCTATATCTGTGAGTCTGCTTCTTTTTTGTTATATTCTAGTTTGTTGTATTTTTTAGATTTCACATATAAGTGATATACAGTATTTGTCTTTCTCTGTCTGACTTATTTCACTTAGCATAATGTCCTCCAAGTCCATCCATGTTGCTGCAAATGGCAAGATTTTGTTCTTTCTTATGGCTGAGTAGTATTCCATTCTATATATATACCACATCTTCTTTGTCCATTCATCTGTTTATGGACACTTAGGTTGCTTCCATATCTTGGCTATTGTAAATAATGCTGCTATGAACATTGGGGTGCATGTATCATTTTGAATTAGGAGTGGAATTGCTGGGTCATATGGTAGTTCTATTTTTAGCTTTTTGAGACAGCTTCATACTGTTTTCCACAGTGGCTCCACCAATTTACGTTCCCACCAACAGTGTAGGAAGGTTCCCTTTTCTCCACATCCTTGCCAACATGTATTATTGGTGTTCTTTTTGATGATAGCCATTCTGACAGGTGTGAGGTGATACCTCATTGTGGTTTTGATTTGCATTTCCCTGATGATTAGACATGCTGAACGTCTTTTCATGTGCCTGTTGGCCATCTGTGTGTCTTTGTTGGAAAAATGTCTATTCAGTTCGCTGGCATTTTTAATCAGGTTTTTTAAAAAAAAAAAAATTTATTTATTTTTAAAATTTTTGGCTGCGTTGGGTCTTTGTTGCTGCGCACGGGCTTTCTCTAGTTGTGGTGAGTGGGGGCTACTCTTCGTTGTGGTGCACCGGCTCTAGGTGCTCAGGCTTCAGTAGTTGTGGCACACGGGCTCAGTGGTTGTGGCTCACAGGCTCTAGAGTGCAGGCTCAGTAGTTGTGGCTTACGGGCTTAGTTGCTCCGCAGTATGTGGGATCTTCCTGGACCAGGGATTGAACCCGTGTCCCCTGCATCTACAGGCAGATTCTTAACCACGGCGCCACCAGGGAAGTCCCTGTTTGTTTTTTTTTATGTTGGGCTGTATGAGCTGTTTATATACATAGGATATTAACCCCTTATCAGTCGTATCATTTGCAAATATTTTCTCTCATTCAGTAGTCCACCTACTTTCTTTTTCTTTTTCTTTTTAACATCTTTATTGGAGTATAATTGCTTTACAATGTTGTGTCAGTTTCTGCTGTATAACAAAGTCAATCAGCTCTATGTATACATATATCCCCACATCGCCTCCCTCTTGCGTCTGCCTCCCACCCTCCCTATCCCACCCTTCTAGGTGGTCGCAAAGCACCAAGCTGATCTCCGTGTGCTATGCAGCAGCTTCCCACTAGCTATCTATTTTACATTTGGTACTGTATATATGTCAGTGTTACTCTCTCAGTTAGTCCCAGCTTACCCTTCCCTCTCCCTGTGTCCTCAAGTCCATTCTCTATGTCTGTGTCTGCCCCTAGGTTCTTCAGAACCATTTTTTTTTTTTACATTCTATATATATGTGTTAGCATACGGTATTTGTTTTTCTCTTTCTGACTTAACTTCACTCTGTATGACAGACTCTAGGTCCATCCACCTCACTACAAATAACTCAATTTCATTTCTTTTTATGGCTGAGTAATATTCCATTGTATATATGTGCCACATCTTCTTTATCCATTCATCTGTCAGTGGACACTTAGGTTGCTTCCATGTCCTGGCAATTGTAAATAGAGCTGCAATGAACATTGTGGTACATGAGTCTTTTTGAATTATGGTTTTCTCATGGGTGCCTAAGTTTCATTCTGGCTATGACACTGTGTGAGTCTATGAACCTTAAAGTGAAAAATGTGAACATGGGGATAAGAGAGAACACAGTGTTCGTTGGCTTGGGGGAATAATAAAGAAATTTTCCATAGATAAAACTGCTTTTATCAAGTTAACTTAGTAACTTATCATTGCTAAATAAAAAAGGAACTATTTTTTTCCTCAAGGCTGACTACTGAACGCAAGACCTGCCTAGTTCCTGTTAATGGGAAAGGTAATTTGTAATTTTTAGTTTGACCACTGGGTGGCGCAATTGCTCCACATTGTTAGTAAAAACCACCCTGCATTTTTAGGTGAAGTGGGTTTTCAGGAAGCTGCTGAACCTGCATCTCCTTAAGGAGAAATATACAGTGCTTATAGCCGGAAAGGACTTCCGGAGTTATTTGGTTCAATCCCTTTTTTTTTTTTTTAATTGCACTATTTTATTTTATTTAATTTATGTGATATATAAATACATTCTAATTATAAAAGAATCAAGTTTTATATATGCCCCTCCTCACTCTCTGCTATGCTCATTCCCCACCCCAGAGAAAACCCATTGTTAACCCTTTGGGGTATTTCTTTAAGGTCCTTCCTTTGTAGTATACACATCGGTATATGTGCATGTGATATATGTCTTTTCTTAATGAACATTCATGCAACCTCCTGATTTTGTAAATGAACAAAGATACAGTGTAGGATTTGGAGCCAATATTGTCTTATGGGAAGAGCCTGTGCTTTAGAGTCACACAGACTTGAGTTTTAAATTTTGATCTTGCAACTTAATAGTTACCAACCTTGGCCAAGCTATTTAGTTCTCACCTGAGCCTCATTCCCCTCATCTTGCAAGCTATTCAGGTGTACTAAAAGTGATGAATACATGCAAATGCTCCTAGCTCAGCTGGCCGGCTGTAAAGTGTTAGTTTCCATCCCTGTCACTCTTTGCCAAGTTCAAACAACTCAGTGGTGGAAGAACACAGTTTTCTCCATCCTGTGCCTCCTAGGAACCTTTGAAAGATGTCAGTACATGTGTACATGCATAATCATATGCAAACTCCACCTTAAGGACCCAGTGACCCATAAGTATGAATTCTGCTGTTGCCAAAGCCTTCCCTGGCCTCTGTGTGTCTTGCTTCTGTCCAAATTCAGGGAAGAACTGTATTTGAGGGCTGGAGGGAAACGCCAGGGGTGCCAAAGGGCACAGGAATTCAGAAAGGCTCAATTGACTGGGGTTCAAGTTCAGACTAGGCTCAGGTCTGTAAACTTGTGCAAAACTCCTATGTTCTCTTTGCCCAAGTTTCTTTACCTGTAAAACCAGAAAGATGAATTTGGACCCCATTAGAGCTTATACTAGTGAGTAGATAAATAAGCCATGTAGCTCATGATGCTTTCCTTTTTGCCTTGTTTTCCAGAAAGCTCAGAACCAAATTGAATGTGAATTGAAACCACTTTCCTTGCCCCCAGGTTTCTGGGCTAAGTACCTTCCATTTCATGGTTTTATGTTGGTTATTATTTTAATGATGTGAACTGTGGATCTATAAAGGCGATGGTGAGGAGATGGGCTGGACTTCTTGCTAATCCAGGCATGTGGGAGCTTCAGGCCTTGCCCTTTGAGATACTGTGGGCAGGAGGGGTTCCTACCCCTGTTTAAAATGTTCTCCTCTCAGTTTAGCATAACAGTTCCTGATATTTCATTTGGCATTTTAGAAGATCCTTTCAGATAAGTTTGAAAATAGTTATTTAAAAATAAGATCTCTGATCTTATTTGAAACTCACAACAGTCTCTGAGGCTTGATCACAAAGCAGCAGGCACACGGGGACACTAGTCGAATAGTATTTTATAAAAACAACACAACCTTAAAAACATTAAAAAACCAAACCAAACCAAACCCAGAGTAACAGCGTATGTGTTTCAGTTAAGAAAGTCCTTTCTTGAAAAAACAAAGCGGGCTTTAGAGGAAACTAGATGGCTGGCAGCACAGGTCTTGAGGGCAGCTTTGCAGGTTGATGATTTTATTTCATCTCCGGGTAGACTAGGCTCCGTCAGATGGGGCCGCATGCTCCCTTGTCTCTGTCTGGTTCTGAGCTGCTCACTGAGTGACAGCTTGTTCCCCCTTTACTCTGTGGATGTGAATCTCACCTACAACCACCTCACAGTTTTCCTCAGGAGGAGAAAGGGGCTATGGAACCCACCTTGGAGATCACAACCTGCATTGTTATGGCACCTTGTTCTGCCACTGCCCATGAAATGGCAGAGGTCTCTCTATTTGGTTCATATCCTGCCTAAATTGACCAAAGAATCTCCCGGGGTTCCTGGGGTGGGGCCCTGGAGCTCCCCAGAGGGACCACCTCAGGGACTCCCTGGATCCCTGATTTTAGGACTCCTGGATTGTCCTTCTGAGATACAGAAGGATCAATTTTGCAGTTAAGGAGAAACGAGGAAGACACAGACCTCAGAGCAGAATCTTTCAGTCACTCTGCAAAGCAACTCCATTCCTGTGAATTCTAGAATGAACTTGCTGTGGGATGAACAGGAACGGCCTTTGCCACTTTGCAGGTTTTCTCTCATTCCAGACAGGTGAGGCGGGGAAGCAGCTGCAGGCTTTGGGTTGTAAACAAGTCTCCTGTCCTGGTGTAAAGGCTGAGCTTTCTCATGAAGAGGAGAGAGAGGCTTCGATGACACAGTGGAGCTGTGGGAGAACGCCTTCACATCCCAGCAGAAGGGGCGGGAGATAAGCCTTGACAGAGTCTCCCTTGACGAGGCTTCAAGGAGGGACGTCTGTTTCTTTTCCTGAGTTAAGAGACAGGCACAGTCTACAGTCAAGGCTGTGAGCTGTGCTACTACTAATTTTATTTAAATAGAATTTCTTCTCGTTTCTGCATGAATTGCTATTGACAGTGTCTGAGTATCTTCCTCGCTAACGGTCTCCCACTGGAGAGTCTTGTCTGAGTAGAACTGTACCTAAGCCATTCAGGTCCAAGCTGCCCGGCATTCAGCAGAAGAAAGCCTGCTTGCAACAGCTGTGTTCCAATGGTCACTATCTTGCCTCCGCAGGAAGCTGGGCAGCTTTTTCGAAATGCAAAGTCAGCTAAGTCAGTGCAGTGCTGAGACCTGATTAAGAAAGCCTCACTATTCAATTCGACTTAAATGAAGCGATTTTCAAAATCTTAATTAACAGTTCAGATGCCAAAGGAGAAGGAAGAAAGCCAAAGCTGATGGGGAACGAAATCATTTTCCAAAAATGGGGGCTATTTTCACAATGAAAGGAAAAATCAGTTCTGAACTGCTGCGCTGGGGACAAAGTGGTGGCAGACCTGGCAGGGCCTTGTCTGCAAAGCGTGCAGAGTGCCCTGGCAGTTGGAAAGAGCCAGATGGCCTGCAGGTTCCACTCAGCTTGGCTGCACTTGTCAATCCTGCAACAGGGCTTCTTCCTGACTCCAGACCTCTGACCTCCTTTTCTTAGAGTACTTACTTTAGAAAACTTTCAGTTGTAAATTCTTTCTCTGCCCCTTTGAGAGGTAAATCTTCTCCCAGCCTCTTGCCAGGGTTATAATCCAGGAATGTCTTCTTCAGGGACCTGGGAGCTACCCCTTTGAAATGAATCATCAGGAAACTTGGTGGTCGTATCTCCCAGTCTATGTGGGCAGGTAGCAGTCTAACTGCCACAAGCACCAATTAGCAAACGCAGATGGCCTGTTCACATTGATCCACTTCCCTGCTAACTCCCTCTAGCACCTTTACACCAGCCCACCCCAGCACTTAATAACTCTCCTGCCTTGCCTTTTGTTCAGCCTCTCTCCCCTCTTGCTGCAAGAGTCCTGATTAAAATCTTCCTTGCCTGTTTAATTCTGTCTAGTGCAATGTTCTTTGGCATTGCTCAATCCAAACCCTCTTTCTGCCACCCCCTGTGTAGCAAACTCTTCTCAGATGGAACCGTCCTGGGAGATGTCCCTCCCCCACCTTCACTTCTGGTTGGAAGAACCCCATTCCGGTCCCTCTGGCTGCCATCTGTAATCCCAGAGATGCTCACCTCAGTATTTCCTAAGGAGGGAGGACATGGGGAAAGGGAAAGGAAACCAGCACTTGGCTGCTCCTTGGGTCTGATCTCTTTTTCCACAGTGGTCTCTCTATTTTGTAATTTTCTTTTAAAAATACAGTTTTAGGGAATTCCCTGGCAGTACAGTGGTTAAGACTCGGTGCTTTCACTGCCGGGGCCTGGGTTCAATCCCTGGCTGTGGAACTAAGATCCTGCAAGCTGTGTGGTGCAGCCAAAAAAAAATTTTTCTTTTTTTTTTAAAACTTGGATGGGGAATAAATTAGAAATGCTACGCACAGCAGTACGAGAGAACATCCCTTGAGCCACTGCACTGGGGTTCGGGGAGAGAGTATCTCAATGGCTTTACTTAGAGAAATGTGTGGTCCACATGGAGTGTACATCCCACTGAGTGTGGTGCCTTAGAGACTGGGCTCTGGAGTCCGCCTGCCTGGGCTGATTCTCACCTCCACTGCTTGATGTGTGACCGTGGGCGAGTTGCCCAAGTCTCCCTGTGCCTCAGTTTCCTCATCTGTAAAATCTGGGCTCCATCATAGGGTTGTCATGAGGGTTACATGCTTACGTGTAAAACGCTTAGTACAGTGCCTAGCACAGAGTAAACTTCCAATAAATGCTTAGCCATAATCATTATAGTATGCACATTTTTGTTTTCTCCTGAAAGGAAGCACGTGCAGTTGTTAACAAATAACCTTTGGGGAGAAACAGAGTAGGGAGGGAGATATTGCCTTTTGATTTTATACTTCCTTGTACTGTTTCAACTTTTTAACCCTATACTTCTTTTATTTAAAGATTTTAATTAACTAAACATTTTTTCCCTTTGGTAATTAAGTGAAATAGCCCATTGATAGGAAGGGAGGAAATAATTGTCTAGAAACAAGGCTTCAATAAATCTGTGCCATTTCAGAGTAAAATGTAATCTTGAAGAGCCCATTTTAAAAAATGAAAATTAAACATGTGAAACAAATAAATACTACTTATTTCAGATCCCTTCTCCTAAGTCCCTTTGATTTGATTGACTTAAAATTACATGGTAATGCAACAGAATCACTGCTGGGAAAACACTTAATGTGTTTCAGAGGTGAACTGCCCTGCAGGGTGGCACCGTAATGTATTTTTGGGTGGAGAAAAAAATACGTATTGTTTCCAACCTGATAGCAGGATTCCTGTCAGGGTGGGATTAGCCTTTAGGAAAATTTACTGTTATCTTCTTTAGGTGTGAGGGGATGCTCCTGGTCCCTCTGCCTTCCTGCCCCTACCGGCTGAGTTAGAGACCAAGAGAGATGAGAATTTCTCTTTATCAGAAGCTGGAGCAATGTTAAATTCCCATGGGCAGCTGAGAAATGAGGGGACGAGGAGCTCAGAGATAGAGGAAAGCAAGAAAGCTGACCAGGGAGAGGTTCTGGGAGGAATGGTCAAGGGGAGCTTTGGAAGACGGGTGTCTTTGATTTGAAGTTATCCCCCGTGCAGCAGTATACCCCACAATCACTGTTCTACGTACCAGCTCTCGTGTAAGGGTTTGGGGAAATAAGGAAAGAGACTAAAAGAGGACGAAAAGAATAGCCTTAAGAGGACTGATTTGACTAAGATAATTATTTAGGGGGTGGAAGAAGTCAAAGCCAGAGGAAATAGTGCAACCTCTTTGAGAGCTATTGGGGATGTTGGGTTTCCCACTGACTGGGGCCAAGGAGGCTGAAGCCATTTCTTCTAGTAGTGTGGCAGAAAATTCTAATTGTCCCCCATCATCTATTCTTGCTTTTAACCTAGAGCTCGCCTAGCTTCACCAAGGCACATGATTACCCTACTAGAGACTACATTTCCTTTGCAGCTAGATGTGTCCCTTTGACCATGCATCTCGCCAATGGAAGACACACAGAATGTGCCAAGCATGTAATTTCCTTTTCATTCCCTTGACAGGAAATGATTTATCTCTCACCTCCTCTTTTCCTCCTTCCATGGTCTAGAACATGGAAGTAGCAGTAAGTCCATTTGACTGCAAAGAGAAGGACAGCGTCTACAAGGCTTGTCAAAGCATAGATGGCAGGACCTCCCTTTCTAGAGTTTCTGATTCCAGGAGGGTTGAGGTGGGGGCAGGAGAATTTGCATTTCTAACAAGCTCTAGGGTGATGCTGATACTGCTACTCCAGGGAACACAGGAGAATGGAGGACAACACAGTAGGAGCCTGGGTCCCTGGATGTTCTTGTGGAGCAGAGTCACCTAACCCACTGTATTATGTCTGGACTGTTACCGTAAGAGTGGAGTAAACTTTTACCTTGTTGGAGCCACAGTGTTTTCGTATCTCTCTTTTTTTTTAAGCAGTTGAACCTGTATCTTTTTTTTTTTAAATTTATTTATTATTTATTATTTATTTTTGGCTATGTTGGGTCTTCGTTTCTGTGCGAGGGCTTTCTCCAGTTGCGGCAAGCGGGGGCCACTCTTCATCGCGGTGCGCGGGCCTCTCACTATCGTGGCCTCTCTTGTTGCGGAGCACAGGCTCCAGACGCGCAGGCTCAGCAGCTGTGGCTCACGGGCCTAGTTGCTCCGCGGCATGTGGAATCTTCCCAGACCAGGGCTCGAACCCGCGTCCCCTGCATTGGCAGGCAGACTCTCAACCACTGCGCCACCAGGGAAGCCCCTGAACCTGTATCTTAATACAAATATTGCAGGTAAGGGTTACATAGTAAGGCTGGAGGACTTGGGGACTGCTGGGCAGCTGGCTCTTATGTTCGACACGGGTGATTTTTTATTTGGAAAAGTAATAAAACAAAGGCAATTACTTGTTTAATGACATAATGACTTCTTTTATGAGAGTATTACAGGTAGGCAGTGAACTGAAAACATTCCTTCCATGTCTGCGTCATTGCTTGTTTTCTTACCTTGGGAAAATCTAAACACTTGTGTGCCCTTGTGTTCTCATTTAAGTGGGGCCTGCACTTTCAGTGGTTTTGTTCAAAGAGGGGTACCTTGTCTTAGAAGTCATTGGAAAGTCAAGCATTTCCTATTATGTACTTGTTAGTTAATATGAACATAAAGATAATGATAACAATAATAACGAACATTACTGAATGCTTACTAGGTACCAGGTACTATGTACTCTCCATGCATCATTTCATTTATTCTTACAGTGACCCTGTGAGGAAGCATTACTATTATCTCCATTTTGGAGATGAAGTTGAGGCTTGGAGGGCTCAAATAACAGGTTAAATTCCATTCCAGGTCTGCCAGATACCAAAGCCCATGAGCTCAACCTTGGCAATACTGTCTCTCTCCCTGGTAAATGATTCATTCTCAGATGGTTTTCAGGCTTAGTGTATCAGGCCTATCATTTGTTAGCAATTGGGTTCTTTTTAGTGTGTATATGTTTTCAAATGCAAATATTATTATTTTTTCTTTGAGCAGTTAGGGCTACCTTGCATAATCTAGACTGCTCTGGTTCTGGGAATCTGCTGCGGGGACTGTTAGTTGGAAATGAGAAAAGGGCATGGAGTTTAAAAGGTGACAAATGGCTTTGGGTTGCCTGGATTTAAGGCTGTGAGAATTTACTACCAATGCAGTGTTGGGTTTAGTAAGTAATCACCTGCCTATGGGGGCAACAGTGAGGGGCACCATCCCACAACAGTTTCAGGCAGGGACCATGGTAATTTTCCAAGTTATATGCCTCTGGAGCAAAGCCAAACCCCAATAAATGCAGGCCAGCATGAATGGGGAGCATTAGCCACCATTAGAACAAATCCATACATCTTTATAGTGGTCCCTCTTGGTTCTGGGCCTCTGGCTGCTTCTTAGAGTTGATATTTTCCCCAGCCTCCTGTCACTGCTTCAAAATTCATCTGTTTTTTTTCCCATTTTTCTGTATCATAGCAGAACAATCATTGAATTAATTAATCAACAGTTCATTATTAATTCCATTCTTACTTTGATGGGATTATTAGGATCAGGCAATGCCACCAGCAGAGCATATCTTTAGTTCTACACAGACCCTAGGGATGATCACATGTTTACATGACTTCACAACTGTGAACCATTGTTCCTAAATGTGCTGATTAATCATTGGTAATAAACCATAGGCCTGTAACACCCTGTCTTTGACTTGATTCTATTCTGCATATTTCAAGGCCTTAATTTGGGGAATCAGTAAACTTTTCCTGTAAAGGGCCAGATAGTAAATATTTTTGAGACCATATGGCCTCTGTTGCAACTACTTAACTTTGCTGTTGTAGTGGGAAAGCAGCCACACACAGTAGGTAAACAAATGAGTGTGGCTGTGTTCCAATAAAACTTTATTGTAACAAGTAGTGGGACAGATTTGGCCCACGGGCTATATATTTGCCTACCCCTGATTTAGATGAAGACAACAATTTATTCAGTCAACATTTAAGAGGAGTTAACAGCTGCTGAGAAAAGTTGGGGGAGGAAGAAGTAGCTGGACCATGGTTTATAGGACCAACATTCAAAGCTGTCTTGGCATTCTGGCCCCTGCTCAAGACAAGAAGATTAAATACGATAGATAGGTTCAAAGTATGACCTTGTGTATGTAGGATGGGAGTCAACTTGCTGGGAGGGAATTTGCATGAAAAAGACCTAATTCCTACTTTGCCTTAAAGTGGGAGGCCTTGCCTGCTAAAAGTGCTGACCATCTGGGGCTGTACTGCAGGTTACTGGGTGTAGATCAGTGATATGATAGTCCTCCTGGGTTTTCTGCTGGTCAGATTACACCTGGAGTGTGGAGTGAAATTTGGACACCTCATTTTGGGGTCCACTGACAAATTAAAGTGCATCTGAAGGAGGGGGACCAAGACGGTTAGGGGCCAGGACATCATGGTCTGTGAGGAACTGTGAACTGAACTGGTTATGTTTAGTCAGGGAAGAGAGGACCAAAGTGAGGATTCTCATTACCTTCATTTGTCTGGATTTCTGTCACGAAAGATTTGTATGTGGCTTGAGGGCTGTGGCGCTTGCAGACGGCAACCTCACAATTAGTACATGACTGAACAATGTGCAGAGAGGTTCCAAGGAGGGAAAGTCAGGCCTGGGAGGAAGGTAAACTTTCTAACAGTCAGAGTTGTCTGTCAGTGGAACCGCCGCTTTGGTTATTTCCAAGCGTCTGGAGAGTGCTGGGCACCAAAGAGTTACGGAGATGCAACAACATTTCCCTCTGCATCAGGAGGGAAACCAAATGTTTTGATGTGCTAACAAAATGGCCTTTAAAGAAAGATAAAAGGAGTGAGGACAGATGGGTTATTTTTATTGTTTGTAAAATCCAATAAAAATATTCTCTGTAGTGTACGGTGTCTTTGGCTGAGCAGGCATTCAAGTATTGAGGGGGGATAATAAACATTTTCAACAAATTGCTTGTATTGTTCAACAGAGAAGAGGGAGAGATGATCATGTAAGTGCTTACAGGTTTGCCAGGTGGTCAGTGCCACACGGATTCGTTACCAAGGCCTTTGAAGAATGGAGGGTGATTCAGAAATGCGTAACTTTATTAGGCGCTCTATAAGAATAATGAAGTCCTCTTTGTTACAGAACAAACTGTCTGTCTAGTCTCCAGACTCTGTTATCCTCTGGGTCAAGTTATGGAGCATTTGCTACGTGCCAGGAATGGGTCTAAGCATTGTATGTATTGATTTGTTTATTTCGCTGCAGCAGTGTTTCTTAACCAAGGATGATTTTGCCCTTGCAGGGGACATTTGGTAATATCTGGAAACATTTTGGTGGTCATAACTGAGGGAGGGGGCTGGAATCCAGTGGTTGGAGGCCAGGGATGCTGCGAAACATCCTACGATGCACAGGACGGCCCTTCACAACGTAGAACTGTCCAGGCCCAAATGCTGATAATGTTGACATTGAGGTACCTTGTTTTATAGGACAGTAGGTTCTATTATCATACCCATTTTACAGATGGAGAAACTCAGAAGCTAAGTAACTGGCCCAGGGTCCACCAGAGCTGGAAAATTAGGTAACCACTTTACTGTCTTGTCTCTTTGTTTACCTAGTGATGTTATAATGCAGGCAGCCTCTGAAGTACTATGTGTGCTTGTCATATTTTCTTGGTACCAGGACAAAAATGGACTATTTTCATTTTTGATTTTATACTTAATAAATAGGAAAATTCTTAGCGAGCAACTCAGTTCTCTCCTGATGAGTCTGTTAGTGGAGTCAGACCAAAGGTTCTGGGAGGCTCTAGTGGCCTGGGAAGAAGAAGGCATGATCCACTCTTCCTTATTGTCTACCGTGCCCTTAGTGGCTGATGGCAGAGAGGTTACCTGCCGCCTGTGTAGGTAAGTTCGGGTGACCAGCACTTCCTCATGAGAGCTGTTTATATATCAGACAGGGAGACCACTTAAGTTTGTGACTTAAGAAGTGGATCAAAATTCTCTGTTTTTCCTTCTCGCTGTGGTCTCCAGTCCTGACACTAATCCCTAGCCAGGGGTCTGAATTTCTTCCATAAGTAGCTTGTTGCTTATTGTGATAAAGTATCCTAAGGTGCAGATGTGTTATCTGGAAGGACTAACCTAAATTAGGTTCCTACATTTGTTCTAGAGGCCTCTCAGGATTCTTAGGGAAGGACAGAGGACTGGGGATTTCAGTGGAGAGAAAAGAAAAAGGAAAAGGAAAACATCATTTGTTACAGAGGAAGGGCTCCCATGGCTGGGGCTTGGGAAGGAATGGAAATGGAAACATTTGTTTACCGAATTGGTAGGAAACTGGCCCTGTCTTCTTTCTCCATCTTCAGCTCTCCTGCTGGTTTGGCTCTTTCTTCCAGAGACAGTCTCAGAGACTGTATGTATGTCATGTGCATAGTGTGTGTGATTGACCTTTGAGAATCTAGTACCTAGTGCAGAGCCTGGCATGACTTTACTGATGCACCCATTCAACTGGCATTTAAGGAGTGCTTCATATATATCCTGGTTCCTGACCTCAAGAGGCTTAAAATCACGTCTAGGCACCAGATAAGTAAAATGAAGGCTACATGCTCGGACATGCATGCACAGGGGGTTTTGGGGGCATCAGTGTTTCTGGGTCAGACTAGGGGGTCAGGGAAGGTCTCCTGGAGTAGAAATTTCTTGAGTTGATTTTCGAAGGCTCAGATATAGTTAGCTATTAAAAGAAGTGATTGGAATGTGTCTCAGCCCAATGGAGTAGCATGTGCCAGGGCGCAGAAGTGTAAACCTTGGCAATGAGAGAGAATTGTAAGGGTTCAGCAAAGTGAATGTGGGGGAGGGATGGGAATGAGGCCAGGGATGTGGGCAGTAGCCACACCAATAAGAACCTTCCTGCCACACTAAGGGCGTTGGATGTGGACCTGAAAGCTCCAGGGACTCCACTGAGGGCTCCCATTGTGCTTTCAAATGTGCCCTCTGGCAGCTGCTTGCAGAAAGTATTGGAGAAGGGCCAGACTGGCAGCAGGAAATAGTGTCGGGAGCTTTTGTTATGTTTTTGTGTGGAGGAGAAGCACAAAGGTCTGAGCTCACAACTCATAGGAGCACTGGCTAGGAAGGGACTGATTTGAGAAATACTTGGAAGTAGAATCTTCACGGTTGGTAACTGCTTCTACACGGATAATGACAGGAGCGTGCTTCCCGACTCCCTCTGAAGTTAGGTGTGGCCACGTGACTTGCTTTGGCCAATGAAATATGAATGGAAGCGCTTTTATGGTGTCTCATCAGAGATTGCATTGTTTGAAATGAGATTGTAGATGAAAATTTTTTAATGAAACATTTTAGCAGAATATAACATAAAAACTACCCAGCAACAGAGATCTTATGGTTAAATGCTCTGCAACCAGAGGAAGACAAGAATGTAAAATGACCAGCCCTCCTGGGATCTGTTCACAAGCAGAGTGAACCCTTGTGGTTTTATTTTTGTATGGATTTTTCAGCATTCGACTCCTATATTTGTCTACATCTTAACTGGAGATACTCTGCAGCACAAAGTCACACACACATACACACACACCCCTCCACTCAAGCCAGGATATAGTGTTCTAAAGGCCTTTAAAGAGAATAGGACAGTTTCACCTTGGTGTGGCTCTCCAGTGATGAAGGGAGATAATGTGAAATGGTCAAAGTTGTTGGCTTCTAGTGTTTCTTCTCTCCTAATGTTTCAGGGTGTGGCCCTGCAGTCAGCTCTACATCATTCATGCTCAAATTGATGAGGACTGGCTTCGTGTGCCTCTTTCCTTTTTTCTCTCCCACCTGATCTGCTGGGGTTTTTATTGTTTGTTTTTTTTTTAATCACTTTATTGCTAACTGTACTGTTGCAGCAGGAAAGGAAGATCTGGCTAAATCAATCTGATTTACCTGCCCCCCAAAGCTGTTGGAGGGGACTGAAAAATGACCCGGAGAATAGTCTCCTGATAACATTAAAAAAAATTCAGATTATTCTCTTCCTCAGCTGGGAAAAGTAACATGTTGAGTGTTGACTTCCCAAGTAGTTTATTCCATGAGTTACGAAAGATGTCATCTTGAACCTACCACTTGAGAAGTGCTGCAGAGCCTTTCTTTGACGGTCCATAAAATGAGATGGGGCTTCAGGGTGCAGGGCGAGGCTGTCTGGGATGTGTAGCCTGGTAGGAGATGCTCTTTGCAAAACTTCTCTTCTGCCCTCCTTCCCTACCAACTGCCAAGATTTAAACTCACCATCAGACAGAGAGATGAGCTCTGGAACTCTCATTCATTACTGAGATTCAAAGGTACTAAAATAACCACAAAGAAATGAGATTCCTTCTTCAGATTGCCAGAGAAGGAAGTGAATGATCTGTGACTCAGAGGTATCTCCTTAAGTTAATCATGGCTGACTCTTCACTGCCTGCAATCCCTATAAATCACTATGAAACGAGGAAGAGAAATGACATATGCGACATGGAAGGAAGGGAAATAGGCTGCATGTTTCTACATAGGGTTGCTGAGACAGGAGTTCTGAGTTTTTAAGAGGCAGCACCCGCACGCAGAAGGCGGGAATGACAAATGTGTCTGAATCATTGGTTAGCAAAGCTGGCCTCGCTTGACTGATGGCCGTCTGATGGGCTCTGCCCATTCCCGTGTGTTTCACAAGTTCATTGCCAGTAGGGGAAACATGCTTAGCTTAGAACTGTGTTCTGGTCTTGCTCCATGCTTTGATAAATCACAGGAACCTTAGAATGAGCTGAAGGTGACTAGAGAAAGTATCTCTTTGCACTCTGTCCTGCATCTGAGTTCCCTGGTAAGCTGGTTCCACCTCGACTAGACTAAGACAGGGATGTTCTTTCATGACAAGGTGGGAAACAGGGAAGGATTTTCAAATGAGAAGGGTCCCCTGGCATACTGTGTCTACTTCCACAGCCATGGCCCTGGAAAAACAAATAAGACAATTGTGCTCATATCTGGGAACCCTCGCAATACTTGGCAGAAACATTCTCTTTCTTGGTGGCCCTGCCTGAAAGCACGTGTCCTTTATTCTTTTGACAAGGCATTATTCAGTGTCCTTAAATATAACTTTTATTCTTTCAAGCTCCAATAACCTGAGGCAGTAATTGAAGAGTATATGTGTTTGTGACTTGTGATCCTTGTGTCTGGTTTGTAACCAGACACACTGGGGGCATCTGTCTGTGCTCTGTGGCGGCCATCATGAACCCGGTCTTGCCTCCACTGTAGTTCTCCAATGGGTTGATCTCACTCCTTGTGGTTATTCCTGCGGCTCAGTTACCACTGTGTTACGTGTACAAGTGGTCCTCTGTATCCTTGGGTTTTGTATCCTCTGGTTTCGCATCTGCAGATTCAACCAATCGCAGATTCAACTATAGTTGGTTGAATCTGTGGATGTGAAACTTGTGAATATGGAGTGCCACCTGTATTCCTCCATTTTACGTAAAGGACCTGAGCATCTCTGGATTTTGGTATCTGTGGGGGCTCCTGAAACCAATTCCCCGCAGATACTGAGGGAGGACGGTACATCCTTGGGGGTGGGGTGGGTGTGGAGGTGTGAAGATTCAAGATGAATCACCAGCAGTAAAGTCCCAGTGACAGAATTATAAATATACTGATGGAAATGGAAAAACAAAATCAACAGACTTGGCGACTGGATGACTTTCAGTCATTTGGGGAATTGGAGTTCTATGCAGGTAAACTAAGGAAGAACCTAACTGTGTAAACAGAATAAGAAAAGAAAACGATTAAAGGGAAAAGGTTGGAAGAGGAAACACAGGGCAAGGAGATTATTTGAGGTCTGCTGGGGAAGGTGATTTCTGATCTAAAAATCGTTGTAGAATTGGTGATTTGGCAATGAAGGCAGGCAATTTGGGGGGTTGTGTTTGGTAGGGAATTGGAAATCTCAGAAGGAACTGAGATTCAGAAGTGAGATTCAGAAGTGAGGTCTCACCTACCGGTGAGATAGGTTTAAGAGTATTTCGTGTTGAAGTGATAATTGCTAGGTCCAAGGGAGTAGGTCTGATTGCACAGAGAGAGATGTGCATGGTAAAGAGAAGAGACCTGCAGAGGACGTCTGAAATGTTTCCATTTGAGGGCTGGGAGGAGAAAGGTGCCGGTGCAATGGAGACTGAGAAGGAACAGTAGAAAAAGGAGACCAGAGGGCACAGAGGAAAAACAAAACAGTTTTAGGAGAGGATAGCTAAATCGAAGGTTCCAGAGGGGTCAAGTAGGGGGGAGGACTGTGATGAGACCATAGTGTTTCCTCTTAGAAAGATATTGGAGATGTTTGAAAAAGCATTTTCAGTGAAGTATTTGATGTGGAAGCCTGATTACTGGGAGCTGAGAGGTGAATGAGGGATGGAGAGCCATGGGTAATGAATGGGATTTGTGTATGATGTTGATGGATGGAAGGAGGGTTGCTTGACGTGGGGACACGTGGAAAAGTCATCTTACCATAAGGGATAAAGGGAAGAGATGAACGTTCAAGAGAGGGTGAGGAGCTGATTAATGTGACAAAATCTAGGAAGAGGCATGAAGGATGGAAACCTGTAGCTGAAATTTGGTCTCTGTACACCAGTACTGAATTGAATCTCAGAGACAGAGTTTTGAGTGAAGTAGAAAAGAATAGCTTTACTGCTTTGTCAGGCAAAGGGGGCCACAGCGGGCTAATGCCCTCAAGACCGTGTCCAGATCTGGAGGGGTAGTGAGGAGTTTTATAGTAATGGTTCAAAGAGGAGGGCGTGATCAGCTCGTGGACATTCTTCTGATTGGTTGGTGGTGACGTAAGTGGGAGTCAGCATCATTAACCTTCTGATTCCAACTGGTCTGGGGTCTACATGCTTGTGGGCAGCATACAGTTAATTTCTTTCACCTGGTGGGGATTTCAGTATCTGCAAAACAGCTCAAAGATATTGTTATGGATATCCCTTGATGGGGAACCAGGACCCTGCCCCCAAGGCTGCACTATTGTTTTTTGACTGCCCCTCCCTTGTCTCCACATCCCCTCCCTTCCCTGATTGGCAACTGTTCGAACCTGCCCTTTGGAGCTCAGGGAAGGTCATGGAGGCTGAATGAAGCCTATTTCCTGCAAACAAGAAACGGGGGACACGGAAAGACTTTTGTGCCCAGGAGCCCCAAGGGTCCTTCTCTGGTTCAAACCAAAGCCCAGGGATCACCATTAGCACAGGAGAGGAGTTGGGATTCCTCCTCCCTGCAGACTAGAGAGAGGCCGGAGGGGCAGATGAAACAGTGAAGTTACTTTGAGGTGAAGGTGGGACGGGGGTGGTGGTGGTGAGGGAGAGAACGTTTTCAGTGAAGTAGGAGGCTCAGAAAGAAGAGAATGGGGTATTTGAAGATTAGAGTAGGATGGGTTGAAATTGCTGCCATATGGAGCAGGAAGGACAGTTAATAAGGATGAATAAAAGGATTAGTGGGCAGCTGAGGCAGAATAACAGAGATTTATAATGGAGCTGGTCAGCTGGCTTTTATAGTTTTCTACAGTTTGGGAACAGGAGTGGATAAAATGGATGAATAGGTTTACCCAGGGCTGGGGATTGGCAAGATGAGAGAGATCATAGGGTGGGATAGATCTGGGAAGAGGACTTCAGGGTGTTTCTGCGTATCTGTATTTAACAACAGAGACCCCTGGGATGGGTCACTGAGAGAGGCCTCAGAGTCTTGAATGCCACAGCACAAATGAGCTCACTAGCTCTCTTTCACTCAAGAACTTCTCCGAGGAGGTCTTCCTGGTATGGTACCTTTCAAAGGTGAGTTTTCATGGGAAGGAGTGAGGAAAAATGAAGAGCCCTGCTAAGGGGGTTAGGATAGTGTTGGAAATCAAAGGCATTGAGGATCCTGGGACCACAGAAGTCTCCCAGATGGAGGGGGCAGCTCCTTGGCCTCTAATCTGTGTCAAGAATTGCATCATGTAATCCTTTCTCTAAGGCTGTGAATTAAACACAGAAGGCTGAAACTTGTGCCACAGGTTGCCTGGGTTGGGAATAAGAAAATGAGCCAGGATTCCAGCCTAGGTTTGTATGACACCAAAGTGCATGAACCACTCACTGCCCCACACCACCATCTTCCTTGAAGCTTTAGAAGGTTCCATGAAGGGAAGTCTCTGGTTGGTCCTCAAGAGGTTTTGGACCACCAGCACCATCCTGACTCTGCTCATCAGGGAGCAGATTCACAAGCACAGTAGGTTTGGATAGGAGTGTAGCTGCCTTTCTGTAAAGTGTGACCAATAACCAGGGAGGGGATTGCTTCTGGTGTCCTGTAAATTCCTCATGACTCATTTCTTTGGAGAATGCTTCCTCAAGTTGGCTTTTCAATTCTCTTCACATAAGCTTGGACATTTGTGTTCAAACTTCAGTTTAAAAACATTCTGAAGTGTCTCTTGTCTACTTAATTCTACCTTCTATTTCCCTCTTGGTGGAAGTAGAATGGGTTAGAATTTGAGCTAGAGAAGGACATGTCATTCACTTGCCTTCCGGTGGAGATCTCCTGACAGGAGGCACTATGCACTGTGTCCCTGGCTGTGGACAGAGACCCTCAGAGAGGGAGACATGGTGGTAACTGACAATGAATGAACTAAAGATTCACAAAAAGGATGCAACCTGAGGGACCATGTGAGCCGAGGAGAGCTGCGAGCATAAGTAATGTGGGGAACAGGAGCCCGAAGCCAAAAGCAGGCCCAAAGGCTGCAGTTAGAGGCTTGTATGCCTTAAAAAAATAAAAACAGTGCCCCTGGGGCTACACTATGCTCAGGCAAGGCAATATTTTAGAAGAAGAATAGGTGACGTCCTTTCATTTCTGAGCTTTATTTTGCTCAGAGCTGGGAATGGAGGCAAACAGTGTGAAGGGAAGACTTCTAGCAGCTACTTTTGGTTAGTTTTTAAGTTCACTATTATGGTAGGCAGCCTCTACAGTGATCTCCACATATTTGTATTCATATCACTGTGTAGGAGTGAGTGCTAGGCCTAGTGATGTGTTTCTAACAAGTAGAATGTGGTACAAGGAATGGTCTTCGCTTCCAAGATTAGGTTACAAAAAAGACTGTGACTTTGTCCCACTGCCTCGTCTTGCCCTCCCACCTGCTTTCTCTGATGGAGTCAGCTGCCGTGTTGTGGACTGTCCTATGGAGGCCCATGTGGCAAGGAGGTGAATGAGGACTCCAGTCAACAGCCAATGAGGACCTGAGACCCTCAGTCCAACAACCTCCAAGGAACTGAAGGCTGCCAACAACCATATGAGCTTGGAAGTGAATCTTCCTCCTGTTGAGTCTTGCGATGACTATCGCCCGAGTTGATCTTGATCACGGCCTTGTGACTCTGAGTCATAGGACCCATCAGAAACTGTGAGTTATTAAGTGTGTATTTAAGATGTTATGTTTTGGGATAATTTATTACACAGAAGTAGATAACGAATACAACTCTATGACTTCCCACGTGACTACTCCATCCACCATTGGCGTAAAATAGGTTCTTCCTGGAAAGACAGAAGAGAATGCTTTATAATCACTCTGGGCCATATAGCATTGCTGCCCCTGAGTCTGTGACACCCCGATCCTCCTTGCCAAGAGCATTGATGACCTCCTGAAATAGAACTGGAGAGGCCAAAATCTCAATGCCTTCGGATGGTGCCTATTACACTGCTTGGACCCCTGTATGTAAAAGGCTGTGAAAATTCTTTGGTTTTGTGGCCCAGTAACACTAAGAACCTACTGGGGAGATGGGCAGGTTAGTTAGTGGTAGAAAGATCAAGTTTTAGGCCAGGGTAGAGTAGAGCCAGGCCTTGATCACCTGGGGACTCTCCTCTCCATAGGACTCTGCTTCTTGACTGGGCTCTGTTCCAGTGGGTGGGGCTTCCCTGTCCACTCTCAGACAATGTCCTGCTCTTCCTGACCTCATCACAGCACACTCTCCCTAATTTTCTGAATTACTAACCACACTGCTTTTCATTAACCCTGGATCCCAACCAATTGTTTTTCTGACACCAGCCTTTTAAGCTACCTACACTTAAAAAAAATTGCTTTATATACTGATGGTTTTACCTAACATTCTTAATTCCAACTCTATCCTGTCTCCTGCCACAGCTCTCATAGATTTGGCTTTAAAAGAGGTTTTAGTGTTTTTTCCCTCAAGGCCAGTATCCTATCCTTCATTATACCACTCATAGGCAATCGTTAGGGAGCTCCTTGGAAATATTTTCAGTTTGTTCTTAGATATATTGGGCGGGCCAAAAGGTTAGTTCTTTTTTTCCATAAGATGGCTCTAGTAGCACTTAGTTGCCTTTAACTTCATTCAAAACAATTTTGTTAGATTGCATATGACAGCTGTCATATCAGCATGCATTTAAAAAAAGACTTACCAAAATTGGTGAATTTTTGTATAGCCATTTTAATATTGAAGATGGAAGAAAAAAAGCAACATTTTCGGCATATTATGCTTATTATTTCAAGAAAGGTAAAAACACAACTGAAACGCAAAAAAAGATTTGTGCAGTGTATGGAGAAGGTGCTGTGATTGAATGTGTCAAAAGTGGTTTGCGAAGTTTCATGCTGGGGATTTCTTGCTGGACGTTGAAATCTACCCATCTCACTGGATGGGTAGACCAGTTGAAGTTGACAGTGATCAAATTGAAACAATAATTGAGAACAATCAAAGTTATACCACATGGGAGATAGCTGACATACTCAAAATATCCAAATCAAGTGTTGAAAATTATTTGCACCAGCTTGGTTATGTGAATTGCTTTGATGTTGGGTTCCACATAAGTTAAGAGAAAAAAACCTTCTTGACCATATTTCCACATGCTCTTCTCTACTGAAATGTAATGAAAACATTCCAGTTTTAAAACAAATTGTGATGGGCGATGAACAGTGGATACTGTACAACAGTGTGGAACGGAAGAGATCGTGGGGCAAGAGAAATGAACCACCACCAACCACACCAAGGGCCAGTCTCCATCCAAAGAAGGTGATGTGTATATGGTGGGATTGGAAGGGAGTCCTCTATTATGAGCTCCTTCCAGAAAACCAAACGATTAATTCCAACAAATACTGCTCCCAATTAGACCACTTGACTGCAACACTCAACGAAAAGCGACCAGAATTAGTCAACAGAAAATGCATAATCTTCCATCAGGATAATGCAAGACCACTTGTTTCTTTGAAGACCTGGCAAAAAATGTTACAGCTTCACTGGGAAGTTCTGATTCATCCGCTGTATTCACCAGACATTGCACTTTCGGATTTCCATTTATTTCGGTCTTTACAAAATTCTCTTAATGGAAAGAATTTCAGTTCCCTGGAAGACTGTAAAAGGCACCTGGAACAGTTCTTTGCTCAAAAAGATAATAACTTTTGGGAAGATGGAATTATGAAGTTCCCTGAAAAATGGCAGAAGGTAATGGAACAAAAGGGTGAATACGTTGTTCAATAAAGTTCTTGGTGAAAATGAAATATGTGTCTATCATTTTTACTTAAAAAACCGAAGACACGTTTTGGGCCACCCAATAGAAACCTGTTGGACTTATTTACAGAACAGAAATAGACTCACAGACATAGAAAACCAAATTAAGGTTACGAAAAGGGAAAGGGGGGGGAGGGATAAATTAGGAGTTTGAGATTAAAATATACATACTACTATATATAAAATAGATAACCAACAAGGACCTATAGTACAGGGAACTATACTTAATATCTTGTAATAACCTATAATGGAAAAGAATCTAAAAAAGAATATATATGTGTGTGTATATATATATAACTGAATCACTTTGCTGTATACCTGAAACTGACACAACATTGTACATCAACTATATTTCAATAAAAAATTTAAAAAAGATAAGAGATGCTACATAAGAAAATATCATATGCTGGCATACTTTTGACAAGATCATGTGTGCATTTCTCTCCTTCTATACTTAGAATAGAAGGAATTGTATTACATTTGAATTTCGGGTACTTATTATTAAAACTGAAAGATCAGGGAAGTAGTCCTTCTCCTTCCTTGACCCCAGATGACAGTTACTTCAGAACTTCTCTCTCCTCAAACCTCCAATACCTCTCCCAACATTGCTTTAAGCTGGTGACCATGCATCCTACTTTATTGAGGACATCAGAGCAACTGAAAGATGCTTCTACGGACTGCTCCCCTGCCAGTGTCTGCCTTTCAAATTCACATCAAACTCCTCCACTTGTGCACAAGCTCCCATTCTCCTCTTGCTCTTTTCAGGGCATCACTTCAGCAACTCTCCACTTCTTTCTTACACCACTGACTTTTTGTTCTTTACTGGATCATTCTTATGGACATACTATTATATCTCCCATCTTAAAAAGGGAATCTTCTCCCGAGTCTACTTTCTCCACCAGCTGCCACCCCATTTCTTTGCACCTGCTGCAACAATAATCCTAGAAAATGATATCTATGCTCACTGTCTCTAATTTCTTGCCTCCTGATTTCTCTTGAGACCTACTTAATCAGGCTTTTTCTCAAATCCTTCCATAGAAACGGCTCTTGTCAAGGTTACCTATGACCTCCACATTGTTATACCCCATGGCTAGTTGTCAGTCTTCATCTTACTTGAACTGTTAGCAGCATTTGAGACACGTGTTCAGTCCCTGCTCTTTGATACACTTTCCCTGCTTGGCTTCCAGTGTACCATACCCTCCTGGCCACTCCTCCTTGGCTTCCTTTGCTGGTTCCTTTTCTTCTCTCAGATCTCATAATGTAGGAATGTTCTAGGGCTCAGTCCTTGATCCTCTCCTATTTTTCTCTCCATACTCACTTCCTTGGTGATCTCCTCCAGTCCCATGTCTATAAATGCCATCTATGTGCCTGCCAATGAGTACAAAATTGTTATGTCCAGCTCAGACTTTTATACTCCAGATTCTTATAGCCCTCTGTCTACTTTGCATCTATATTTGGATGTCTAATTGACTTCTTAAACCGAATCTGTACGAAACTGAGTTCCTGTTCCCCTGATTGTTGCCAAACCTGTAACAGTTGTAGCCTTCCCCATCTTAGTTGATAGTGATCCATTATTCCATTATTTAAGCCAAAAAAATTGGAGTTATCTTTGACTCTATTCTTTCTCTCATGCCCCGTTTAAACAGTCAGGAAATCCTGTTGACTTTAGCTTTTTTAAAAATTGAAGTATAGTTGATTTACAATATTGTGTTAGTTTCAGGTGTACAGCAAAGTGATTCAGTTATATATCTTTTTCAGATTATATTCCATTGTAGGTCATTATGAGATATTGAATATAATTTCCTGTGCTATACAGGGGATCCTGTTACTTATCTATTTTATGTATAGTAGTTTGTATCTGTTAATCCCATACTCCTAATTTGCCCCTCCTTCACTCCCTCTCCCCTTTGGTAACCATAAGTTTGTTTTCTATGTCTGTCTGTTTCTGTTTTGTACATAGATTGATTTGTATTATTTTTTAGATTCTACTTGTAAGTGATATCATATAATACATGTATTTCTCTGTCTGGTTTACCTCATTAAGTATAATATTCTCTAGGTCCATTCATGTTACTGCAAATGGCAATATTTCATTCTTTATTATGAGTGAGCACTATTCCATTGTGTGTATGTGTGTGTGTGTATGTATGTGTGTATATATATATACATATATATATATACACACATACATACACACACATATATACATACACACACACACACACACACACACACACACATATATATATATGTATATATACATACCGTATCTTCTTAAGCCAGTTGTATATTGATGGGCACTTGGATGTTTTCCATGTCTTGGGTATTATAAATAGTGCTGCTTTGAACACTGGGATGAATGTATCTTTTCGAATTAGAGTTTTCATTTTTTCTGGATATATACCCAGGAGTGGGATTGCTGGATCATATGGTAGCTTTATTTTTAGTTTTTTAAGGAACCTCCATACTGTTTTCCAGTGGCTGCACAAATTTATATTCTCACTAACAGTGTAGGATGGTTCCTCTTTGCTCCACCCCTTTCCAGCATTTATTATTTGTAGACTTTTCAATGATGGCCATCGTGACAGGTGTGAGGTGAAACCTCATTGTAGTTTTTTTTTTTTAACATCTTTATTGGAGTATAATTGCTTTACAATGGTGTGTTAGTTTCTGCTGTATAACAAAGTGAATCAGCTATGCATATACATATATCCCCATATCTCCTCCCTCTTGCATCTCCCTCCCACCCTCCCTATCCCACCCCTCTAGGTGGTCACAAAGCACCGAGCTGATCTCCCTGCGCTATGTGGCTGCTTCCCACTATTTATCTATTTTGCATTTGGTAGTATATAAGTGAGAGTGCAACTCTCTCACTTCGTCCCAGCTTACTCTTCCCACTCCTCATGTCCTCAAGTCCATTCTCTATGTCTGCGTCTTTATTCCTGTCCTGCCCCTAGGTTCTTCAGAACCCTTTTTTTTTTTTTTTTAGATTCCATATATATGTGTTAACATATGGTATTTGTTTTTATCTTTCTGACTTACTTCACTCTGTATGACAGACTCTAGGTCCATCCACCTCACTACAAATAACTCAATTTCGTTTCTTTATATGGCTGAGTAATATTCCATTGTATATATGTGCCACATCTTCTTTATCCATTCATCTGTCAATGGACACTTAGTTTGCTTCCATGTCCTGGCTATTGTACATAGAGCTGCAGTGAACATTGTGGTACATGTCTTTCTTTGAATTATGGTTTTCTCAGGGTATATGCCCAGTAGTGGGATTGCTGGGTCATATGGTATTTCTATTTTTAGTTTTTTAAGGAACTTCCATACTGTTCTCCTTAGTAGCTGTATCAGTTTACATTCCCACCAACAGTGCAAGAGTGTTGGTTCCCTTTACTCCACACCCTCTCCAGCATTTATTGTTTGTAGATTTTTGATGATGGTCTTTCTGACTGGTGTGAGGTGATACCTCACTGTAGTTTTGATTTGCAATTCTCTAATGATTAGTGATGTTGAGCATCCTTTCCTGTGTTTGTTCACAATCTGTATATCTTCTTTGGAGAAATGTCTATTTAGGTCTTCTGCCCATTTTTGGATTGGCTTGTTTGTTTTTTTGATATTGAATTGCATGAGCTGCTTGTAAATTTGGGAGGTTAATCCTTTGTCAGTTGCTTCGTTTGCAAATCTATTCCTCCATTCTGAGGGTTGTCTCTTCATCTTTTTTATGGTTTCCTTTGCTGTGCAAAAGCTTTTAAGTTTCATTAGGTCCCATTTGTTTATGTTTGTTTTTATTTCCATTTCTCTAGGAGGTGGGTCAAAAAGGATCTTGCTGTGATGTATGTCATAGAGTGTTCTGCCTATGTTTTCCTCTCAGAGTTTGATAGTGTCTGGCCTTACATTTAGGTCTTTAATCCATTTTGAGTTTATTTTTGTGTATGGTGTTAGGGAGTGTTCTGATTTCATTCTTTTACATGTAGCTGTCCAGTTTTCCCAGCACCACTTATTGAAGAGGCTGTCTTTTCTCCATTGTATACTCTTGCCTCCTTTGTCAATGATAAGGTGAATCTCTGGGCTTTCTATCCTGTTCCATTGATCTATATTTCTGTTTTTGTGCCAGTACCATACTGTCTTGATGACTGTAGCTTTGTAGTATAGGCTGAAGTCAGGGAGCCTGATTCCTCCAGCTCTGTTTTTCTTTCTCAAGATTGCTTTGGCTATTCGTGGTCATTTGTGTTTCCATACAAATTGTGCAATTTTTTGTTCTAGTTCTGCGAAGAATGTCATTGGTAGTTTGATAGGGATGCATTGAATCTGTAGATTGCTTTGTGTAGTATAGTCATGTTCGCAATGTTGATTCTTCCAATCCAAGAACATGCAATATCTCTCCATCTGTTTGTATCATCTTTAATTTCTTTCATCAGTGTCTTATAGTTTTCTACATACAGATCTTTTGTCTCCTTAGGTAGGTTTATTCCTAGGTATTTGATTCTTTTTGTTGCAGTGGTAAATGGGAGTGTATCCTTAAATTCTCTTTCAGATCTTTCACCGTTAGTGTATAGGAATGCAAGAGATTTCTGTGCATTAATTTTGTATCCTGCTACTTTACCAAACTCATTGATTAGCTCTAGTAGTTTTCTGGTAACATCTTTAGGATTCTGTATGTGTAGTATCATGTCATCTGCAAACAGCGACAGCTTCACATCTTCTTTTCTGATTTGGATTCCTTTTATTTCTTTTTCTTCTGTGATTGCTCTGATTTTTTCTTTGATTGATTCTCAAAACAATGTTGAATAATAGTCGTTAGACTGGGCAACATTGTCTTGTTCCTGAACTTAGTGGAAATGGTTTCAGTTTTTCACCATTGGAGATGATGTTGGCTGTGGGTTTGTCATATATGGCCTTTATTATGTTGAGGTAAGTTCCCTCTATGCCTACTTTCTGGAGGGTTTTTATCATAAATGGTGTTGAATTTTGTCAAAAGCCTTTTCTGCATCTATTGAGATGATCATATGGTTTTTATTCTTCAATGTGCTAATGTGGTGTATCACATTGATTGATTTGCGTATATTGAAGAATCCTTGCAATCCTCGGGTAAACCCCATTTGATCATGGTGTATGATCCTTTTAATGTGCTGTTGGATTCTGTTTGCTAGTATTTTGTTGAGGATTTTTGCATCTATGTTCATCAGTGATATTAACCTGTAGTTTTCTTTTTTTGTGACATCTTTGTCTGGTTTTGGTATCAGGATGATGGTGGCCTCGTAGAATGAGTTTGGGAGTGTTCCTTCCTCTGCAATTTTTTGGAAGAGTTTGAGAAGGATGGGTGTTAGCTCTTCTCTAAATGTTTGATAGAATTCACCTGTGAAACCATCTGGTCCTTGACTTTTGTTTGTTGGAAGATTTTTAATCACAGTTTCAATTTCAGTGCTTGTGACTGGTCTGTTCATATTTTCTATTTCTTCCTGGTTCAGTCTTGGAAGGTTATACCTTTCTAAGAATTTGTCCATTTCTTCCAGGTTGTCCATTTTATTGGCATAGAGTTGCTGGAAGTAGTCTCTTAGGATGCTTTGTATTTCTGTGGTGTCTGTTGTAACTTCTCCTTTTTCATTTCTAATTTTATTGATTTGAGTCCTCTCCCTCTTTTTCTTGATGAGTCTGGCTAATGGTTTATCAGTGTTGTTTATCTTCTCAAAGAACCAGCTTTTAGTTTTATTGATCTTTGCTATTGTTTCCTTCTTTTCTTTTTCATTTATTTCCGCTCTGATCTTTATGATTTCTTTCCTTCTGCTAACTTTGGGTTTTTTTTTTTTCTTCTTTCTCTAATTGCTTTAGGTGTAAGGTTAGGTTGTTTATTGGAGATGTTTCTTGTTTCTTGAGGTAGGATTGTATTGCTATAAAATTCCCTCTTAGAACTGCTTTTTCTGCATCCCGTAGGTTTTAGGTCGCTGTGTTTTCATTGTCATTTGTTTCTAGGTTTTTTCTGATTTCCTCTATGATTTCTTCAGTGATCTCTTGGTTATTGAGTAGTGTATTGTTTAGCCTCCATGTGCTTGTATTGTTTACAGATTTTTTCCTGTAATTGATATCTAGTCTCATAGCATTGTGGTCGGAAGACATACTTGGTATGATTTCAGTTTTCTAAAATTTACCAAGACTTGATTTGTGACCCAAGATATGATGTATCCTGGAGAATGTTCCACGAGCACTTGAAAAGAAAGTGTATTCTGTTGTTTTGGATGGAATGTCCATCAATTAATGGACATAGTTAATGTCCATTAAATATCAATTAAGTCCATCTTGTTTAATGTGTCATTTAAATCTGTATTTCCTTATTTATTTTCATTTTGGATGATCTGTCCATTGGTGAAAGTGGGGTGTTAAAGTCCCCTACTATTATTGTGTTACTGTCGATTTCCCTTTTTATGGCATTTGCCTTATGTACTATGGTGCTCCTGTGTTGGGTGCATAAATATTTACAATTGTTATATCTTCTTCTTGGATTGATCCTTTGATCATTATGTAGTGTCCTTCTTTGTCTCTTGTAATAGTCTTTATTTTAAAGTCTCTTTTGTCTGATATGAGAATTGCTACTCCCGCTTTCTGTTGATTTCCATTTGCATAGAATATGCTTTTCCATCCCCTCACTTTCGGTCTGTATGCATCCCTAGGTCTGAAATGGGTCTCTTGTAGACAGCATATATATGGGTGTTGTTTCCCTTTCCATTCAGGCAGTCTATGTCTTTTGGTTGGAACATTTAATCCATTTACATTTAAGGTAGTTATCGATATGTATGTTCCTATTACCATTTTCTTAATTGTTTTGGGTTTGTTATTGTAGCTCTTTTCCTTCTCTTGTGTTTCCTGCCTAGAGAAGTTCCTTTAGCATTTGTTGTAAAGCTGGTTTGGTGGGGCTGTATTCTCTTAGCTTTTGCTTGTCTGTAAAGGTTTTAATTTCTCTGTCAAATCTGAATGAGATTCTTTCTGGGTAGAGTAATCTTGGTTGTAGGTTTTTACCTTTCAACACTTTAAATATGTCCTGCTACTCCCTTCTGGCTTTCAGTTTCTGCTGAAAGATCAGCTGTTAAGCTTATGGGGATTCCCTTGTATGTTATTTGTTGCTTTTCCCTTGCTGCTTTCAATATTTTTTCTTTGTATTTAATTTTTGATAGTTTGATTAATATGTGTCTTGGCATGTTTCTCCTTGGATTTATCCCGTATGGGATGCTCTGTGCTTCCTGGACTTGATTGACTATTTCCTTTCCCATATTAGGGAAGTTTTCAATTATAATCTCTTCTAATATTTTCTCAGTCCCTTTTTTTCCCTCTTCTTCTTCTGGGACCCCTATAATTCGAATGTTGTGCATTTAATGTTGTCCCAGAGGTCTCTGAGACTGTCTCAATTCTTTTCATTCTTTTTTCTTTATTCTGCTCTGCAGTAGTTATTTCCACTATTTTATCTTCCAGGTCACTTATCCATTCTTCTGCCTCAGTTATTCTGCTATTGATTCCTTCTAGAGAATTTTTAATTTCATTTATTGTGTTGTTCATCATTGTTTGCTTCCTCTTTAGTTTTTCTAGGTCCTTGTTAAATGTTTCTTGTATTTTCTCCATTCTATTTCCAAGATTTGGGATCATCTTTACTATCATTACTCTGAATTCTTTTTCAGGTAGACTGCCTATTTCCTCTTCATTTGTTTGGTCTGGTGTGTTTTTACCTTGCTCCTTCATCTGCTGTGTATTTCTCTGTCTTCTAATTTTCCTTAACTTACTGTGTTTAGGGTCTCCTTTCACAGGCTACAGGTTCGTAGCTCCTGTTGTTTTTGGTATCTGTCCCCAGTGGCTAAGGTTGGTTCAGTGGGTTGTGTAGGCTTCCTGGTGGAGGGGACTGGTGCTTGTGTTCTGGTGGATGGGGCTGGATCTTGTCTTTCTGCTGGGCAGCACCATGTCTGGTGGTGGGTTTTGGGGTGTCTGTGAACTTATTATGATTTTAAGCAGCCTCTCTGCTAATGGGTGGGGTTGTGTTCCTGTCTTGCTAGTTGTTTGGCATGGGGTGTCCAGCACTGTAGCTTGCTGGTCGTTGAGTGGAGCTGGGTCTTAGCATTGAGAAGGAGATCTCTGGGAGAGCTTTCACCATTTGATATTATGTGGGGCTGGGAGGTCTCTGGTGGACCAATGTCCTGAACTTGGGTCTCCCACCTCAGAGGCTCAGGCCTGACACCCGGCCAGAGCACCAAGACCCTGTCAGCCACATGGCTCAGAAGTAAAGGGAGGAAGGAAAAGAAAGAAAGAAAGAAAGAAAGAAAGAAAGAAAGAAAGAAAGAAAGAAAGAAAGAAAGAAAGGGAAAGGAAAGGAAAGGAAAGGAAAGGAAAGGGAAAGAAAGAAAGAAAGAAAGGAAGGAAGGGAGGAAGGAAGAAAGAAAAAAATAAAATAAAATAAAAAGTTATTAAAATTAGAAATAAAAAAATTATTAAAAATAAAAAATAATAAAGTATTAAAAAAAAGAAAGAAGAGAACAACCAAGTCAATGAACAAATCCAGCAATGACAATAAGTGTTAAAAAGTATACTAAAAAAGAAAAAATGGACAGACAGAACCCTAGGACAAATGGTAAAAGCAAGGCTATATAGACAAAATCACACAAAGAAGCATACACATACAAACTCACAAAAAGAGAAAAAGGTAAAAAAATATATACATATTTAAAAAAAAAGGAAGAGAGCAACCAAATCAATAAGCAAATCTACCAATGATAATAAGCTCTAAATACTAAACTAAGATAAACATAAAAACAGCACAAAGTAGCTGCAGAAAGCAAACCCCAAGTCTACAGTTGCTCCCAAATTTCACCACCTCAATTTTGGGATGATTCATTGTTTATTCAGGTTTTCCAGAGATGCAGTGTACATCAAGTTGATTGTGCAGATTTAATCAGCTGCTCCTGAGGCTGCTGGGAGAGATTTCCCTTTCTCTTCTCTGTTCGCACAGCTGCTGGGGTTCAGCTTTGGATATGGCCCCCCCTCTGCTTGTAGTAGCCTGAGGGCATCTGTTCCCGTCTCAGACAGGACGGGGTTAAAGGAGCAGCTGATTAGGGGGCTCTGGCTCACTCAGGCTCTGGTTGGGGGGGAAGGAGGGGTACGGAATGCGGGGCGAGCCTGCGGTGGCAGAGGCCAGCATGATGTTGCAACAGCCTGAGGCGCACTGTGCGTTCTCCCGGGGAAGTTGACCCTGCATCAGGGGACCCTGGCAGTGGCGGGCTGCACAGGCTCCTGGGAGGCGAGGTGTGGATAGTGACCTGTGCTTGCACACAGGCTTCTTGGTGCCTGCAGGAGCAGCCTTAGCGTTTCATGCCCATCTCTGTTGTCTGTGCTGATAGCCACGGGTTGCGCCTGTCTAGCACTCATTTAGGTGGTGCTCTGAATCCCCTCTCTTCACGCACCCCGAAACAATGGTCTCTTGCCTCTTAGGCAGTTCCAGACTTTTTCCTGGACTCCTTCCCTGCTAGCTGTGGCACACTAGCCCCCTTTAGGCTGTGTTCACGCAGCCAACGCCAGTCCTTTCCCTGGGATCTGAACTCGGAAGCCCGAGCCTCAGCTCTCAGCCCCCACCCGCCCCAGCAGGTGAGCAGACAAGCCTCTCGGGCTGATGAGTGCCAGTCAGCACCTATCCTGTGTGCAGGAATCTGTCTGCTTTGCCCTCTGCACTCCTGTTGCTGCACTCTCCTCCGTGGCTCCGAAGCTCCCCCCGCCGCCCATCCCCCGTGTCCACCATTGAAGGGGTTTCCTAGTGTGTGGAAACTTTTCCTCCTTCACAGCTCCCTCCCAGAGGGGCAGGTCCTGTCCCTATTCTTTTGTCTCTATTTTTTCTTTTTTCTTTTGCCCTACCCAGGGACGTGGGGAGTTTCTTGCCTTTTGGGAAGTCTGACGTCTTCTGCCAGTGTTTAGTAGGTATTCTGTAGGAGCTGTTCCACATGTAGATGTATTTCTGATGTATTTGTGGGGAGGAAGGTGATCTTCACGTCTTACTCCTCTGCCATCTTGAAGGTCCCCCCCTCATTGTAGTTATGATTTGTATTTCTCTAATGATTAGTGATGCTGAGTGTCTTTTCATGTGCCTGTTGGTCATCTGCTTGTCTTCTTTGGAAAAATGTCTATTTAGATCTTCTGCTCATTTTTTGATTGGGTTGTTTGTTTTTTCCATATTGAGCTGTATGAGCCCATTGGCTTTATCTTTAAGATCTATCCAGAATGTGACCATTTTTCACCAATTCCTGTGCTTTCATTCAGATCCACTGTCATATCTTACATGGATTCCTGTAATAGCCTCCTGGGGCTCCTTGTTTCCGCCCTTGCTTCTCTGCAGTCTATTTCCAACACAGCAGCCAGATCTACTGTTTTGAAAGATTGTGTCGCCTCATTCTTAAAACATTCCAAAAGCTCTCACCCATTTCATACATATGTCCTTTAAGTGGCCTGCATGATCTGATTTCTGTCACTTCTGTGATCTTGGCTGTGCTACAGAAGTCCTCTAAATGGTGGTTTCCTCATCTGAAAAGTGGAGAAGAATATAATTCTTACTTTACAGGGTTGTTGTAAGGATTAAATGAGATAGTACATGTAGTAGTAAAAAAAAAAAATTGAAATAATAATTTTTTTACTATTATTAGTAATTATTAAATATTAAGTTTAATGCCTTTAGCTTGGAATTCAAGGTCATTTACATCTTTTCCCAATCTTTCCTTATACTGCATTTCTCATGGTTCTCCCTTCTCTACTTCTTAGTTTTCTTGCTTGTAAAATTTGTAAAATGGAGATAAGTTTTGCCCTTGCTCACAAGGACTGCACATCAAACTCTTACTGAAGAAGGGGCTGCACAAATAGAAGATATTATCATCCTGTTCCCAAGGACTAAAAGGTTCTTCTTTCTTGTCTCTGCAGTAATAACAACAAAGTGCTTTTCCTTCAAATGTTTTACCTGGGAACCCTCCCTTCTCTCCCACCCCCCCAAAAAAACCACATGTCTGTTGCTCTGGCAACATCAGGAAGGGAATTAGCACCCAAAGAAACTGTAAGTACTGCGTCTGTGCAGGCTTCAAGGTTGGGTACTTGATTTGACAATTTAGAAAACAGCAAAGACCCTTGCTTCTCCACCTTGTGGTACCATTTGTCCTTGTCAACTCTATTTGATTAATTAATATTCCAGCAGAACAGAAATGCCATTCATTGTGTATTCTTCTTGATGCTTGAAGTTGATAGGGCTTGTTTCTCTCGTTTAATTGAAATGCTTCCCACACAAAAGAAAGTCAGCTTGTTGGATTCCCAGAGAATATTCATTCACCCTTAGGCCCAGAGCACAATCATTTCAGTGCAAATTGTGACAAAAGAGGGAAATGTGTTATTATCCAATCATTTTGTAAAAAATCTGGTGTAATGTTTGAGTTCAGCAGATGGTTGGACCTGGGGAGATGAAAGACTCTGTCCTAGAACTTTTTGGATGGGCCTGTGACCCATCTGCTTGATTGAGGTACCCTCCATGGCTCCTATGTGAGACCTTTGCTCCTCTTAATCCTGCCTCTACATCTTTGTCCATAACGGTTGTCTGTATTGTTGGAACTGGACAACCTAGGTCAGGGGAGGAAGGGGGAAGAGGTCTTGGAAAGAAGTGAGACGCAGCCAGTTCTCTACAGGGATTGTCCAGATGAATGTCTCATTAGTTCTCCATTTTAAATTTGAGTTGAAGACCAGGATATATGAACAACAAAAATAAAAATCTGGTACAACGAATGGAGGTAGTGGAGCCGCCATCAAGTAACTTAAAGTTCATCCTTACTATACGTAGCAATTGAATAATTGTTACCATGTGTATGGTATTTGGACAGAAATTTAACTTTGCACCTATTTAGGGCCCTGGGTCCTCTGCAAGGCATTATGCTTAGCAGTGTAATATGGTAGGAGAAGCATGACCTCCACGGGCTAACTTTACCATACCAGCTGCATGTCTTTGGGCTAGATGTTGAACCTCTCTGTGCCTCAGTTTCTTCTTCTGCAAAGTGAATGATATGATAATAATGATAATAATACTTTGTAGAGTTATCGTGAGGGTTAAGTGAGATAATGTATGTGAAACTAACTGGAATGGAGTTAGATCCTTTGACCCTACGTGCTTTCAGGACCATCGAGGGGTGAGATGAGTATAACAAGATAATGATAACATGATCCCTTTTCACCCAGGTGTAGCAGGAAAGTAAGTAGACAAATAATATAAATATAATGCAAATGATTAAATGTGCTATAAAGCAAAATGATTAGAAAAACAAGAGAAGGAGATGAATTTTGACTAAGGAGAAATCTGGATGCTTTGGAGAAGGTGGGATGGGTGGATAGAATGAGTGGTGGGGAGGTGGAGGGACTTTCTGGTGGAGGGGAAAGCAAAAGCAAGCGCCTGGAGTCTGGAGAGCACAGGGTATGGTGGGGTAACCTTATGAGGATGGCTTTCCAGGAACAGGCTCTCTGGAAGGGTATTGGAAAAGAAATCTGGCTTCCAGTTAGGTTGAGATGGAGTCCTGGATGAGTAGTTTTGGTTTTATTGTGTTAAAGAATTGGGAGCCATTGAAGTGTTTTGTTTTGTTTGTTTGCTTGTTTGTTTGTAGCAGGTGAGTGACAATGATCAGGTCTGTGCTTTAGAAACATAATTCTGGCTCTAGTATGTCTGAGGGGTAATGGGGAGGGAGACTGCAATACTCTACAGGAGAAATGATGAGGGCCTTATTCAGGGAGGTTGGATGCAGGGGAGGAAGTGGGTATGGGAGATGTTGCTGAGTAATAATCTACAGATTTTAGCAACTTATCAGATGTAATGACTGAAACTGGGATAGGCCAAGCTTAGATTAGCTTTGAAGTCCCTTGGGAGGCTGGGTGACCTGGAAGATGGACAGACTAGGGACCTGTGGTTGTTAAATGATTAATTTGTATCACTTCCAGGTCAATGGTGGGAAAGGTTAAGGGAAACTGGGTGAAACAGAAAACTACCACAGGCCCCAGTAAAGACCCCTGGATCTGTAACTCTGGATGGGGGATGGGGAGATATGGCGCTCACACTGTAGCTCCCAGCTACTCTGGGAGATGAAACATGAATTTCCAGCCCTCCCATTTCTGTCCAAGGTAAGAATCAAGGTCTGGCCCCATTTAGTTTCCCTTTCCTCTCCAGTAGCCCGTCAAAGCTCAAAGCCTTGCCCAACTTTCAGCAGTCTGTGAAGGAGGAGTCATCTCGTACAACCAAGGGGAGGATGCTTCTCCGGGTGTCTGATGCAGTGCCAGCCCCAGAGTCCCAGCCCCAAGTCTACCCACCAACACCAGGGGGCAGGGACACCTGTCAGCCAGAAGTTGGCATATAGAACTCAAAGAAGTAATTTTTCGGATTATTATTCTTTTTCCCTTTTTCCTTTGGTTCCACTTACCAACATTATCTAATCCTTCAATAAGAAGTTCTTGAATGCCCACCAAGTGCATGGGGTGAGAGCATCCTTTTAACAGTAATTAGACATTGCCCTCAAGGAACTTATGCTAGACGTTTATGTTGCTTGATACCCTTTCCTGTCTGTTAATAGAAGAACTGCCCTGGGAAAGTTAACGGTTGATCATTGGCATTATTTCTTTTTTAAGATTGTTTTATTTATTTATTAAAAATTAATTAATTAATTAATTAATTTATGGCTGTGTTGGGTCTTTGTTTCTGTGCGAGGGCTTTCTCTAGTTGTGGCAAGTGGGGGCCACTCTTCATCGCGGTGCGCGGGCCTCTCACTATCGCTGCCTCTCTTGTTGCGGAGCACAGGCTCCAGACGCACAGGCTCAGTAATTGTGGCTCACGGGCCTAGTTGCTCCGCAGCATTTGGGATCTTCCCAGACCAGGGCTCGAACCCGTGTCCCCTGCATTGGCAGGCAGATTCTTAACCACTGCGCCACCAGGGAAGCCCCCATTGGCATTATTTCTGGCTAGAGCCTGCAGTCTATAAATATAGTCTCCCTTATTTTACAAATAAGAAACAGGCTCAGAGAGGAGGTCAGACAACTCAAACCAAAACTGGGTTTAGAACCCATGTTTTTCCAGCTGTGTCTTTTGAAATTCCTCTTTGTCTCTCTGAAGCTGAAAACCCCAGAATAAATTATCACAAAAATATTCTAGCATAAAATCTTTTTTTGGGAGTGGTGTCAAAGAATAGTAACACTAATTTGATTTATTTTAGTTTTGAAATATTTTCATTGATTTTTGACAAATAAGAACTGTACATATTTAAGGTATACAATGTTATGTTTTGATAATGTATACATAATGAAATGATTATCACAATCAAAGTAATTAACATATCCATTACCTCCCATAGTTACCTTTCTTTTGCATGTGTGTAGTGAGAATAGTTGAGATCTACTCTCTTAGCAAAATTCAAGTACATAATGCATTGTTATTAACTACAGTCACCATACTGTATATTAGGTTTCCAGAACTTACTCATCTTGTAACTGAAAGTTTGTAACCTTTGATCAATATCTCCCTCCCCTTTTCACTCACCTTTAGCTTCTGGTAACCTCCATTCTACCCTCTGTTACTATGAGTTCAACTTCTTTTCTCCTTTTTAAAAAATTTTATACCTAAGCGAGATCATGCAGTATTTGCAATATTTGTCTTTCTATGTCTGGCTTATTTCACTTAACACAATGTCCTCCAGGTTCATCCATGTTGTCCCAAATGGCACGATTTCCTTCTTTTTTTTTAAGGCTGAATAATATCCTATTTAATTTGTATACAACATTTTCTTTATTCATCTGTCAGTGGACACTTCAGTTGTTTCCATATCTTGGCTACTGTGAGTAATGCTATAATGAACATGGGAGTGCAAATAGCTCTTTGAGACAGTGATTTCATTTCTTTTGGATATATACCAAGAAGTAAGATGGCTGGATCATATGGCTGTTTCACTTTTTGAGGAATCTCCACACTGTTTTCTGTAATGACGGTACCAATTTACATTCCCACCAACAGTGCACAAGGGTTCCCTTTTCTCTACACCCTCTCCAATCCTTATCTTTTGACTTAATAATAGCTGTCCTAGTAAGTGAGAGGTGACATATCATTGTGGTTTTGACTTTCCTAGCAAAAGCTCTTAATGATGAAGGATAATTTTTCTTCTCACTCCCTGTCAGTGCACATGGCTTGAATGAGACAGAAGCATGAGTTGAAACAGATGAGGAGGATGGAGCAGTACATTGTGTGGGTGAAGTAGAGATAGTGGAGAATTGCTCTGGATGCAGAGACCCATCAGATACAGCACTGAAGCCTGTGGACAGGGTGGTATCTAGAAGGATGTGCTTTAAGGAAACGGTTGGCTCTTAGAGTGAAGGTAGTTGGAGGAGGATTCTTTATGTTTGTCTTTTACTTGTCTGTAATTGTTAATTTTCCTAGAATAAACATGCTTTGTCTTGTTGCTTTGCTACTCTGCCTCCATTCTCCATGCTCCAATCAGTTTTATTTCACTTTTTCTCTGGGAGAATGCCTCTCTCCCTGAATCTCAGTTCATATGCTTTGGGTAGGAATCACCTCTGCCCCTAATCTCCAGCACTGGGGGAGGCATGGATTCCTACAGGTCATCACATTCTTGGTCACATTCATTGTTTCTGAGATGGACTCATGAGCCAGTAAAATGTAATAGGACATTTTCTGTAACTTTGAGATGAGAATCAAGCTCTCTTGGTATTGTACTTGAACATGAATACTCTCACTTGGCCCCTCTGTGGGAATGTGAATTACCTCGCTAAAGGTAAAAATTATTAGGCACTAGTTGATGGTTTTGTGAGCTCTGTGAAAGAGGATGAGAGAAAATTGAAATCATGTTCTGTGAGACAGGCTGGATATCTTCTCAAGTGGAAAATGAGCATTTTCTCTTCAAGCAGATTCAATATCAAAATACCTGGGCAATCCTGGAATGCTCTCAGGCAGTTGCACCAGGGCCTATCCTAGGCTAGTGCTTAATACAGTTTGTTTTAAAGAGATAATACAAATCCCCTTTACCACACAGTCATTCACATAAACTCTGACACAAATTCTTTATTAAGACTGTTCAATGTAGGTGCAGGTCTTTAGCCCATAGGAAATCAGGTCTGTGCCTTAGGGAAATTTCAGAGTTTTTTTGCAAAAAGTATTATGGATTCAAAAATATCTAGTGAGAAAAATTTAATGCTGGAGAAAAGGAAAACTGTGGAATAGTTGAGCTCTTCTCTTTTTTTTTAATTTATTTTTTATTTTTTATTTTTTTTGGCTGTGTTGGGTCTTTGTTTCTGTGCGAGGGCTTTCTCTAGTTGCGGCAAGCGGGGGCCACTCTTCATCGCGGTGCGCGGGCCTCTCACTATTGCGGCCTCTCTTCTTGCGGAGCACAGGCTCCAGACGCGCAGGCTCAGTAATTGTGGCTCACGGGCCTAGTTGCTCCGCGGCATGTGGGGTCTTCCCAGACCAGGGCTCGAACCCGAGTCCCCTGCATTGGCAGGCAGATTCTCAACCACTGCGCCACCAGGGAAGCCCTGAGCTCTTCTCTTTAATCCAGATAGCTTCTTTTTCTGTATCTCTTTTTCATCTTGGTGTTCTTACAGTTCTCAGATGCCCATATCCTCATGGAACCTCTTAGAACCCAAATTATAATCTTGAAATGCCAGTTTTTGTTAAAAGAAATGCAAGTTCTTGAAGAAATGATTAACCTTAATTCAGGGTCAGCATAACATATTGGGTTCTCTAGAAGCAAAGCCTGAGAAAGGGATTCTGGTGCTTGTGATTTATCAAAAGAGTGCCCTTTAGGAAAATTTATAAGGGAGAAAGTGAATCAGGATAGGGAAGGGAAAGAGTTGAAAAGTCTCAGGTAAAGTCTGATCCATTTGTGTGTGGGGGGACAAGAGCTTTAGAGCATAGATCACATGCAGTGTCAAAAGACGGGAACCAGCCTTTAACACCCCTGAATCAGTCAGTTGCTGGCAGTGGGTTGCCTTATACGTGTGTGTGTGGGAGGGAACATAATTTCCTATGCTAGGCAACTCCTATCAGCCTAGTATAGTTCTCAGGAGAAGTAGGGCAGCTGTTAGTCATTAGCAGTTGTCCTTATCCACACAGGATGCCATAACAGAGTACCATAGACTGAGTGGCTTATAAACAATAGAAATTTATTTTTCATAGTTCTGGAGGCTGGATGTCCAAGATCGGAGTGCCAGCATGGTTGAATTCTGTTGAGAATCCTCTTCCCAATTGCAGACTGCTGATTTCTGACTGTATCCTCACATGGCAGAGAGCAGAGAGAGGAAGCAAGCTCTCTCATTCCTTTTATAAGGGCATTAATCCCATTCATGAGGGCTCCACCTTCATGACCTCATCTAATCCCAATTACTTCTCAAAGGCTCCACTTCTTACTATCATTACATGGGGGGGTAGGATTTCAACATATGAATTTTAGGGGGACACAAACATTCAGTCCATAACAACAGCCAGCACTCACAGCAGCTGTGGGATGGTTACATAGCCCTATTAAAGAAATCTGGATGGGGCACCAATAGCATCTCCTCAAGGTAGGAGGTATACAGTATGAACTTAACAACTTGTAATGTAAAGCAAGGAAGCTAATGAAACTTACTGGGTTTGTGCTAAAAGAACTCAGGAATCACCTTGAATAGGTTTCCACTGGCCAAGATGAGATTGGTTTCAAACATATAAAATGTTAAAAACCATGAGTTTATAATGATTAAACAACAACAACAATAAATTAATTGCCTTACTGGTCACCTGGTATGTAAAGGGAAAGAAGCAAGCATTTGTTCTGCCCTTCCTTGAAGAACTGTATTCAGGTAACCAAACAGTTGATAAAATAAAGTTCTTCTTTAAGAATAATTCCAGGTAACAAATTGAGAAGGAATAATAGACTTAGAATAGTACCGCTTTCAACTCCTAATGTAATAATGAATCCGTTGAAGAGATGATCATGGCTAAAACCATTAAATGAAAAGTTGTTTGGGAACCCATCATATATGGGAAACCCATAATTGATGGATCAGATTGAAAACAGCTAAACCCACTGATCAATCTTACTGGCACAAAAAGACAGACAAGCAGACATCATGTGCTTATTGATATTGTGTAATAGGAAGCACACAGCATCACATATAAAATAAACTTGCTGCCCCCCCTCAAATCACACTCAAATCTAATTGAGCTTCTGTATCCAACTACCAGTTTATAGAAAATACAGGGGATAGAGAGACATATTAAATGACATTAACAAATGAGCAAAATCTGGAAAGAAGGGAATTCCATAGGACAAGTGATCTCGTTTCTTCAATAACTGCATTGTTAAAGGAAAATAAGAGAGGAAAATAAAACATATAGAGTAAAAGAGATTTTAGAGGCATATCAAACAAATGAAATGCATGCACCTTATCTGGTTCCTAATTTGAGAAAATCAACCACAACAACAACAACAACAACCAATTTGTGGGACGACTGAGGAAATTTTAATATTTCCTGGATAATTAATTATAGTAAGGATTAAAAAACTTTAAGTTGTGATGATTGTAGTTTTGTTAGAAAAAAAGTGCGCGTATATTAGAGATAAATACTGAAATATTTATAGATAAAATGATGTATCTTGAGATTTGCTTCACAATAACCCACTGTAAGAGAGTGGTAAATGTGGGTATGAATGGAACAAGATTGGCTATCAACTGGCAATATTGAAGCTGGGTGAAAGATACCTTGAGATTTATAATATTATTATTTTAATTTTATAATGCATTTGGAATAGTCCATAATCATATAAATGAAAATAGATTCCAAAAGGATTGTAGTTTTAAATGTGAAAGGTAAAACAATAAAGCTTCTACAAGATATAATAGGAGAAAATGAATATGACCTTGAAAAGAGAGCACTAGCTACAAAATTAGGATAGTTTACTCATTAAAATAAACCATTAAGAAAATACAATAGCAACACATTGAGTGGGAAAATATATTTGCAATATATATTACTGACAAATAACTCATATTAACATAAAACAAAATACTCCTACAAATCAATGAAGATAAAAAGAAAAATAGACAACTCAAAAGAAAGTGGACAGAAGACTTGAATAGGCCCTTTACAAAAAAGGATATCCACGTATATTAACGCATATATGTGGAACCTAGAAAAATGGTACAGATGAGCCGGTTTGCAGGGCAGAAGTTGAGACACAGATGTAGAGAACAGACATATGGACACCAAGGGGGGAAAAGTGCGGTGGGGTGGGGATGGTGGTGTGCTGAATTGGGCGATTGGGATTGACATGTATACACTGATGTGTATAAAATTGATGACTAATAGGAACCTGCAGTATAAAAAAACAAACAAACAAAACAACTAATACTAAACTTTCATTGGGTTATTTGTATGGAAATATGTTAATATAAATGTTTCAGACATTACATGAAATTTCTAAAAATCAAAAAAAAAAAAAAAAGGATATCCAGTGTCCAATAAAGAGGAAAAGTTGCTCAACCTCATTAATCAAGTAGGAAATGCCAATTAAAATCATAATGGGGTATTTCTTTTCCTTTTGTATTTTTTTTTTTTTTCGTGGTTTAAGTCCCCTATGGGCTCTGGGTGAACAATTAGTAATTAACACAGAGCTTTTTAAATAAAATTACTCGTGAGACTGATTCATTTTTTTCCTCTAGCTTTATGAGATACTACATAATGCAATATTTCTACACATCTGCCAGAAAGACTAAAATGAAAAAGACTGACCATTACTAATTCTTAGCAAAAATGTAGAACAACTGGACCTTTCACATGCTGCTGGTGGGAGGTATAAATTGGTGCAACCCCATTGGAAAATTGACAGTGTCTATAAAAACTGAATGTATCAATACATGCATAACTCTCTGACCTAGCAATTCCAGTCCTAGGTATACATGCCCAACTGAAATGTGTATAACTGTGCACAAAATGTTTAAGAATGTTCATTGCAACCTTATTATTAATAGCATCAGGTCAGAAACAACCCAAATATCCATCAATAGTAGAATGAATAAATAGTGATACCTAGTACTGTGCTCTAATAGAAAATCAGGAATCACTTTTTCATCTTCCCTACACAAAAAGCGACAGGACCAATCGTAGGTTTCCAAACTTTTAGTGAATATTAGTAGTCAGTAATTTACTAGGAGACATTATATGTACCCACAAACAGCACCACAGAAAATATCCTTTGGACAATAACAAGAAGAAATTAGAACAAAGCCTTCTATATATACACTGCCAATTTCATCCCTCTGGTTGGGTCCTTTAGGTAGGAAGTAGGTGCTTATAGCAGAAATGGTTCTTCATCATCATTATTACTTTTTTATGTCTCCTTGTGTTCAAAAGATTTTGAAAGTAATAGAGATTTATTTCCCCTCTCTTATGGTTGTGGAAAGAATTGACTTACTAGGCAGAGGCACTACATTTTATTTTCTGGGGCTTTTTCCCCCAGTCTGTTGACATCCACGCACTAAGAAGAATAGGAGTTTGTTTTTTGCCATTTCTTCTGGAGAAATTTCTGGAAGGCAGATAGAATTGAGGTGTTCCAAGCTAGTTCTCAGACACCTACCTGTCTAATATGACTCAGTTTAATATTTTATTCCCATACTTCCGATGTCCTCTTAGGTCTCCCTGCTAAATGCAGTCATAGCACTTATCACAGTTTTTATTGTTTGGCTAGGTGATTATTTATTTAGGGTCTGCTAAGGCAGCAGTCCCCAACCTTTCTGGCACCAGCGACTGGCTTTGTGGAAGGCAATTTTTCCATGGACTGGGGTTGGGGGAGGGATGGTTTTGAGATGATTTAAGCACATTACATTTATTGTGCACTTTATTTCTATTATTGTTGCATTGTAATATACAATGAAATAATTATACAACTCACCATAATGCAGAATCAGTGGGAGCCCTGAGCTTGTTTTCACTTGCCACTCACTGATAGGGTTTTGATACGAGTCTGCAAGCAATTGATTTCTTATGGTCTCTGTGCAGTCAAACCTCTCTGCTAATGATAATCTGTATTTGCAGCCGCTCCCCAGTGCTAGCATCACGGCCTCGGCTCCACCTCAGATCATCAGGCATTAGATTCTCATGAGGAGCATGTGACTTAGATCCCTCGCATGTGTGGTTCACAGTAGGGTTCGTGCTCCTATGAGAATCTAATGCTGCTGCTGATCCGACAGGATAGGGAGGAGGCGGAGCTCAGGCGGTAATGCAAGCAATGGGGAGCGGCTGTAAATACAGATGAAGCTTTGCTGGCTCGCCGCCGCTCACCTCCTGCTGTGCAGCCCGGTTCCTAACAGGCCATGGACCGGTACCGTGGGGACTGGGGGTTGGGCCCCCCTGTGTTAAGGTCCATGAAGGTTGAGATCACGTCTATTTTGCCCACTGCTGGCTCTCCAGTGCCCAGTGAAGTATCTCATACATAGTAGGTGCTAAATTATTTGTTGAATGAAATCGTTTCATTGGACTAACCCAAAAAAATCAGGCCAGTTTTATGCTGCAATTCAGAACGGATTTATTCTTTTTTTTAAAATTTTATTTATTTATTTATTTATTTTATTTTTGGCTGTGTTGGGTCTTCGTTTCTGTGCGAGGGCTTTCTCTAGTTGTGGCAAGCGGGGGCCACTCTTCATCGCGGTGCGCGGGCCTCTCATCATCGCGGCCTCTCTTGTTGCGGAGCACAGGCTCCAGATGCGCAGGCTCAGTAATTGTGGCTCACGGGCCTAGTTGCTCCGCGGCATGTGAGATCTTCCCAGACCAGGGCTTGAACCTGTGTCCCCTGCATTGGCAGGCAGATTCTCAACCACTGCGCCACCAGGGAAGCCCCCTGGATTTATTCTTATTCCATACACAAATCTAAGAAGCTTGCTTACCTGGTTTACAAATCCACAATTGATCAAAAGTAAGATTCATATATAAATCACATATTTATATCTATATCCATGTCTATATTTCAGGTATTGGGTGGGAAGCGAAATTCCTAGATTTAATAAAACTTGGAAAGAAATCTCTCCTATTATACAAAACTTATTGACTTGGTTATATTTTCTATGTTGCAATATAAAGCATCTATGGTTTTCACTGTTTTATCGTTTCATGCTCATTGTTGAGGATAAACCCTCAACATCAGTAAACTTCTGCTAATCCCAGTAATGCACACCTCAGGATGCATCACAATTCTGGGGTTAACCACTTAACCAATGTTTGAATTTCTCTTCATCATCCAGTAACATCAGTATCACCTCTTGTGAAAAAAGAATCACAAGCTCAACTCCAGGTCTACTGAGTCAGAATCTGCATTTTATCAAGACCCCCAGATGATGTATATTCATAGTATAGTCTGAGAAGCACTGCTATAGACCATCTTGAACACTCTTGATGATGTTAAAGTTACTGCATTTTGGAGAAGCCCATTTCATCTTAGCAGATTCTTAGAAGGATGATACTGAGCTGAAACCTGACCTTTTATTACTTCCCCATTTGTTCCTGGTTTCACATCCAGGGCCTTATACGAGTCTGCTTCATTTTTTTTCATGACAATTCTTCAAAGATCTCAAAGCAGCTTACCCTCCTTGAGGGTTTTCCAGACCAGCATCTCTTAGAACTTATATCAGGGAATATCAGTTTTGTAAAATGTTCTGTGGAAAGAAATGGTTCAGTGCTACATAAATTGCAACTATGTTTGATTTTGCAAAGTTTCATTTGAGGCTCTGAGAAGTAAGGAAAACAGCTTAATTTTGCTTAATCCAATTTTCCCAAACTAAGTTGTTCAGGAAAACTTTTCCATGCATATAACACCTAGTAACATCTTCAAGAATTGAAGAAGGAATTTTGGGAAATGTGGCTCTCAGCTGGAGCCTCTTCAGGTGCTCTGTGGCAGGCTAAATAATGGTTATCTAGGTTCAAAGATATCTAAGTTCAAATCCCTAAAATCCATGAGTGTCACCTATATGGTAAAAGGGACTTTGCGGATATGATTAAATTAAGGATCTTGAGATGTGGAGATTATACTAGAGTATCTTGGTGGGCCCTAGATGTAATCACAAGTATCTCTGTAAGGGGGAGGCAGAGGGAGATTTGACTACAGATGCGAGTAGGAGATGTCACACTGAAAGCAAGAGGTTGGAGTGATATGAGGAAAAGGTCCCTAGCCAAGGAATGCAGTAGGCCTCCAGGAGCTAGAAAAGGCAAAGAAATGGATTCTCCCCTAGAAGCCTCCAGAAGGTACTAGTCCTGCTGATGATGTGCTTTAGTCCAGTGAATGAGATATTGGACTTCTGGTCTCTAAAATGGTAAGAGAATCCATCTGTGTTTGATTAAGCTACCATTTGTGGTCCTTTGTTATAGCAGCATAGGAAACTAATACACTCATCATATCACTGCCTACTCAAAACCTGCAGTGACTTTCAGTTACCCTTCGGAAAGAGAATCCAAGCTCCTCACTATGGCCTGCAAGTCTGCACCCAATTCCACAAACCCTTCAGTCTGAGTCTTACCACTCTCTCTTGTTCATGGTGTTTGAATTGCACTGCTCTTCCTTCTGTTACTTGAACCTACCAAACTCAATCCTGTTTCACAGCCTTGTACTGCTAAGCTTTCTAATTTATTTGTTGACCTATTTATTGTCTGTTCTTCCATTCCTCTGAGGAGATGAGAGCCTGGCACATAGTCAATACTCAGAAGGCATTTGTTGTTGAATGGATAAATGGATAACTGAATATGAATGTGGTTTCAACTTTCTTCACCAGCCTGATTGCTTCCTTTGGATTATTTTCTGCTTGATTTATGTCTTTAAAATTATAATCCCAGGCCTGACTCCAATATTATGGACCTGATATGACCATTGTCAAGCAAAGCAGAGATATTTCTTGCGAGCTTTAGGGAGCTTATATTTCACATTTTTGTGTCTGAATTATTTTATAATACATTTTTTTAAAAGGAGGAAAGTCTGGGGACTTCCCTGGTGGCCCAGTGGTTAAGAATCCGCCTGCCAATGCAGGGGGACACGGGTTTGATTCCTGGTCCGGGAAGACCCACATGCCAGGGAACAACTAAGCCCCTGCACCACAACTACTGAGCCTGAGCTCTAGAGCCCGCGAGCCACAGCTGCTGAGCCTGCTCGCCTAGAGCCTGTGCTCCACAACAAGAGAAGCCACTGCAATGAGAAGCCCGTGCACCGCAATGAACAGTAGCCCCCGCTTGCCGCAGGTAAGGAAAGCCCACGCGCAGCAGTGAAGACCCAATGCAGCCGAAAAGAAAAAAAAAAGGAGAAACCTTTCGTTTAAAACCAAACTCAGATGGTATTAACGCTGACATCTTCCCTAGACATTCTGCCTAAAGTTGTAGACTACCTCCCACCTACGTTCCCTGTCTCCTTTTCTGCTTTATTCTTCTTAATACTCGTCACTAAAATCCCATATATTTTACTTATTTTTCTTTTTTGGTGTCTGTCTGACGACACTAGAAAATAAGTTTTATGCTGACAAGGAGTTTGCTATTTTTTAAAAACTGCTGTATTCCAGTGCCTAAAGAGTGAGTAGCACAGAGTAGATGGTCAATAAATGCATATTAAGTGAATGAACGTGTGAGTAAATTAACCAGCTGAGTTTATTCACCCAAATGTTGGCTAGAAATTAATTTCAAAATTATTATTCTTTTTAATTATTTCCGGGAAGAAGGATTTTTAAGAAAATTCATTTTCTCTTTTTCCCAGATTGTATTTCTCTGTTTCACCGGCTGTTTGGTGTAGCTAATTAATGGAACGTGAGCAGAGGAATTATGCCTCCCTCCCACGTCAGCTCCGTTAAACCTCCCCAACCTAATTCTCTCTGCTCTTTACCCTCCTGGCTGTGACATGGATACCAGGATGACATTGAATGCCACGTGTTGAGGCTGGCAGAGTCTCTCTCAGTCTGGGGCCCTGTACAGTTTTGTGGAACCAAACAGGAAATGCCTTGAACTGTTTATGTGCAGGAGAAACTAGACTCCTATTGCACGTGAGCCTGTTATACATTTTTGGGTGTATTTGTGGCAACAGTGAGTCTACCCTAACAGATAAATTTGTACAAATAAATACTCTTAACATATTAAAGCAGTTAACATGCAAAAAGGCTAAGACAGATGAAGGATAGTATTTTCATTATCATCTTTATTTTTCCTGCGTCCTATCTTTGAGGTCCTTGGTTACACATGACAATTTGAGGAATGGGTTGTTGGACAACTAGGTCACCCCTAAAGGATACCCTTAAAACCATTTATTCTCTCTTTGAGGTGGCAGAAAGCAATATCCCTGCTTTAGCATTTCTTTCTCATCAGAGTGATTTATGGAAGCCTCTCAATTCCTGGGATTGCAGCAACATTTGGCTGTTCCCCAGATGCCAATACATTGTCTTTAAAGAATCAATGGCCTTGCAGTTCCCCTCATTTGCAAAGGCATGTGTAAGCACTGTGAACCCCAGATGCCCTCAGTGAAAAATCAAATCAACCATCTGGTGTGTTCAGCAAACACAGATGGAGGAGGTTAGATGCAGAATAGATGGGGCCCATTATAGCTGACACACGCACTCTTCACCAACAATATTGCACAAACATGCAATATGTAACTCAGAGTATATTTATGACTTTTCCATTGTTTGTTTTCCACAATATCTTATCAGGTGGGTTGGCACATATTATAGTTTCTAGTTTGTGGGGCGAACTGAGATTCGGAGGAATTAAGGAGAGCAAGCTCCCTTGGGGTAGCAAGCTCCCATGGGAGAAATGGGGCAACACCATCAGATGGGGTGAGCTAGCATGTCTTGCATGAACATTCCCTTTTATTGGGAAAGAGGGATAGGACTAGGGTCAAAGCAGGGAAGAAATGGATGGGCTTTAGGGGGATGTGGACATTCTGAAATCATAAGCAGCCTTTATGTGTACCTGTGTGCATTTTATTGGAGAGAGTCCATAGCCTTCAGCCAATTTTTTAAGGGGCTAGAAACCCTCAAGTAGTTAAGAACCATTGTTCAGGTGTTCTGTACCTGTAGACTGTCTTGGGCTGTACAGAGCAACTGATATCCAAAGCCTTACTATGGGAAAATAGTGCTTTTGTATAAGAGAAAAGGGGCACAGAATCTTCTTAGACAGGATTTATATGTGCCTTATGGATATTTATTGCACAAAACAATATGAATACCAATTCCTATAACCCCAGAGAATTCCTCTGGCTCCACAGTGATCAGATTTACTATTTTGCCAAAAAATAATAAAGACAAGCTTGCCATTTTAAGAAGAAAATGCTTAGCATTAGCAAAATCCTGTAGATCCATTCCAGGTAAGGTGTATAAGACTCAGAAAGCTTTTATTTTGTACACTGATGTTTATACAGTGGAAAGGTTGGCTTACCAAGTTATCAAAGGGAGCCACAGTTGCTGGGGCATCGATTAAGGGAAATAGGGACTTAGGCAATTATTTTATAAGCATTTCTTTGCTTAGAATTTCAGAAGGGTTGACAAGGTCACGCTTACAACTCTGGCTACCAACATGCCTATCCTAGGGACACTTCACACATTTTCTGAACCAGGTGCTTAGCCAAGCGTAGACCACGAATGAAACCATCACCCTGAGAGGGTACTGTGCTCAGGGCTCAGGGCCTGTTGAGGGAAAGAGTGTGAGGGAAAAGAGAAATAGCCCTGAGAGTTGCCCTATAATTGGGGAAATAATAACGTTCACTCTCTTGTCTTGAAAGTAAACATTAAGCTTTGCTTAGTCACCAAGGGCAAACCCTGAAGCCAGTTGCTGACACCAACTGGTTGTTTTGTACTTTGGCCCTAGGATTTGACTCTAGGGGAGCTCCTTTTCTTAGCTGAGAAACAAAGAAACTGAATTCTCAGCACAGTGTTGATTCTGGGAAATCATTTTGGTTTGTACAATTTGGGATTCTGAGCACAGAATATAATCAAAGTGGCAGTGATAGGGTGAGGAACCCCAGGAGGCTGCCCATTCTTGTTGTCTCTTGTCTATATGTTTTAGTAAGAGATTAGAATGTCCTAGATGTCATCCCATGATTGCTGGCAACATAGCGACTGGGTCTAATTTTCCACTCAGGATGTAAAAATATGTTCAAGAAACTGAAGTGAAATGGAAAACATGAAGAAGCTATCTTCTTTATATTCCCCCCACCACCTCTTCCTTCACTCTTTACCCACTGATTGTAAAAATGCTCATCTCAGCATTCATCTCTTTGCCTTTCTGGAACTTAGCAACTCACATTTCAGCTACAAATACATTACTGTGGCATTGCAGCCAGACCTGAGCTCTCACGCCTATTCTAAGTGTCAAGCTCTGTTGTTGGCCAGGTTCTTGCAGGTTTTACTGCTGCTTAAAGGAAAGAGATTGGGATTCAAAATCTATTTGCCAAAAGAAGGTAGTTAGGTATGTATGTGTATTCATATGAACATTGCAGTAAGGATGTGGAGACCCTGGAGACAGGATAGAGATAGACAGGAACACTATCTGTGGGCTCATTCTTTAGTTAGAGGACATGAGTTCTAGTCCCAAATACCACCCCCCCTCCCCCCACCCCATGCTAGCTATATGACTTTGGCCAATTCAGTTAAGCTTTTTGAGCCTCAGTTTCTTTCAGCTTTAAAATGGGAATAGTGCATGTCTTGCCTGCCCTATTGTGTAATTATGAAGACCAAATGAGGTAATGCCTTATTCAAACATAAGGTGGTGTTTTAGTCAGGAGAACTTAGGTTATGTTGTGATAACAAACATTCCTAGAATTTCAGTTGCTTAAAATAATAATTTTTTTTTCTCACAGTTCATGTCCAAAATGGGTTAGATGGGTTGGCAGAGGGACTCTTCTCATTGAAGTGTCTCAGAGATCCAAGTTTATGAAGAGTCCATCTTCTTGTGATTCTACCCTCTCCATTTGCAATGACTGTGTGCTTCCATGATTACTGCATCGGGAGAGGAGAACACTGGAGAGTGAAACATTGGTTATTATATACATTGGTTTAGAAGTGACATTCACTTCTGCTCACGCTTCATTGGCCAAAAAAATATGGTCTTACGTAACTTTAGAGGAGATAGCAGTGTCATTCCATGAGAACCTATTGAGCTTTAGTAATGCCATGCATAGGTGGTTTTGTGGAATTCTCCTCTCCCCTCCCGCCGCCATTTTAGTATCTCTGAAGTTGAGATGCATTGAACAATCAATATCATCTTATAATCACCATAAGCCACTTTTTCAAATTTTATCTCTGAAGCCAGAATGCAGTTTACAACTGGTGGTATCCTAGATTTGACGATAATATGGCATTATTGCTATTCTTCCCAGATACTTGGCCTTCAGTGATCCTAAGGGACCCCGACTGGGATGGGGTCTGTAATCCCAGCAGTGCTAGATAGTGCCGTAGTTTCTCAGCTTCCTTGAATTTTCTTGTATCATTTGCGTGGGGCCACTGGGATGAGAGAGTTCCCTGAGGCTTTCTCTCACTCCCAGGAATGACAGTCCTCTTTTCCCTTGCCCTGACTTTGGATCCCCGTTCTAAGACAAGTCGTTGAGTGTATAAGGGCCCATAAAGATTTATAAGACAGCAGTCTCCTCAATGGCAGTGACAGCATGTTTTCCTTCTGTCCAAACAATCCCCTAGACACCCAGAGGGTCAAGATAAATGGTGGTTTAGGATTCAAAATTCCCATTCCAGCTGCTGAAGAAGTGTGACCATCAGCTTGTGTCTGGGCCAATGTCCACACTGTTTTACTTTTGGGCTTTACCCTTATCCCCTTTATTGCCTTCCAGGTAATTTCCTTGAGACATCAGATGCTGCCTTCTCTCTCGTTTCTGGTTTCCTCACCTGTGGGCTCCTAGACCGTTTGCTTTTCACACCTGTGCACTCAGACGATGATGGCTGGTGGGCGTGGGGGTGAGGGGCGTTGGAGGGGAGTAGAGAATAGAATGGAGGGTGGGCTGAAGCTCAGATCGACGCCATCTGAGGGCTGAAGTAGGAAGTAGAAAGCGTGGGTTTTCTCCATGGCTTCTACCCAAACTGTGTGAGTCTCCTGGCCTCTAGGTCATGCATCCTAGTACTTTATACACATCTCCACAAAAAACATGATTTTTGGCAAAAGTACTGAGATTAACCTTCCACACTATTTTCATTTGCAGCCCAGGCAGCCTGTCATGTATAATTTGGTATTTAAAGCCTCTCCACTGTGGCCAAGATAATGACCTTTCTGGGAATTAATGGCTGAGTAACGGCATGCCCTTTTGGGGAGCTTCATGGTAACACATCTGATTCTAAGTTAGACCCAACTCCCTGGCGTTCTTGCCTGCTTGGAGACCACCTGGGGCTAACCCTGGGACCAGAGAGCCCTTTTCTCTCAGGCTGTGGTTGCCGTTGGAGAGTTTGGGATTATGTTCTTGTCCAGAGCCTCCTTAGCTTGTGTTCCTACTCAGATTCCCTGGGTCTTGATGCTTCTTTTCCTTTAATCTCTGCTTTTAATTTGATTCACTTGTTTTTGTTGGAGGCCAACTTCAAATACCATGACATTTATGGGCTGTTCCCGTGTGGCTACTGGGTCTAGACAAGGCCCGTGACGCACCAACCTCTTCCCCACCCCATGTGCTCTGTGTGCTCCCAGAGAGCTGCATCTCGGGCTTTGCTTTGACCCTTCTCCTGGCCTCAGGCTGCTGCCCACTCATAGTCTCCTGCTGTTGACTCCAGTTGGGTATGCTCTAGTCCCTTCCCGCTGCCGCCCCTTGAGGGTATGGTATGTCCCTACCACAGGGCGCAGAAGGACCGCTGATGCATTTCCAGCCCATGCTGCCTCCACCTGATCCTGCCATTGTCTCCACTCCTCCCAGTGTAGCCAGTCCTGGCCTGGCCCAGCCACCAACAAGCCTCCATGGTCATGGGTGCTGTTCATGGCCTTGCTCCCTTTTCTCATTCCAACCTGCCTCTGTTCAATGGACACTTGAATGGTGCCACAGCTGGCTTTAGAGACAGACAGCATTGGGCTCAAAGATTGGTACTACCACTTATTTTACCAAAGTCGGTTTCCCGAACTATAAAAGTTGGGTATAGCAATGCCCAACCAAGCACCCAGCATGCAGCATGTGCCGTGACTATTAGCATGTTATTAGCATAGGAAATAGGATAATTGTGGTTAAGTTCATAGGGTTTAGGGCCAAACAGACTTGAGTTCTAACTTTTGCCTTACTGCTTAGCCAGTGTCAGTTTCAGTTTCTGACTCCCAGTCTGGAGCTCTCAGCATTTCTCTGGGCTGTCTTACCACAGTTTACTTTTCACGTTGGTAGATGGCGACCTAGCCAACTCCTTGGACAGATCATTGTAAACTGCTGGATCTGAATAAAGGGGTGATTATTATTGCAGGGAGGAGGACATGCAAGTAATTGATGGTCGCTTAGTCCAGTGTCTCAACAGAAGAATACTGGCTCTACAGGGCTCCAGGAATCCTCTGCTTTCCTTGGCTCAGACTATTTTTTGGAGACGAGCTAGTGCCAGGGGTAAGACTGACTCCTTCTTGACAAACAGTGATGGGAAAGTTAATAAGGTGCTTGGAAGAAAAAGTGCCCTTTCTCTCTGGACGAAGAAAGAGGGAAGAACCACCGTTTGATTGGGCTAGGATAGAAGGAATGAACTCGTAGGACTTAGGAAATTTGCAACCACATTGTCTCTTTGCCAGGAAAGCAAGCCAGTGACTCAGCAGTTTTCTCAAGTCGGCAGAAGGAGAAGGGCTGAGAGTGTCAGAGATCATGACTCTGAAGGGAGCAGGTTATCTTTTCTGGGGACTTGACAGCAGTCAGCCTAGAGAGAGATAGGTTTAACATGGATAATTGAAATTCACATATAATTCTAACTCCTCATTGTCGGTGGTGGTAACTACAGCCTCTCTCCTGTAGTAAGTCTTTCAACAGAGCTGTTCAGAAGCAGCAGCAATGATTGCCTTGATTTTATCTTGTTCTGTTCCTCTGCCTACCTCGAGGGGAGCTGCAAATAAACTACGGAATGAACTTAAAGATGAGCTGCAAAGCACGAGAGGAGAGCTAGTTGGCTAGGGCTCTGGGCTTTGAGCTGGAAGAGCATCTGGTGCCCCAGAGAGGCCCAGGAGCAGCTCATACACCTTCCGCCTGGCCCCAAGAGTACAAAGGCTCATTTCTCCCTGGTTATTTGGGTCCGATGGGCTCCCATACACACGGGACTTTCACGCTTGCTGAAAACCTTTTGAAGATTGTAGAAGCACACTATTCCATTGGAACACTCAAATTCCTGAAGTGTCCTGCTTTAACTGCATCGGAATGTGAATTGTGTTTGGAATGCACTGGGGAGAATTGCCTGTTAAGAGCTTTTCTATGAGCCCCTTTTAGAAGGAGAGAAATCACTTTTAGATTATCTTTTTGTAAAACTCTGCATTTCCAATTATTCAGAGTGTATGAAATCTCCCTCCAGAACCCTCATTCCAATTTGGTCCTCTAAGAAATTCTGATAGCTCCAAATGTGTAACTCTCAAACCTTGTTTTTAAAAATAGTCATGTACTTTCTCTACAACATGATAGAATTTGCAGAAATTCTGGATGTGTTTCCTGGCTTTCCCAAAAGGCCTTTCTTTACCAGGGGACCCACTGCAGAGAGTGAGGCCTGCATGATGATAGAGAGGGCCATCCCCCAGAGTGCTACAGGAGCAAACGAAGCAAAAATACCTGCCAAATGAACAAAAAGAAAAGTTAATAGGACAAGAACCCCAGGTTAGAAACTCACAGTGCTCAATCCCAAGGGGCTGGGAACTTGCTATTTGGATGATCTTGCTGTGAAAGTTTCAAAGACTCAAGGGGATTTATTAATAGTTGGGCCATTGAAACCTTTGGCTGCTTGCAGCAGTGTCCTTTACAATAGCAAATTTATCTTTTAAAAATATCTAGAACTTGTGCTTAATGTTCTTTACTGATTTAAACCAGGCAAGGAGGCAGTAAATCAGATTATCATCATCCTCGAGAAGGAGAGCAATCTGGAATGTTAATTTTCCAGCTGAGATTACTGTAAGTTTCTTTTCGGTTTATTTTTTAAAGGGAGAGAATAAAAAAGGAAGAAAGCCAAAGGTAAGAGGTTTTTCGGTTTTTTTTTCCAGGAAAGCATATATTCCAGGTTTCCATTCTTGTCACTTTGTGAGTTATAACTTATTGTTTCTTATGTTTTCCCTAAAAGTATAAAGATCCAGAGGATCTCCTCCAGTGGAGCAAGGGATTTTGTCCCTGTATGGAGTATGGACTGTAGGAATTTGTATAGAGATATTAACCACTCCATAATCAGAGAAAAGATTTCCATATGGCAGATCAAATATAAGATCATTGTGTTTCAAAGCTTGTTAACTGTGGCTGTATTGGAAAAATGCCTTAATTGGTTTATTTATTTTTTAACAAACATATGGGCTTTGGGCAGATATGTTTAAGGTGGAATTTTCTTTCCATTTAGTAGGGCTAATAAATATTTTCCTTTTCCCAGGAGACTTGTCTCTCCCTGTGTACAGTGTGATACATGCTGTCCTTTATGAACCCAGCCTTCTCAGAACATGGGAGTTGAGCAGCTTCTCTGGTGGTGAGGGTACCTCAGGGAGGAGACCTGCTTAGGGAAAGGGCCTGGAGTTGGGTACCAGAGGGACCCAGAGTCAAACTGGCACTGCTTGCTCACTGCCTCTGTGGTCTTGGATCTCGTGAGTGCTCGGAGCTTCAGCTTCTCACTTATGTAATGGGATAATGGCATTGGCCTTGAAGAATTGTCTTGAGGTTGAAACTGTGTGTTTATGAAGTGCCCGATGTAGTGTCTGACTGGTTAGTCTGGGACATCATGGCTGTAGGATTGGCCCAATCCAGCAACAAATGTCCTGCTGAATCTCCCTGACAACCTGATTTTGTGAAACAGTTGATTGAAGCTGGAGGGAAGAAAAATAAGTCTATTATGAATGGAGATATCATGCACTCAGAATCCCAAGTCCCCTCAAAGAACCTGAAGTATCAACTTCAGCTCCCTTTTGTGGGAAATGCTGTAGGAGTTTTAAACACAGGCTCTGAAGCTTTTCCTGGAATCGTAAGAATTGTAGGCTAGTTACGGTGTCAGAGGAGTGCCTCATGAGTAATGGTTGCATTCTCTAATGACTCTTGGGATAATTAATCAGCATAACTTCATGAACCTTCCATGGCCTTCTTTTCTCAGCAGCGACAACTTGATTAGTTTGGACATAGAATAATAGTTTGGTACTTAAAGAGGATTGGCTTCATAATGCTCATTTTCATGATTCTCATTTTCTTTCTCTTGAATTTTTTGAACTTCTAATTATTTAAAGACCTGAAAATCCTTTTAAAAAATTCATAGAGAATCTTGAGGCTAGTTTTGATCATTTATGTGTTATCATTAATGGAAAGAATTTTATCCCTCGTAGAGGGGACACAGCTGTGCAACAGCTGTCAAATTCTATTTCTTATCGCTGGGCTTTTCCTGGGCTTAAGTATTCGAGGCAGAACTGGTACTCCATTTTATCAAACTGATAACAGGGGCAAGTTTATGTAGGGAAGAGAGCACTGGACTTAGGTTGACCAACTGCTACTGGTTTGTCTGAGACTTGCCTTGTTTTTGCCCTGAAAATCCTCTATCCTGGGAAACCTCTCAGTTTTAGGCAAACAGAGACAATTTGCCCAGGCTGTTCTGCTTTGAATATGGAAGGTTTCATGTCTTGGAAATCTTGGGAAAACTAGATATTTGCGTTCTAGTCCTTGCGGAGCTGCTACATAGCCATGTGACATTGGCCAATCAGTTTGTTGAAAAAAATGAGGTGTTGGATCATATAATCCTGAAAGTCCCTATTAAGGTTGCCCCTTTGGCTTAAGAGGCAGCTTTTTATTGGAATTTACCCTTTGTGTCATTACTCAAGGTTTTCTTTCCTTCTGAGAAATCAGTATCCAATTTGTTCTGAAAGGTCCTATAAATGAATCCAGACTCCAAACTGTATAAAAATGTTCAGAATACTTCTGGATCAAATCTCAGATATGGAGGTATATGATACTTGAATATTGGGGTGCTGGAGGAAGCAGGTGCTACTCTTGTTGATGTTATAAACCAAACACCCAATGCAAGTATCCTACATTTCATGACCAGGGAGGAAATTGGCTGGGATTTTCCATTTTAGCTAACTTGCAGTATTTCCCCACTGGTGAGATTGAAGCCTTAGCTGTAACTCTGGAACCAAGCCTATTTATAAATTGGAATAAATGTTTCCAAGCCAAGATCAACCATGTGCACAAAGTTGGGGTGACACTGATGCTTTTTGGGCACTTGGAGTGGGGAGTGTTGTTCCCAGTGGGCCAATGATCACCCAGTGCAGCAATAACTTCCTGATTTCCCATCATGTGCTTGGGATCCAGGTACAAATAAGACATGGCCCCGCCCTCTAGAAGCGTACTGTCTTGTGAGCGGCATGGAATGGTAATTAATTACTAAACAGAGTTTGGCAAGTCCTGTAATGGAAGCATAAGCAGAATGATGTGGGAGAGTGGAAGAGGAAGCAGTTGATTCCATTATTCTGCTGCATATGGTGATGGCACCCTACTCCCCAGACCGCTAGCTCCTGCATGTATGCCCATAGCCCAAAGGGTGGGACCAAGATGCCCCAAAGCTGTGTTTCTGTGGTTTTTTTCTTTGCATATAACAGGATAGAGTGCATCATTATTCTTGTTACTGTTGAAGGCAAAAAATAAAGATGACAAGAATGATTTGTTTCCATTGAGTTTCCCTGAAATCCCACACCCAACTTACTTCCATTAAGCTTTTCAACTTAATAGCTGGTAAAACAGTATGTGCATGCATTATAAATATGTCCTTTTAAAATCCAGTTGCTCCCTGCAATAGGAGATAGCAAAGAAATTTGGCTTCTATCATCTTGACGCATTGTTCAACTTTTAAATAACAGTAAAATAATGACTCCAACATGAAGTTTCTAGTTAAATGAGCACCAGTGTAGTCCCAAGGTTAATAGTGTAGTAATTTTTGGCGTAAAGTGATACAGGAAGCTTGATTTTAGCTATCTTACATTAAGGAAAACTTGACTTTTGTGTTTAATAATGAGAAGTTTGAAACTTTATAGAGTACTTTTCTTCCTAGGAACAAGGAGCAGTTCATATATTTTTTGATTTATCTTCATAACATCCTTGAAAGAAGGGAGGAAGAGGTATTGCATTGTATATTTTATAGAATAGGAAATTGGAGCCTAGAACAGGTAAAGGCCTTGCCGAAGGATGTACAGCTGGTTAATGAAAAGCCTTTTCCTGGTTCCCATGTCTCCTTACCTAATGTCGTCACAACAGGTTGTGCTGTTTTGCTGTGGTCATCAAAATATCTCAGGAAGTCACATTTTCTGATGAAAAAGTTCACTTGCACTTATGGAAACTCAAAATACTAGATCCATGGAGGCCACTCCTCCAGATGTTATTATAGCTGTGATCACACTATTTTGAAATTTTTATAGCAGTATTGTTCGGGTCTTCACCCCCGACAGTTAAGGTTCTGGAGGGGTCAGACTCCTTTCTTTAAAAAAAGAAATGTCTGAATCCAAACCAATCATTGTACAAGAGTACACATTGTAACAAAGCCCCAGCACACGTCATTAAAGTTGGAAACAGCCAGGAAGACCTGTGCTAGACAGTGACCTGGGTGTGACAGCTGAGAAGCGGTGGGAAGAGTGGGTCAGAGGATATGGGACCTGGGTCTTCGTGCTGACTCTACCATAAATTTGCTGAGTGATATTGGGCTTCAAGGTCTTACTTGTTTGTAAAACGAATGAGCTAAGCTGTACTGTCCAATAGGGTAGCTATTTAACTTAATTAAAATTTAATGAAATTAAAAATTCAGTTCCTCAGTTGCACTAGCCACATCTCAAGTGCTTGATAGCCACATGTGACTAGTGGCTGCCGTAATGGACAGGGTAGAGGTAACATGTTTCCGTCATTGCAGAAAGTTCTGTTGGAGACCCCTAAGCTAGACTGTATCAGTGGTTTCCCCAGTGTGTTTCAGTAAGTCTCCAGGATTCCTTAGACATTCCCTAGGACCTCTGAGAAGATAAGGGAGAGCCCAGCAGGCAGGCGGGGCTCTGAGCACCCTGGCTTCATTTTCATCTGCTTTAAATGAAATGGGTATTATAATTTTGAAACACCTTTGAATTTAGGTTCTTTTATGAACCTGAAACTGGTCTCTCTCTCTCCACTCTGTTCACCATTATAACTAGAGGAAGAGGAGGGTAAGAACAGGGGGAATGTTCTAACCCAAGAGAAAGAGGAAGGAAGAAAACCTGCCCCCTCCAGGCTGAGGAGCTGTGGGAAGAAGAGGGGAGATTGAGGAATGGGAAGGGAGACACGTGTGCTCGGTTTCCTCGCGCTGGCTGAAGCTGTGAAGGGGGACTGAGTTCGTAGATTGAGGGAAGCCGGGCTTCTGTGCTGCTCTCATTCAAGGCCCTGGCAGGTTACCTTGACGTGTACCCACTGCAAGCTGGAGTGGCCGTTTGGTGAAAGTGAGGACCTGCCCTTAGCTCCCGAATAGGGCAGAATTTGGCTTCTTTCTTTAGGGAGCCTGGCTGGGAAGCTGGTTGGGGGTGGGAGGGGGCGGCATGGTGTGGGTGGCCACGTTGCTGAGGCTGCAGGGTAGGACTTCGGGGTCTCAGGGCTGTAGAGGAATCACTGCTAAACTTCAGGGGCACTGCCGGGCTGATGAGAGCTGAGGTGAGGCCAGGAGAGAACGGGGATCCTGGGCCTGACCAGACCAAGGAAGCATAGTGTGTGAATTATATCTGCTGTGGACTGTCGACAGTGGAAGCCAGTGGGATGACGGGGAGTGGGGTGGGATTGTGGGGCGGACCAACCATACTTCATGTGGCTCCAGGCCAGTACATGCCCAAGAGCTAGCACGAGGTGGTAGTGGAGGGGGAGGGCTTCTTTGGTCCCCCTCCCAACCTCCAATGCCACAAGGCCACGTGTGCTCCCTGTGCACAGATACCGTCTTGGTGAGGGCCCGGAAGGGGGAGAAAACCAGGAAGGCTGAGTCAGTCAAAATGAGACTGAGTTTACAAAGTTGAAATGCATTTGTTCCTTTCTCCATTTCTCTGCCCCATCTATCCAGTGTGGTGTCTAAACTTTGGGGGTGGGGTTTGGTGATCTGAGGGCAGATCATTATAGCCATCAATCAACATACCAACCAGTCAGCCAACAAGTGTTCTGGGTAAGGGTCCTGGGCTGTATGTGTTATCCTGGGGGATAATATGCTGCTTATAATTGTGTATGTGTGTAGACTAGGTCTTGATGCAAAATGTATTTTTTACTGTGTTTCATGGTCAAAGTTAGAAGATACTTGTCTAGATGCGGAGACAAGATATACACACATTAACTGGGGCTTTCCTAGATCTCACCCTCTTGTAGGTAACTGGTTACATCAGCAACGCCAACTGAAAATTCAGTGTGGCTTCATCTGTTGACATAGAATATTGGGTTCAAGGCCCTTGTGAGGCTCAACTGCTCTTCCTGACCTTGGATTTCCCCACTAAAGTTCCCCTTTCCAAGCATTTTCTTTTTGCATGTGCATATTTGAAGAGATTTATATTACTTGCAACCAAAAGTGCCTTTAATAAGATAAGAAGGGAGATCTTGGGAGCAGGGAGAAAATTTGCAAGGCTTGCATGAAAGGCTAAAGCACCTGAGCGTGCTCTGTCCTCCTTATGCTCCCTGAGCTCCAGTGAGGATCCTCTTCATGGTCCCCATATGCCTCACCAATTCCCACCTCAATCTCACCCTCCAATTTATATTAATCCCTCAACTTTGTCCAATTTCTGCTTCCTCCTCAAAGGTCACCTCCATACCAACCTCTGAATTCCTCAGGGAGACAGCACTGATGACGGTTCAAATCCTGGTTCTGCCAGTTACTAGCTATGCAATTTTGCGCAAGTTGCGTCAAGTATGTGCCTTGGTCTTCTCATCTGTGAAGTGGGGTAGTAATAACATCTACCTTTTAGGGTTGGACTGAGGATTAAGTGCTTGGAACAGCGCCTGGCACGGTGAGCACAGTTTGCGGTCATCAGTTCTGCATTTGCCTCTCTCACTGTTAATTGCTTGCTGTATGTTTAGTCATGGCTCCTTGCCCCTTTCTCCCTGATTACTTAGTTCTAAGCTTCTCCTGTTTATTAGTTAGTACTATGGCCTCTCCGTCTATAATTCCACATTTTCACAGAATCCAGCTATTTCTCTTTTTGGTAACTGAGATGGTATTAGCTTAGCTTCAGTCTTTGGCTCTCCTTGTCCATGATTTTGCACAGATTTGCAGCTCTGGGGCTCTGAGAACACCTGCAGTTCTTTCAGTGTCTTGGAATCAATTAATCTGGGTCAGGGCCTTGAATAAATGTAAAGCCGTACTTGTGGGATTTTACTGTCTTCTCATCCATCCCTGGCTTTCTGTCTCCATTGACGATGGGTAGTCTGCTCTGCAGAGTCGCATCATTTTCTCAGCAGCAAAGAGGAAAGCAAAATAGGATTTGAGTAATTCTGCCTTCTTCCTGAAACTGAGTAACATATTTTCTGACTCTGGGATTGCACCTATTCTCTTCTTATACATAAGTTAAAGTACCTTTATGGTTGTCTCCTTCGTATTGTACAGGCTTCTCTTAATACCCTGTGAATCTGAGTCATGAAGCTGAACCACTGCAACATGACTGTGCTTCCTCCAGGACTTGTCTGCCTGATTCCAGCTTTCTCTCTTTAGCTCCTACCCATGGAGCTATGTGCTTTGGCTTCTGTATTTTGCTTGGTTCAGGATCTGTTTTTTTGTTTGTTTGTTTGTTTGTTTCCCTGGCCTTCTTTGTTCCGTGGGTCAAGATGTTCAGGGTTCAGATGCTCAATCTCCCTTGGAGATGTGCCCTGATTCAGAAGAACTCTGGTCCTGGCATGGCCTGGGGTTCTTGGGGAGACAGAAATAAACTGCACCTTGGAATGTGGGGGGTGGGTTATTAAACACTGTGTTAATCTAGTTAAGACTGTATAAAGTTCTAAACCTTTGGGCTGGGACTTCCTTGGTGGCGCAGTGGTTAAGAATCCACCTGAGGGTTTGATCCCTGGTCCGGGAAGATCCCACATGCCACAGAGCAACCAAGCCCATGTGACACAACTACTGAGCCTGCACTCTAGAGCCCGTGAGCCACAACTACTGAGCCCATGCACCACAACTACTAAAGCCAGTGTGCTCTAGGGCCCGTGTGCCGCAACTACTGAGCCCGCGTGCTGCAAGAACTGAAGCCCTTGCGCCTAGAGCCCGTGCTCTGCAACAAGAGAAGCCACCGCAATGAGAAGCCCCCGCAATGAGAAGCCCACGCACCGCAACTAAGAGTAGCCCCTGCTCGCCGCAACTAGAGAAGAGCTTGCGCACAGCAACTAAGACCCAACGCAACCAAAAATAAAATAAATAAATAAATAAAATAAACCTCTGGGCTCTGTTTACTGTGATTTGAGACTTTCTTCAGGGAAAAGTTGTTGGCCACTTTCTTACTGAAGTCAGGAAGAAGTTACTAATTGGCAGTTTCTAATTGGACATAAAAATACTTTCTTTTGGGCCTCCCTGGTGGCGCAGTGGTTGAGAGTCTGCCTGCCACTGCAGGGGACACGGGTTCGAGCCCTGGTCTCGAAAGATCCCACATGCCGCAGAGCAACTGGGCCCGTGAGCCATAATTACTGAGCCTGCGCGTCTGGAGCCTGTGCTCCGCAACAAGAGAGGCCGTGATAGTGAGAGGCCCGCATACCGCGATGAAGAGTGGCCCCCGCTTGCCACAACTAGAGAAAGCCCTCGCACAGAAACGAAGACCCAACACAGCCATAAATAGATAAATTTTAAAAAAATGCAAACCTTTAAAAAAAAACCAAAACTTTCTTTTAAGCTGCTTTCTGAGGCAATAAGTTCCATGTCACTGGAAGTGCTCAAAACAAGAGCAGACGATTTCTGTTTAGGTTATTGGAATAAGATTGGATGGAAGATTAGAGCCAGAAGGCCACTGAGTTCCCCGCTCTACAGAAGAGTAACCTTGAGAATACCTTTTTTCCCTTAAAGACATGACTTGGTGTCTAGCCCAGTACCCAGGAAAGACTGGGCTTAGAGTGGATGCTTTTTGTAGGGTGTACACTGTTGAAGTTTAAAGGTCCAAGTCTTTTGTTCCAGGCTTACTTCCTATTTGAGGCTCCAGATATACTAGATTGTTTCCACTCAAATATGTCCTGTTCTCTCTTACTTCCTTGTCTTTGAGCATATAACTTCATGTTCATGGAGTTTGTCCCCACTCCCTGCCCTCCCTTTGCATCTGGCTAACTCTTAACTTGACCTTGGGATAGTCTTGCCTTGGTATCCCTCAGTGTCCTCCACTGCACCCTGGGCTTACCTCGTCAACTCACAAGACCCACCTCATGGTGCTGTAATCCTCTCCTTGTCTGTCTCCCATATGAAATGTCCCTCTTTCTGGGACCCAGGGACTGTGTCTAATGCCTTTTTGTTTCCCCGCACAGTGCCTGGCAGACTAGGGGTCTAACTGATGGTTGCCAAGTAAGTGAAATGAGCTGGACTGTGGGTTCCAGGCCTTGCAGACCTAACGTGTTTCTGTTCCCTGATTTATTTCTGTCTCTGATCCTTCCTTTATGGGACTGAATTATAAACAACTTTGAGAGGAAAAAATAAATGATGATATAAGAAAAATTGCTTTAGTGCATTGGAGACACCAAACCACCCAGCATTTCTTTCTCAGCCAGTACTGGCAAGAGACAGAGAAATTGAGCTGTGCTGGGCAATCCTTGTCTACTTTTTAGCGTGACTTGGCAGAATTAAATTATTCTTTCCCTTGCACTTCAGGGAGTAGGTGGATGCCTTAAAATATTCAAACCAGTACTTTGGGATATCAGATCTGGATGACTTTTTGTCCAAACACATAGGTGGTGGATGGCGTAATCGCTCAGTGGGCACTGGAACTTTCTCTGGGCATCAGTTTAATGAACAAAGTTTGTTGTAAAGCTGTACTTGGGGTTCTTTAATGCATGCATGTCATTCCTGAACCAAATTTATGAAAATGTGTTGGGGCGGTGAGCATTTAAAGAACTTCAGGGAATAAGTCAGAATTGAAAGTTCCAAACAAGTGTAATTATTATTGCATGCATGTTGTGTTCAAACCCTTGGCCCTCCTGGGAACAGGCTGACTTCACAGAGTGCCTTATTAATTAAAGGGAAAACAAATGTGCTGCTGGAGTAGTTCTTGCCTCTCCTTGGACTGACCTTGGGAGACTCATGTCAGCTTTCTAGGCCTCAGTTTCCTCAGCTGAAAAATTAGGGATTTGTTCATCTTTAGAATCTCTCCAGGTTTTTAAATCTGTAAATAAGGCACATCTGCTTTTTCTCTTTCTGAAGACCTGCATCTGAAAAGTAGCTTTGTGGCTGAGATGATAAACTTATTTAACATGATTTATTTACGCAATGAATTTTCATTGAACACTTACTTTGTGCAGGTCACTGAATTTATAGCAAAATCCCTGTTCTTAGGAAACCTAGAGTCTAGAACAGGGCTTGGCAAACTTTTTTTTGTAAAAGGCCAGATAGTAAATATTTTTGGCTTTTCAGACCAGTGTCTGTCACAACTACTCAACCCTGCCTTTGTAATGGGAAAGCAGCCTCAGGCAATATGCAAATGAGTGGGTGTGACTATGTAAATAACCGCTTTATTTACAAAAACAGACGATGGGCCTGATTTGGCCCATGGACCAGTTTGTAGACCTATGACCTAGAAGGCAGAGACATTCAGTAAATATATAAACAAATAGATATGTAAGATTTAAGTGGTGATAAGCACCCGATTTCACTGAGATAGAAGATCAAGGAGAAATACTACATTCACTAACAACTCAGCATTTCTGATCAAAACAATCCTATTTTGCACTGGCTTAAATATTGGCTAGGTATTCCCTGTTCCATGGAAATTAAGCATATCATTTAAAAAAATCTTTTGATTTTAATAAGAAACAAAATGAAGACAAGGAAAGCAGTGAGTGTCAACACATAATTAATCACCACGATGGGGTGCCATGCTAGAATTTAGGGCAGTTTATCTGAATCAGGTTGAGGATGGGGGCAGCCATGACCTGTCCTAAATTGCATGGTGAGGGGCTGCCGAGGGTGGACAGATTTCCACAGAGGTTGATCATTTTGAAATGACTATTTAAATGTATGGCATTTGGTGACATATCATTGATCAATAATATTCTTATAATTCCTGCTTTGCTCCTGTTCAATCTTAATTTATAAAGATTTTCTGTCATTGGGAAATGAGTCACAACCAAGAAAATAGGTTTCATCATTTAAAAATACATTTTGGGGGCTTCCCTGGTGGCGCAGTGGTTGAGAATCTGCCTGCTAATGCAGGGGACACGGGTTCGAGCCCTGGTCTGGGAGGATCCCACGTGCCGCGGAGCAACTGGGCCCGTGAGCCACAATTGCCGAGCCTGCGCGTCTGGAGCCTGTTCTCCGCAACAAGAGAGGCTGCGATAGTGTAAGGCCCGCGCACCGCGATGAGGAGTGGCCCCCGCTTGCCGCAAATGGAGAGAGCCCTCGCACAGAAACGAAGACCCAACACAGCCATAAATAAATAAATAAATAAACAACTGATTGAAGGACTTTAAAAAAAAAATACATTTTGGGAAAATCTAAATGCATCTCTTCTTATTTGTTACCAATGCAGAGACCAAAAAAAAAAAAAGTGGGTGGGGGTTCATTTGCTTTGTGGCACCAGGCTTCTTAAAAAAAATGACAGAAATTTAACAGTACTCCTTTGTGCAGAAGTATATTTGCAGACCTGTCCAGGAGACTTATGATTAGCAAAGAAAACAATTCTACTATCCAGAGATGATTTTGCTGCTATGTAGCTGTAATGGTGTTATTGCCTTACTCCGCAGTCATTTTTAGTTCTTCGCTTTTGTGGTGAGCCGGTCCGGAGCAGCTTGTTCAAGAATCCTTAGGCAAAAGGGAAAAGAAATGGATATTTATTGATTGTCTACTATGGGGGCTTTTTGTATACTTAATCTCACTTAATATTTAAACACCTTATATGGTAGGAATTATTATACCATTTGCCTTAGGAGGAAATCAAGGCTCAGAGAAGCTTAAGGAGGTTAAATAAGTTGCTCCAAGTCATGTACCTAATAAGGAACTGACCAAGGATTTAACTGCAGCTTGGACTCCAAAACCTCTTCCTACTCCATACTGTTTCAAAATGGTTTAATCAGAAATAGCCAAGCTATCTTGCTAACAATTCAAAGAGAGAAATAGAATTGCAATCCTAGTACAAATTAGAATCTAGTGCAATGCCTTCCATTCATAGGCACGGAAGGTAAGGGCCCCATGCGGTGGTTCCCAACCTTGGGGATATATTGGAGTCATTTGGGGAGTTTGAAAAAAATGCTGTCTCTTCCCTAGTGCTTCTGATTTGATTGTTCTGGGGTGTGACTTGGGCGTGGGGATTTTTAAAAAGCTCCCCAGGTGATTTGAATGTACAGCGGGTCAGGTTGAGAACCACTGGCCTAGAGAGGTTACAGTGTAACCAAAAGTGGGGTCCAGCTGTTTGCCACTCAGAAGCCAATAAAGAGGCAAGATTGGTGGAAAGGAAAGTTTGCTTTATTTTGGATGCCAGCAACCGGAGGGGAGGGCGGACTTCTGTCCAAAGGGCAACTCCCCACCACTGACGATCAGTGGGCAAGAGCTTTTATAGGTGGAGGGAGGGGGCTAGAAACAGCACAGTCAGCTCTGACAGTCATCTTGAAGTTGGTCATCGGTGGTCTGACCAGTGTCATCTTGATTGTTTTAAGTACAATTAATCTTCAGTTCCAGGGTTGGTTTGTTCCCATTTCTTTGAGGCCAATTCTCATAACTGTGGCAGCTTATGTCATGGCTACAGTCTGGTCATCATGTAGTTAACTTCTTCCATCTGGTGAGCGTTTCAGTATCTATAAAACAACTCACAGGTTATGGCTCAGAATATTATCTATAGCCCTTGAGAAGGAGCTAAAGGTCCTTGAATATGCTTAATGACTATATTATTATTTGGTCTCCTTTGACCGTTTTCCTTTGTTTCTACATTTTCTCACTCCTCTGATTAAACTTATTCTTTGGCTAAAGTTTTTCCATAGACAGAAGGCAGGCGGAGGACGTGGGGGAAAGGACAATAGGATCCTGCTCTGTTTCAACATGACATGATCAGGTGGACATCCTTTTGCAGGCTCATCTGATTGTGGTTCATGGGGGACTTAAAAATATATAAAAATATTTCTGAGACAGAAAAGAGATAATCTTTGGAGTTTCTGGTTACAGCAGCTTTTTGTCCAAATCACAGTAAATTTCATGGCTTAATAAGAATCCCATTGCTAGTTTGATGCCCTCTCAGACTATGACTCTTAGGGACCCATAGAGTGTGGTTTTAAAGCATTTTAACTATGAACTTGGGATTTAACATTTGGGATTTTACCTTAGGAAGAAAGCATGATACTCCAATAACAAAATTGATGGAATGTACAATTTCAGAAAGGCCAAGAATAAATAACACCAAGCTTGGAAATTATTTTCCTTGATTTTTAATTCTGGAAGAAATTTCCAATTTAATAGAATGTAAGTGTGGATGGAGTCTTGGAGTAAGGGCATAGGGGAAAATCTTACGTGAATTTGGAGACCATAAGAAAAACCTGATACACTAATTCTCCTTATATGGTTTTGTCTAGCTCTTTCCCACAAGCTCAGCTGGAAGAGATGACAGCTATGAAAACAAGTTGTCCTTGGATTGGTGGCAGTGGCTGGTGCTTTTCAAGAGGAGTGGGTTTTAGATAGGGAGCCAGTGGTGTGGCAGTTTGTAGTTTATAAAGCATATTTACATAGATCCTATGATAGAGTGATTACAAAATGGCCCTATTTCTTCACTCTTCCATGTATACATGCCCTTTGAAGTGTGATTTTGGAGTCTGTTTCCCCAACCCTTGAATCTAGGCTGGTCTTGTGATTTACTTAGCTAACGGAATATGGTGTAAGTGATGTAGTGCCAGTTCTGACCCTAGGATACTAGAGGACTTGTATGCTTTCTCTGTCTCTGTAATGAGAACAAACCTGGACTTGCCTATTAGAGATGAGAGGCCACAGGGAGCAGAGCTAGTTATCCCAGTGATGCCATGCTAGATCATCAACAACCAGCTGACCACCAGGCACATGCTCAGACCATTAAAACTGTCCCGTCTAGTCCAGCCAAGATCAGCAGACTGCCTAGCCTTCTCATGGACCTGGGAGAAATAACAGATTAGGTTACTGTGGCAAAAGACAACAGGTACACATCGTCATGTGACTATAGAAGGAATTATAATAATCCCTTTCTAGATGAAGAGACTGAGGTTCTGAGAGGTTACATTTAGGAGGAGGTGTCCCAGCATTGTGGAAAGGGTGGATGCTTTCAAATTATACACAGGCTTTCAAGCCAGGGAAAACTCCTGGTTCTGATATCTACTAATTGTAAAACCTTGGGATGATTATTCAAGTTTTCTGAATCTGTTTCTCTGTCTATAAAGTGGGGATAATAGGACCTTGCTTATAAAGTTGCAGTGAGGATTAAAGGAGATAACCTATAATCTGTGTAAAGGGCTGTTTGTTTTAAGTTCTCTATAAGTTATAGCTTGTTATGACGATGATAATGATGAAGGTGATGAGAATCGCTCAAGATCACATGGCCAGGAGGGGTCAGGGACGTGAATGCAGGTCTTGTAATTCCTAATTCCACAGACTTTCTATCTCCTCCGTTCCCAACCCCCATTTCCTTTTCTCCTCTGTATCTCTCTTTTCTGTTGTTACCTCCTCTGATGTGTTCTAAGGGCTTATTTTATGTATTCAAGCCACCATCAGCTCTACCTTATTTTTAAAAGCCTTGTTTTGTGCTTTGTGTCTTCTCCTCACCTTGCATAAAGCTTATTCACTATCAACAATAATTTCTATATCTTGTGCAGCTGTCAATTGCCCACCTCTGTGTATTTAAGAATATAGTTTTATTCTTGCATTTTCACTTTATTGCAATACAGTTAACTCCTGGGAATAACATTTTGGTCCTTGTTTTAAATGTTATGTCTGTTTATTATTTCTCCACATTCAGATGATTTCTCCTCTAGAAACCAGTGAGCGAAAGATGTTGTGCAGCACACGGCCTAGGTGTGTGGGTAGTCATTGAGGACCACTGACTTGTGGGTTAACTATAGGAGCAAAAGCTGTGCAGCAGATAAACAGTGCATCTCAGAGTCCCACTGTGTAAAATCCTGGAGAGAAAGGAAATATATATCAAGATTATTTGTGGAAACAATTATTCAGTACTGCTGGCTTCATCAAAATGTCTTTTAGTTAAAATTTGGAAGCCTACTATTAATCAAGTTGCCTTGGGAAAGATCACTACTTCCCTCAGGATCCCGCTTTTAGCATCAAAAAGCAGATGTTTTGCTACATAAGAAACAAGCATTTTTAACAGCAACATGCAGAGTTTAGTCAGCAAGAAACACCAAGTTTAATTTACTGTCATGGCTGTATTTTTCCCTCTTGGAATTATTAATTCCAATGATGCTAACAAGAACTGGTCCCTAGGCTTTTGAGCTTGTTGGTCTTTTCATTTGAGATCAAGGTTTTCTATCATTTCTAGTTTTAACTTGGTTTAACCATTAAAAACCTGATGATTCAATCTATGGTACTCTGGGTACTTACATATGTATATGTATACCATATAATTATGGTATAACTATATACCCAGATTTAAAAAAAATCAGTAATCTTGGATCTTTAAGCATAAATTTTGAAAACCATACCTCTGGAAGTATGGTTTACTATATTTGTACTTTCATTTTCTTTTTTGTTTTTTATTGAAGTATAATTGCTTTACAATGTTGTGTTAGTTTCTGCTGTACAATGAAGTGAATCTGCTATATGTATACATATATCCCCTCCCTCTTGGACCTCCCCACCTGCCCCCCAAACCCTGCCATCACCTCATGTAGGTCATCACAGAACACCAAGCTGAGCTCCCTGTGCTACATAGCAGGTTCCCACGAGCTATCTATTTTACACATGGTAGTGTATTTATGTCAAACCTAATCTCCCAATTCATCCCACTCTCCCCTTCCCCCGTGTCCACATGTCCCTTCTCTACCTCTGTGTTTCTATTCCTGCCCTGCAAATATGTACCTCTGTACCATTTTTCTAGATTCCACATGCACGCATTCATATGCAATATTTGTTTTTCTCTTTCTGACTTACTTCACTCTGTATAACAGACTCTAGGTCTGTCATATACTTTCATTGTCTATATCCATTTCTCTGTATAACTTACCTTTGATACCCCTTGGGTGGCAAAACTGAATGTTATTTTGAGTTAAAAATGACTTAAATGGAATACTCTGGATTTGTTTATTATAAGAAAGTGGTGGCTAGTAAAACTATTTGAAGAAAGAGAAACAAAACACTGAATTAGGTTGTAGTTTAAGATCAATATATATTTTTTTTCCTTTCATACATAATTGTTGAATCAAGGACACTGATGACACAGAGCTGGAGGTGTGGCTTGGTACATAATCACTTTTTTTTTTAAAATAGCAGAGGGGTTTAAGTGCCTGAAATCTTGAAATCTGAGCCTTGGTTGGTATGTGGGTATCATTTAGGCGTTATACTCCGTGATGAAGCCTTTATGGCGTTCCATCAGACAGTCATACTCTCACTGTTGGAATCCTTCTAGTGAGGGGGGACTCATTACTTGAAGAAGCAGCATCCATTATGGCATTGCATATTTTGTTATAAAAGTTGTAATTAGCTACCTATTTCCATTCTCCACAAAGCACTGTTACTAATCTGGGCACAGGCATTGAATTGATTCAGAATCTGAAAGCAGGCCCAAGGGTAGAAATTCAGGGCTGTTTTGTGTCCACCATTCACCGTCCTGTTGGTCTTTGTACCTCCATCTGGTACTTTTCTTCCTTTCTGCTAAGTGTATCAAAGGACATCGTAGAGTCAGCATATATTTCAGTTTTTTTCTAGAATGTTCCTATTGACCTAGAACTCAGCAGCATAGTTGGACATATAAAGTGCTATTCTCTAAATTTAACCATAGAATTGGAGTTGAGAGTGAGGTGGCAGTTCACTGTTGGAGGTTGGGCTTGAGTTGGTACTAGACAAGTTTGATGTATCCAGGACTTTATCTTCATCGGCTTTTAAAAAACTGCTTCCTGAGATGAGTGAGCCATAGATTCAGAGTTTTGCTTATATTTCAGAATACCAGCAGTAAAGGCTTTTTTTTGGGGGGGGTGCCAACTGCTCATGAATTTTCTTCATAAGGCTAAAAAAAAGTATACATTTAAATGAATTCTGGGATAACGCTTTGAACTACTTTTAGAAGTTATAGAAGGAAATCTGAGTACCTTATCATTGTATAATTTAACTTTTTTCTTTGTATTAGAGACTTACTAGATGTTAATAAATACCATTTCCTTTTCCTGGGCACACAGAAAAACTGCATTGACCATTATCCCTTGCATTTGGTTTGGGGCCAAGTACCTGGGTTTGTTTTTTTTTTTTAGTACCTGGGTTTTGTTCAGTGAAATATGGTTGGGAGTAATGTGTGCTATTTGTAGGCCTGTTCGTAAAACCCACTGTGCAGTCTTCCACATTCTCTTTCACTTTCTGGGAGAGGCAGTGTGTTGGGGATGACAGTATCAAAAGGTACAAGGAGACTTAATCTCTGAGTCATTTAGTTCAGTTCTTAATTCCATAATTATTTTTTACATCAAAGCCATTATCATTTTAATTATGCAATTAAAATTTTAAAATGCTCCTTAATTCTTTACCTTATTACATAGGTATTTTAATTTTGTAACTGGAATAGGAAATAAAAAACATGGTAAGTTGGCAATTTTAAAATGATGACATAATTCTAAAGGAAATGACTATATGTGAGATAGAAGATTGGGAACAAACTTAAACAATTTAATATTCAGAGGTTGGACAAATGAAATACTGACAAATTGCCTTTCAGAGATCATTTTGATTTGAATGTTTCTAAAAGTTGATTATATGCTCCAGTGTTAAATATCAGTGCTTTTCAGGGAGATCAGCTCGGTGCTTTGTGACCACCTAGAGGGGTGGGATAGGGAGGGTGGGAGGGAGACGCAAGAGGGAGGCGATATGGGGATATATGTATATGCATAGCTGATTCACTTTGCTATAAAGCAGAAACTAACACAACATTGTAAAGCAATTATACTCCAATAAAGATGTTAAAAAAAAAATCAGTCCTCTTTTCAAATGCTAAAACAGATGATTCCTGAAGGGTCCAGTTTGTTTTCCAGTATAGCTTAAAATCGAAAGGAAAATATTAGTGCAGTAAAGCAGGTACTGCTATAATAGAATTTTCTCCTCCATTTACTGCCGTGGCATTGCTTGAACGGAGTGGGATGAACAGCCATATACGATATATTATTTTTATAAGTCTTAACAAAAATATCATACATTTTTTTCACCAGCTTTTTTCAGGATTGATGTATCCCGATCAATATGACACAAATCTTATTGAGGAATCACAGGCAAAGCACAAGATAAACACACTCTCAATTTAAAGTACAGTTTCTCCTGGTAAACAGTTTGTAATGACTAATCTGTAGGAACCTTAATTACTCAGTAGAATCAATGTGCTAGCCTGGGATGGGACCAGGCTTCCTGCTTATCCAAGTCCATCCACCCACTCAGTTGCTGCCTCTACTTCATAATATGCTCCTCCACATCTCTACTTTGGAAGCATTCTTTGAATATTCTCGTTTTTGCAGATGCTGTGCAGTTTTTTTTTTTTTTTTTTTTGGAGCATGTCTAGAGCTTAATTAACCTTTATTACTTTGAAACCTGTATTCATTCTTAGGTTTAATTTATGTCTTTCTGCTTTTGAATTTCAAAGACAGGGCTGGCTAACAATGGGAGCATTTGGGAAAATCTAATAATTATCCCAGCTTGGCCACTACCAAGTTGCGTAATTGCTAGCAAATTATTCTATTTGCTGAATCTCTATTTTACTGTCAGGAGCTGACAGCAGTTACCATTATTTACCTCCAAGTAGATTATTCATTTTGATATTTGTCTTTTAAAATGCCAGAAAAACGCATTATGGCTGATAAGAGGGCTATAAAAAAAGACAATGTGAGGTGGAGCTTTGCATCAGGAAAGCTGGGTGTGAATCTAGGGTCTGTCATTTATTGGCTTAAAATCTTAGACAAGTCATTTAATCTCCAGGCCTGTTTCTTCAAATATGGAATAGGATAATCTTACCACTATCACAGGGTTGTTATGAGGATGAAATAGACAAGTGCCTAGCACAGGGCTGGTCTATAGAAAGAGCTCAAAAAATATTTGTTAACTGAAGAAATTAGATATGAAACTTAAATTCCCCTGCAAATGGCATAGAGCCTTGTGGAGAGTGACACCACCCTACAAATAGTCAGTTGTTGGTCCAGGGTGATCCACATTTATGGTGAATAAAGAATTCTGATTTAATTCTTTCATGTCACTATCATTAAGAGTGGAGAAAGAGAAGTGGGAAGGATCTTTTGATTATAATTCCACAAGAAAATTAGGAAGTCCAAAGTCCTGCAAATTCATCCTCTGCTCCGAATCTTCTGGTAGAGTTCATCCTATTTGGAATAAAATCTAAAGTCTTTCCTGGGGCCCACAAGGGCCTGTAAGCTAGGAGGCGGGCTGTCTCTGTACCTCATCTTCCTCCCTCTCCTCCTCACTCACTCTTCTCCATCCCCACATGTCTCCTTGCTGCTTTGGACCATTGAGTACATTCCCATCTGAAGCCCTTTGCCATTGCCATTCCCTACATGGAACATCTTTTCCCTTTCTCCCAGATTTTTGCATAGCCGAACCCTTTCCATTATCCAAGGAGTTCCTTCAATATCACTTGCTCAGAAGGAATTCTCTAAAATAGTCACCTCCTTGTCCAACCCCATCACCGTCTATCCCATCAATCTGCATATTTTTCTTATACAATGATAAAAATATAAAACAGCACTTATAATCACTTAGCATTGTATTATGTGTATATTCCTTTACTTGTCTGTTATTTGTCTCTCCCACTAAAATGTAAGTTCCAAGAGTGTAGAGGATTTTTTTTTTGCTCGTTGCTATCCTTCGTGCCTAGAACAGAGCTCAGTACAAGCAGGTCCTCAAAAACATTTTGTTGCAGGAATGCGTTTACTGTATGGATTGACCTTCTTACCATCTTAGGCACTGGGATACTGTGTTTACCGTGTGAGAAAGCATTAAAAGGTCCAAATCTTATGGACTCAGAGGTAGATACACTTAACTAGCTGCCACTGAGAGCTTGATGAAGGAAGACACTTTTAGAAACCCTGAATTTCCTGTTGGTAAAGATAATGGGGTTATAGGAGGGACGTGTTGACTTGGGACCTCAAGATCACTTTGGGTGCCAAGAGCCATCAGGAAATTGGAAAAGACATGATGATTTTTACAGCAGTGCTGAGATTGCTTTGGCTGTCAGGCTGTGGGGCGAGAGAAGGGTGTTCCTACTGGTCATTATAGGAGTGAGGGCTGGAGACTAGGAAGAACTTTAGTAAGAAGCGGTGACTATGTTTTGTTCATGAAAGCTGTGGACAGACCTGCCCACAGAGATCCCTAATGCTGTCACACTGACCCATAAAGTGGCCTTGTGATCCCATCCTGCATGTGGACATTGCCCAGCTACATTCCCTCCTTCCCCACCACTCTGTGCCCTTCCATCTCTATTTTTGTTTAAACTGTTATCTGTGACCTCATTATTTTCTCCCTTTCATTTTAAATGTGTTTAAACATTTCAAACTCTCTGCAAAGTCATGTATGCCTAAGATAATTCAAATTGTAAAGAAGAGTTTCTGGTAAAAAGCAATTGGCTTCCGCCTCACGTGTCTCTTTCCCTCACTTGTGTTTCCCTGAGGCCAACTCCTTTATTTGTATTTTCAGTTCTACTGATGTTTAATATCAAAACTCTAAAGCCGTCCTAATAGAAATGTAATGTGAGCCGCATCTATAATTCTAAATGATCTAGTAGCCACATTAAAAAATTAAAAGTGCACATCTACAGCTTATTTTAATAATACATTTTATTTAACCTAGTATATCCAAAATGTTATCATTTCACCATATAATATATTAATGAGATATTTTACATTTTTTTAAACATCTTTATTGAAGTATAATTGCTTTACAATGGTGTGTTAGTTTCTGCTTTATAACAAAGTGAATCAGTTATACATATACAAATGTTCCCATATCTCTTCCCTCTTGCTTCTCCCTCTCTCCCACCCTCCCCATCCCACCCCTCTAGGTGGTCACAAAGCACCGAGCTGATCTCCCTGTGCTATGCGGCTGCTTCCCACTAGCTATCTATTTTACATTTGGTAGTGTATATATGTCCATGACACTCTCTCACCCTGTCACATCTCACCCTTCCCCCTCCCCATATCCTCAAGTCCATTCTCTAGTAGGTCTGTGTCTTTATTCCCGTCTTGCCACTAGGTTCTTCATGGCCTTTTTTTTTTTTTTTCCTTAGATTCCATATATATGTGTTAGCATACTGTATTTGTTTTTCTCTTTCTGACTTACTTCACTCTGTATGACAGACTCTAGGTCCATCCACCTCATTACAAATACCTCCATTTCATTTCTTTTTATGGCTGAGTAATATTCCATTGTATATATGTGCCACATCTTCTTTATCCATTGATCCGATGATGGACACTTAGGTTGCTTCCATGTCCTGGCTATTGTAAATAGAGCTGCAATGAACATTTTGGTACATGACTCTTTTTGAACTATGGTTTTCTCAGGGTATATGCCCAGTAGTGGGATTGCTGGGTTGTATGGTAGTTCTATTTGTAGTTTTTTAAGGAACATCCATACTGTTCTCCATAGTGGCTGTATCAATTTACATTCCCACCACAAGTGCAAGAGTGTTCCCTTTCCTCCACACCCTCTCCAGCATTTATTGTTTGTAGATTTTTTGATGCTGGACATTCTGACCGGTGTGAGACGATATCTCATTGTAGTTTTGATTTGCATTTCTCTAATGATTAATGATGTTGAGCATTCTTTCATGTGTCTGTTGGCAATCTATATATCTTCTTTGGAGAAATGTCTATTTAGGTCTTCTGCCCATTTTTGGATTGGGTTGTTTGTTTTTTTGTTATTGAGCTGCATGAGCTGCTTGTAAATCTTGGAGATTAATCCTTTGTCAGTTGCTTCATTTGCAAATATTTTCTCCCATTCTGAGGGTTGTCTTTTGGTCTTGTTTATGGTTTCCTTTGCTGTGCAAAAGCTTTTAAGTTTCATTAGGTCCCATTTGTTTATTTGTGTTCTAATTTCCATTTCTCTAGGAGCTGGGTCAAAAAGAATCTTGCTCTGATGTATGTCATAAAGTGTTCTGCCTATGTTTTCCTCTAAGAGTTTGATAGTGTCTGGCCTTACACTTAGGTCTTTAATCCATTTTGAGTTTATTTTTGTGCATGGTGTCAGGGAGTGTTCTAATTTCATACTTTTACATGTATCTGTCCAATTTTCCCAGCACCAGTTATTGAAGAGGCTGTCTTTTCTCCACTGTATATGCTTGCCTCCTTTATCAAAGATAAGGTGACCATATGTGCGTGGGTTTATCTCTGGGCTTTCTATCCTGTTCCATTGATCTATATTTCTGTTTTTGTGCCAGTACCAAACTGTCTTGATTACTGTAGCTTTGTAATATAGTCTGAAGTCAGGGAGCCTGATTCCTCCAGCTCCATTTTTCGTTCTCAAGATTGCTTTGGCTATTCGGGGTCTTTTGTGTTTCCATACAAATTGTGAAATTTTCTGTTCTAGTTCTGTGAAAAATGCCAGTGGTAGTTTGATAGGGATTGCATTGAATCTGTAGATTGCTTTGGGTAGTAGAGTCATTTTCACAATGTTGATTCTTCCAATCCAAGAACATGGTATATCTCTCCATCTATTTGTATCATCTTTAATTTCTTTCATCAGTGTCTTATAATTTTCTGCCTACAGGTCTTTTGTCTCCTTAGGTAGGTTTATTCCTAGATATTTTATTCTTTTTGTTGCAATGGTAAACGGGAGTGTTTTCTTAATTTCACTTTCAGATTTTTCGTCATTAGTGTATAGGAATGCAATAGATTTCTGTGCATTAATTTTGTATCCTGCTACTTTACCAAATTCATTGCTTAGCTCTAGGAGTTTTCTGGTAGCATCTTTAGGATTCTCTATGTATAGTATCATGTCGAGATATTTCACATTTTTATATCGTTTTCAAAATTTGTGGTATAACATACTCGAAGCACATTTCAGTTTGCATTAGACACATTTTAAATGTTCAATAGCCACATGTGGCTGGTGACTACTGTATTGAACAGTGATGTTCCAGGTGTAATGTGTGCCAGATCATATTTTTTGATTTATATTAATAATATATAGTATATGTTTATTATACATAATATATATATATAATTTCTCTTTGATTTGAGAGAAGGTTGCTTAAACCTTCTTTAAAAGGTTTAAATAGGTTTAAAAGGTTTAAACCTATTAATTTCTCCTATCCTCTTCCTACTGTTTTTAGATACATACATGCACAAAAACATACAGGTGTGTATCCTTATATATGTATGTAATTTATACTTATAATTTTAGTTCTTTTATTTGTTAACTTTTATAACTTTAAGTAATATACCTAAAGCTCTATTTCTGATTCTTCATGTTTCAGTAATATCTCAATTATATCTCTTGACCCCTCAGCTTATGATGTTACCGTTTCTACCACATTCTGCACATTTCCTCCTTTTCTCTCGGTTCTGTCTTTTGTCAGCCACACTTCAGTAGAACCCAGTTTGTAAATACTTACAATTGATTCTGTAACCGTGTGTTTTAATCTTTCTATAAAATTACATAGTCAGGGAGGGAGTCTCTGTGTAATTTTGACTAATATTGATGGAGATACAGACAGCTAGAACTTGATCTACTGAGAGCTGAAAACCAAACAGAAAAGGCGTTTCCTTTCTATAGGCCAATAAATTATGTAGTAATGGTTTTTGGTAATGGAATGAAGTATCAAATGCTAGTTTGAACTAGGACTTTTATTATTTTATGAGGCCATTTTTGGAGATTAAATATAGTAAGGAAATAGATTCACATTTGACATGTAAATGATTCTTCCTCGTTCTGAAGACAGCTGGTTCTTTATGGATCAGGGTTATGTTCTGCAAAAGACGAAATGCCAAGAGCCCAGAGTCAAAGGAAACACAGAATCAGAAATGGCTTGTGTATTTTAGTAGTACTGGGGGCTGATGTCATTCACAGAAAAGAGTATTTGCAGGTACTTCTGTCTTTAAGGTGAGAATTTGATATATTAAAATTATAAACTAAAAAAATTTTAAATTGAACTATTACATTCAATTCCTAATTACTATTATTCTATTTATAAATCTAGTAAATGCTACCAGTCACTTTAAGAATTTATTAATTAACTTGATTAATTATAGTCCTTTAAATATTTAAACTTTAATGGATTTGATCTTCTTAAGAACTAAATGCCTGTAACAAGTAAATGACTTTAAAGTACTTAAAATGCTCTGGTTAATTTAATAAATAAAATTTATAAATATTGTAATTCTCAAGTTTTTAAAATATATTCTAATAGTGTATACAAACATAGGCAAATCCATTTTTACCTTTTAACTTGAACCATAAGTCTAAAAATCAATTATTCAATTACATATTTTATTTGGTTACATATTTTAATCTGTCAGTTGCTTTGATGTACCGTATGCTCTAAGCAATTTAAAAATATTGATGCCATGGACTTGATTACTTTATCATCTCTATTTCTCTCTCAGTCTTCTGAGTATTAAAAAACCCTTACCCACTGAGAACAGGGTCACCATCCTGCGCAAATTGGGGTTACTTCTCAGCTAGCTGAGAAGGCTAATTGTCCAGAGATTTGGATCTGGGGCTGCAGACATTCAGGGAGGTTTTCCTTATGGCCGCGTTGAGTCTTGCCCAAGACACTGATCCATCAATGCTATTTTTTTTTTTTTTGCAGCCTAAGTGCCTGGAGTCCAAGTTAAGACCTTTTTATTTCTTATGTGACATGTTTCAACCTTATTGTTTGATGTGGGTAGATGAAATTCTATAACTCCTACCCAGGTTGCTTTATCACTAGATGGACATCAGTTAACCAGTTTAAGGTTTGAGTCTATCCTTAATTCTTTTCTTCATCTCCTCTAACTGGCAGGTCTGGGGCACATAGGTATTTAAGCGGATGCTATACATCTCACATCTTTACCTGGCTCTTCAGTTACCACACTAAGGACATGCTAATAACAGGAGGTAGTAGTCACTGTTTTTATTTTGTTTTGTTGTTGGCAAATAATCTGGAAGTCATGATTATCTTTGTCTATCATGAAGTGACCACTGCGTTGGACCTTGCAGTAGAACTTTCAAGTCAAAAGAGCTGCCATTCCACTGAATTGGAAGCCTCAAAGAAGCCTCAAAGAAGGTGGAGCACCTAGAACTTCAAATGCATGATCGGGGGGCTGGAGAAACACAGCAAAGGGACACCTGCTTTGGGGGAAGGTGGGACTTTTTAGCTTCCACTGTCCCTTATGCTCCCATAAATAAGGGTGGAAAACAGAGGCTATAGAAGTTTCAGGTGTCTTATTTTTCAGACTCTTTTCCTATTAACCCCAGCATATACTATTATTCATTACCATTCTCGAGTGACTGATGTGTGCCAGGTCACGAGGTGTTATAATCTCTATGGAGTAGGAGGTCCTTCCATTGCTATCTTAGTATTTTTACCTCTAATCTACTACTCACTGCTCCCTGTTGAAGGGAAAATATCTAATCTCAATGGTCAGTGTCTGAAATATTCCTTGGGTCACACTTCCCCAGGGGGCAGAATTATAGGACTCTGAAATGCTTTCTGCTCCTCTCTGTACCTTCCCTTTCTATACTCTGCACTCACGGGCTTGTCCCCTGTGCCTGTGTGGGTAAGGCAGGCTGGGCAGGCTGTCCAGGTAGCTTGGTGAACAGACTAGGAGTCTGCTCAGACAGCCGGTCGTTCTCGAGTTCAGATAACAGGGGGAGGAAGTCTTGCTTGAACTCCTCGCCTTCTTCTCCAATCCACCTTTTAGCAGAGTTGGGGTTTGGAGCACTTGTCCGACTTTGATAAAATTGGTATTTGTTCCTTATTTTGCTACTGGTTCTTGTGGGTATGTTTCTTTTGGTTGAGAATCTCAGAGTGATAGATGGAGAATGGGGAGGATTTAAAATGCTGCACCTACAGGTCCTCATATTCAGAAAGATTAAGTAACATGACTAGGTCACATAAGCTAATCACTGATCAAACTAGGGTTTGAAATAGACCTGTCTCCAAAACCAGGATGGTTTCACGCTGCCTCACTGCTCCTGAACCAGTACAGCTTTTGAGCAACGGGGGAGTGATCATGATACCACCTGTGGCTGCTACTTCTTAGGGGGTGTGGGTCACACTGTAGACATCTACTCACTCACTGGTTCACAACCTTTTGATCTCTTTACACTCTTAAAATAATTGAGGATTCCAAAAAGCTTTTGTTTGTGTGGGTTATATCTTTTGACATTTACTCTATAAGAAATTAACAGTGTGAAGCTTTTATAACCCAGGAGCACATATTCCATAGTGATGAGGTCATCACATGTGGTGTAGCCTCTGGGAATCTCCACCGTACACTCATGAAATGACTAAGAATGAAAAACATGCCTTAATATTATTATGAAAATACTTTTGACCTGTGGTCCCTTGAAAGCACCCTGGGAATCTTCAAGGCCCCCTGCCACACTTTGAGAACCACTGTAGTAACTTATTGGAGAGCAGGTGGTCAGGGGTGGAGATTCAAGACTCTCAGCTGAGTGCCAGAGGCTGCAGGAAAGACTCTTCCAGTAGGCGTCCTCATGTATCTGCTGGCATGCACTGTACCCAGTCTGACAGCACTTGGTGTTCCTCTCATCGACTGATCTTGGTGGCCTGATTTCCACCCTACCAACCTCTGTACCTGCCATAGCATCTCACCTTGGGGTTGTAGTGTGTGTGTAGACATGCACGTGGGCATCTACTATGCATACTGCCAGTGAATTCTTGGCACTGGGTGACATGTGAGCAGGTGAGAGTATGGCTACGGCAAGCTGTTCAGCTTGCGCATTAGTACACTAATTTACACACGTACACACACACACTTTTTTTTTTTTTTTTTACTTTCAACTTGAGGAGAGGGTGCCATTTTTCTAATTTGCTTAAGGATGCTATATGTGTTAGAGGCAGCTCTGAAGTAGTGTGATTGGACACCCTCTTTTGGAAGACTACTGTGACATCAGCATGTATCCAATGGTTTGAAATGGGGAGAGGTAAGCATCGAACAGGTCGGTTAAAAGGAATCCAGCTCAGAAAAATTAAATTAGGATGATTTACATTTGTAAAGTGACCTATATTGCTAAACCATTCCTGCAGGCTAGTCAAATTCCTGAACTAATATGGAACATAAATTTGGGAATTCCCTGACAATTCTCTGTTTCTTTCTCAACCTTAAATTTACATTATCTTTAGCTTCCCCATTTGACTGCATTATAATTTATTACCCCCAATTTTCCCCATGGTTAACCTATTTGCTATTAGTCCCAGGGGACTTTTGGTGCTTTAGATCTACTCTTGAATCTTTTTTTTAAAAATTAATTAATTAATTTATTTATTTATGGCTGTGTTGGGTCTTCGTCTCTGTGCGAGGGCTTTCTCTAGTTGTGGCAAGCGGGGGCCACTCTTCATCGCAGTGCGCGGGCCTCTCACTATCGCGGCCTCTCTTGTTGCGGAACACAGGCTCCAGACGCACAGGCTCAGTAGTTGTGGCTCATGGGCCTAGTCGCTCCGCGGCATGTGGGATCTTCCCAGACCAGGGCTTGAACCCGTGTCCCCTGCATTGGCAGGCAGACTCTCAACCACTGCGCCGCCAGGGAAGCCCTACTCTTGAATCTTAAAGACATTTTGCTTGTTTCAGTTTCCTACTTAGAGGGAAACGTGGTCACAGCGGTGCTACCACTTCCCTCCAGTGACCTTCATGGGCTCAGTGACTGATCTGAAGATGAATGAAAATTGAGAGCAGCTCCGTATTCCTCACAGATAAGAGGCTTGTTAGCATCACAAGACTGGCTTCGTAAAGGACCTCACTGTCCTTCCTGTGTCCAGTCACTGTACCTCACAACTAGGTTTAAGGCACCCCTCGGGAATAAGCAAAAGTAGAAAAGCTGTGAAATCCAGGTGGTATGCCATTTAAATCAATTAAATGGTATTTAAAAATTGCTGCTCTCTCTCTAGGCTTGTAAAAATGGAAGCCTGTTAAGGAGAAAAGTTTACTTTTATTGTATGAAGAAAAAAATGTACTTTGTATTTGCAAACAATATAATTTTTTAGTATTGTTGAATATTTTTTTCTGCTGCTGGTTGCAAATCAGATGTGTTAGAGAAGGACTATGTTCCCCAGTGAACTACTGCAGACTTTATGAAGGTAGGGACCAGAATTTTTTTCCTGTATTTCTTCTTTACATTCATGTACCATATTATGAAATATACCAATCAGTATGTATTAAATGAAAATAAAAGAATTAAAACTATTATGTCCTTTCCCTGTTATCACATTAATGGAGTGATATTATAATGTAGATATATATGTATGTGTGTGTATATATATGTGTATATATGTATATATATATATATATACACACATATATATACACACATAGGAGTATTTAGGAGTGCATGGGAGAGCTCTTATATTTGGACTTGTGACAAAAGACCCCAGACTTTCCATGTGGCCTGGACTTATGAATGGCTTGAGAGCCTGTGTAATTACCTCAACTTCTGAGTTCCTCAGTGCAGAGCAGACCCACCTGGGGCTCTCCATCTATAGGAGCCTTCAACCATGCCTGAAAGGCAGCCTTGGTTTATAAACTCTGTAGACACATGACTTAACTCCAGTGTTATGGTCTGAACTGTGTCCCCCTCCCATCCCCCAATTCATATGTTGAAGCCCTAACCCATAAATGTGATTGTATTGGGAAATGGGGTCTTTAAAGAGATAATTAAGGTTAAATGAGGTCAGAAGGATGGGGCCCTAATCCGATAAGACAGGTGTCCTTATAAGAAGAGGAAGAGACATGAGGGATGGGAGCTCACAGAGAAACCCAGTCTGCCAATATCTTGATCTTGGACTTCCAGCCTTCAGAACTGTGAGAAATAAATTTCTCACAAGCCACCCAGTCTGTGCTATTTTGTTGTGGAAGCCTGAGCTGGCTAATATACCCAGCAAGGAAAACGGTTGTTTGACAGACTTGGAGACAGTGTGCCATGGTTTATACACAGTTAAAGCACTGATTCATTTGTTTGCAGACCTCTTTGCCTCTATCACTGTGATTTTATTGCATTTATAGTGAAGAGGAAGGAGAAATGGGCTATGTTAGTCACTCAGTTGGCCTCTCATTCTAGCCCACAGTTTGTTTTACAGCCTTGCTCTTGTCCTCTTCTAGTCCTTTTGGTTGCAGAATGCAGGTTGTCTAGCTTTGTTACCAAGTCCAGAGTACTGTTTGTTAGCATAAGTGGCGACATAAGGAGGCAGGAATTCAGGGGGTTGAGGCAGAAAGGTGGGAGGGAGGAAGCCACAGTGAAGTCAAGGCAGGCGGTTCTGCTGGTCCATCAGGGAAGCAGTGCAGGCTATGGTGGTTTCACATAGACTGTGGAGTAAGACCACCCAGGTGTGAATCCTAGCTCTGCTACTTTTCAAATGACGATCTTGGGAAAGTTACTTAACCTCTCTTTACCTCAGTTTCCTCATCTTTAAAAAAGATATAAGTAGGATTTTTGTAAGTTTTAAATGAATTAATATTGTGTAAAGTGCTTAAAAAAGTGCCTGCTAATTGGGAACTTGCTCCTTAAGCGTTAGTGACAATGGCAATGATGATGATGATGATAGTGATAATGAGGATGGATGTTGTCTTTTCACATGTACTTGGGCATACTGGTGTTGTCATGCCCCTTTCCCAAGGTTTCTCTCGGTTCCATCTCAGGCAGCTTGAGCAACTTGGGTCCATCCTTCCAACCCTGACTCAGAGGAGGGAAGCTTCCTGCCCCACATAATCTGAATGTGTGGAGTCTCCATCACCATGACACAAAACTGTTCCCACTCAGGATCTTTCTCAGAATTCGTTAGACCATCCTCCTCCGTGACTTGGATATCTACCTTGTGCCGGGAATCTAAGTTGCTTCCCTCAGTTGGGATCTCTTGGATATTGGTGCCAGCCTGAATTTCTGCTGCTCTGCAGATTAATGATTTGGACTCAAGCCCCTTCCTTCAGCCATCCCTTCTTTTCTGATTGGTTTTTCAATCAATGGGTTTTCATCCCACTTGGGCCTGTTTGCTTCCTTCTTTCCTCAAGAACTCTCAGGGGGCTCCAGGCTCCATGGCTGGGGTATACCACTTATGACACACTGACTTCAGTCACACAATTCTCTTTCCTTTCCTTGGAATGTCATTTCTTGTCATCTCTGCAAGTCTATTTCCTGTATATCAGCCAAGCCCTCTCTCACAGGGCACTTTCCCATGAAACCTCTCCATATTCTAATGTTTCCCTGAGTGGGTGTCTCGCGTAACATTTTGATATGAATTTAAACTCCTAGAATAGGTGATGGATGTTTCTAAAAAGCACAGATGATTCTATGTCAAATGCAGTAGAAAATAAACGTGCATGCATATAAGATGTTATAACGGAAGTTTAAACTGAGGCTCTAAGATGCAGAAGATATCAGATACCAGAAGTTATCTGGCAGTAACTTCAGATTTGTGCCTGGGAGCTGGTTAGATTGACTCATTCACACTGAACATATATAAAAGGATTGGGTTGTTGGAGATGAAGGAGGACTGTGCAGAGGGTTTCTTTTCAGAGAGTCTGTTTCATCCTCCTCCCTGCCCCCAAAAGCCACTAAGCAATTCCTAGGCAGTGTTTAGAATGGCCACATTCACTTTCTTCTCACAATACCTGGCCACAATTGGTTACAACGCCTAGATTAAACAATTTGGCCCTTATAAAAGTTAAATGAATTATTTACCTAATATGGTTTGTTTCTAGTAAGTAAGTATTTTTCTCATATTGAAAAATTTTGTAGATAATTTATGACTCTAAGTCAGCTACAAGGTGAGTCAACTATATACACTGAAATATGATTACCTTGTGATTAGCAGCTTGATTTCAGGATGATCCAACCTGCATATTTGGCAAACCATCAAGTATCTATCTGCTAATAGATTGTCAAGCACACTCATGTAGTTGTTAAATGTCTTCGTATGTGATGAGCATAGGAATCTTCACAGTAAGCCCCAGTTTCCACATCAAATTCTGTGTGCCCTCTGCTATCAGGCACACTATTGAAGTGTAGACTATCTATTCATTCAAACGGAAGAAAGAACAGCGTTTTCTTGCTTACTAGTGCTTTCTGGGTGTTATGGACTGAATTGTTTTCCTCCCAGATTCATATGTTGACTTGCTGACCCCCAGTACTTCAGAATGTGACCTTATTTGGAAATAGAGTTATTGCTGGTATAATTAGTTAAGATGAAGTCATACTGGAGTAGGGTAAGCCCCTAATTCAATATGACTGTTATCCTTATAAGAAAAGGAAATGGACACAGAGACATGCATGCAGGGTGAATGTCGTGTGAAGATGAAGGCAAAGATTGGGGTGATCCTTCTACAAGCCAAGGACTGCTAAAGATTGCCAGCAAACCACTGGAAGCTAGCAGAGGGGCATGGGACAGATTCTCCCTCACAACCCTCAAAAGGAACCAACCCTGCCAACACCTTGATTTTAGCAACAGAACTGTGAGACAGAAATTCCTTCTGTTTAAGCCTTGCAGTTTGTGCTACTTTGTTACTTACTGCAGCCCTAGGAAACTAAGGAGCAAAATCAACAATGAAGGAGTATTTCCTAGGTCCGTGGACTCCTTTCACTACTTCCCATGCTTTATGTGCTATAATAATTCTCACTCTTCTATTGCCTTTATCACAGTAGCTCATCTTTCCTTTCTCTTTAGAGAAATTGCATAAAGCCTCCAGTATCCAGAATGGGTGGCTAATGGATAGATTAATTTGGTATGAAGTGCAAAGATTTACTAAACGGCCATGGGATATGTTTAGAATGTCCAACTCTAGCAAATTTGAGAATTTTTAGGTTGCATGCATACTTTTTCTGTAATCCTAGATGTAAAGGCAAACATCTAAAAAATGGTGGACATTTTAGCATACTTAATTAAAAGATGAAAGACAGCAAAACTACAATTAATGAAAAATAAGGTTGGAATGGAGGACCTTATATGCATAGATGAATGTGTTTTAGTCTATGAATAATGAGAGCTACAAATAACTTCAGAAGGGAGTGACATAGTCAGTTATTTAAAACTTAAAAAAAATTCTTATTAGAGTATAGTTGATTTACAATGTTGTGTTTCAGGTGTACAGCAAAGTGAATCAATTTTTTAGATTCTTTTCCCATATAGACCATTACAGAGTATTGAGTAGAGTTTCCTGTGCTATAAGGTCTTTATTAGTTATCTATTTTATATATAGTAGTATGTATATGTCAATCCCAATCTTCTAATTTATCCCTCTTCTCCTTACCCCCTGGTAGTTATTTAAAACTTTATCTTGAAATAAGTATATAGATTTACAGGAAGATGCAAAGAAATGTCCAGGGAGGTCCTGTGTGCCCTTTATCCAACCTCTCTTAATGTGAACATCTGGCATAACCATAGTATAAAATGAAAACCAGGAGATGGACATTGGCATAATCTGCTTGTTCAATTTCACCAGTTAATATATGCACTCATTCATCTCATTTGTGTGTGTATGTGTGTGTGGTGCTATGCAATTTTATTACACGTGTAGCATAGTATAACCACCATTACAATTAAGATTCTTCCCTGTACCACGACTGCATGACTCCTATGTTTGCTTTCTGTAGCCTCACCCATCGCCTCCCCCACCCAATTCTAACCCCTGGTACCCACGAATCTGTTCTTCATCTGTATAATTATGCCATTTCATGAATTTCACATAAATTGAATCATGCAAAATATATCCTTTTGACATAAATTTTTTTTTATTCAACATAATTTTGTTGAGGTTCATTCAAGATGTTTCTTGTATCAATAGTTCATTACTTTTTATTGCTGAGTAATATTCCATGGGCTGTCTGTACTACAGTTTGTTCAACCATTCACTTATTGAAGGGTATTTGGGTAGTTTTTGGTTATTGCAAGTGAAGCTACTATGACATTTGTGTCTAAATTTCTGTGTGAAAACAAGTTTTCCTTTCTCTGCTATATGCCCAAGAGTGCAGTTGCTGGCTCTGTTGGTGTAAGTCTATTGTTAGTTTTAAAAGGAAATGTCAAACTATTTTCAAAGTGGCTCTGCCATCTTACATTTTCACTAGTGATCTAACTTCTCCACATCCTCCTCTAGATTTGGTGTTATCACAATTTTTTATTTTAGTCATTCTGATAGGTGTAATTATATCTTACTGTAGTCTTAATCTGCATTTTTCTAATGGCTTATGATGTACACCTTTTCATGTGCTTATTTGCCATCCGTATCTGCTCTTCTGTGCAGTGTCTGTGCATGTCTTTTGACCATTTTTGAGTTGAATTGTTTTTCTAATGTTAAGTTTTGAGAGTTCCTTATATATTCTAGATATGAGTCCTTGTTTGGATATGTGATTGTGAATACTTTCTTCTGGTCTATAGTTTGTCTTTTCATCCTCTTAACAGGATCTTTTTCAGAGCAAAAGCTTTAAATTTTGCTAAAGCCCAGTTTATCAACTTTTCTTTTTATGTATTGTGATTGTGGTATCAAGGATGTGATGAGGTTTGTATTTTTGAACATGAAGGATGAAAAGCAGAGCATTAAATATGGTGAAAGGTAGATAGTTGCGAGGCTGTTTCAACAGTCCAAATGCAAAGGCAATGTCAGCATAGCTGGAGAGAAAAGAATAAATAGTTTTATTAGGTAGTAGGCATAATAGGACTTTAAGGTCAATCATACCTAAAGGGTGGGGGTATTAGGAGACATTTGGGGTTTGGGTTTACATAACTGAGTGGATAACTTTGCCATTACCTGGGCTGATTACACGAAGGAAGAGCAGCTTTGGGAGATGGGGCCAGGGTGACCACGATTGTCAGACACAATGAATTTAAGGTGCTTGTGGGACATCCAGGGTGAAATATTTAGTGGGTGGTTAGATAGTTGGCTCTAAACCTTAGGTGAATGTTGGAAACTAAAGGCACGGGCTTGGGAGTCGTGACACTCAGGTGTGCTTGAGGCCATGGGAATAAGCGAAACCACCTGGGGAGAGACTAACCATGTGGTTTCGGTTCTGCGCATTAAATCAGAAGACAGTAGTGGGCTTCAGTAAACGATGTAAAAAAGCTGAAAACTGGCTGAGAAATTCCAGGTCCTCTTCTATTATCCAGAAGTTCTGGAAATCTGGAAAAGCAAAAATCTTTCAGTGTCTTCCTTTGGAAAGAGGATTCAGAGAATGATTCTAATTTATTTGAGTTGTTGAACCTTAAACATATGAAGGACGAGTCACTAGGTAGGCCCCTGACTTTTATCTCCAAAACTCTCCAACCTATCTTTCTTTTTTTTTTTTAATGTTAATTTTTCTTTATAGATTTGTGGGGGAGGGTTTTTTTTTGTTTTTTAAAAAACTAATTAATTAATTAATTAATTTTTGACTGTGTTGGGTCTTCGTTTCTGTGCAAGGGCTTTCCCTAGTTGCGGCAAGCGGGGGCCACTCTTCATCGCGGTGCGCGGACCTCTCACTATCGCGGCCTCTCTTGTTGTGGAGCACAGGCTCCAGACGCGCAGGCTCAGTAGTTGTGGCTCACGGGCCCAGTTGCTCCGCGGCATGTGGGATCTTCCCAGACCAGGGCTTGAACCCGTGTTCCCTGCATTGGCAGGCGGATTCTTAACCACTGCGCCACCAGGGAAGCCCCAACCCATCTTTCTATTCCAAACTTATCCCCAAGAAATGGGAGTTAGCATCCTATCTAATTTGGAATAAGAGACGCAATGCCACATGAGGTAAATCAAATACAAATGAAAAAGACAACTTAAAAAAAGTAATAGTTGGTGGAAATGGGTATTTGAAGATCAGCTTTTGATCAACATGTGCCATCTAAGCCTTTAATTTTTAAAATGCTCAAGCACAGTAATTTATTTTCATGCTGTGAGTGAATGAAAGGGGAAGATTATAATTCTTTTAAAAAGAAAGACTGCTGCCTGCAGTCTTGGAAAATAATAGCACTATGTTCTGAAGCTGGAAACCCACCCTGCCCTTAGCTCCACAAGCTGTGCTTCAAGGAAAAGAAAATATACAGGGAAGAATGCATCTCGCAATATTTCAAAAGGATTTGAGGAGGTTTCTTCCCCTACCCTGGATCCCTCACAAAATGTTCCCGCGTCCTCCTGGTTCCCCTACACCAACACCAGAGCATGCATGGATTCCTACCTGCCTTTCTTTTGTATCAGGCTGAAAAGAGTTTGGGTCAGAAAACCAAAATTCCTTTTGAGTATGACACTTTGAAAAGCGAAAAGGGGATGATAAAGTGTGAGCAATCAACCTGCAGGATAGGCTGTGTGGGTCTCCAGGTGGACGGTTAGGGGAAGTGGAGATGCATGCAATGTCCAGCAGGTGGCAGTGTGAGCACGTGGCAAGGCCAGTAGAGGTCCTCCATTCCCGAGGGCCAGGACCTGGGAGCCGGTTCTGTCCGTCTCTGAAGGTAGGTTTCCAGTCCCTTACCTCCTACCTTTTAAGTCCTTAACACATCCTGAAAAAGCCTTTCCATTTGATGATTTGTAGAAGCATCGCTTGTCTCCCTTCCATCCAGTGGCTTATTTTGAAAGGCTGAGCTCTTGGAATAAACGAGCAACCTACACAATACGAAGGGAAATAAAATGCTTGATAGCCATTTGATGGCAAGTTTGTCTGCCTTAAGCATTCCTTTGGCAGAATGATCCAATAAGGACAAGGTCGTGGTTTTGACCTCTGCAGAGGCCAATTAGCTTTGTTCTACTGTGTGGCCAAGGGCTTCACCTTGCATGCGTTTAACCACCTGAAAATGTCTGTTTTGCATATGGGAGTCAATGCTGCAGCGTTGCTCAAAGAAATTCTCTAGGGTTAAAAAAAGAAGATTGGGGGTTTCCCTGGTGGCGCAGTGGTTGAGAATCTGCCTGCCAATGCAGGGGACACAGGTTCGAGCCCTGGTCTGGGAAGATCCCACATGCCGCGGAGCAACTAAGCCCGTGCGCCACAACTACTGAGCCTGCGCTTTAGAGCCCGCGAGCCACGGCTACTGAGCCCATGTGCCTAGAGCCCGTGCTCTGCAACAAGAGAAGCCACTGCAATGAGAAGCCCACGCACTGCAACGAAGAGTAGCCCCCGCTTGACCAACTAGAGAAAGCCGGCGTGCAGCAACAAAGACCCAACGCAGCCAAAAATTTAAAGAAAAAAAAATCCTATTAAAAAAAAAAAAAAGAAGATTGGCCTCAGAGTCATGCAGACTTGGGTCCAAATCCCTGCTCTGTCATTCAGTGGTTGTGTAACCTCAGGTAAGTTACTCTCTCTGTATCCTTCTTCCTGTTACTCCAGGTGCTGTGTGAAGGTGATAGTGTAGATGAAGTGCCTGGTGTACTCTAAGTGCTCGAGCAAGGGTAGCTAGAAATAATAATGATGTTAAAATCTATTGACTGTTCCCATGACAACTTACCTGGATTCTTTGTTCACCAAGGAGAACATTGTTTTGTTCCAGTGCCCTATGAAGATACAGTTATCTCTTTGCTTCAGTGGACTCTCTACTTAGACCCTTACCCTTTCTCCTCTTGCTGGTCTCCGGCTGCTGAGAGGGGCCTGAGGTGGAGGACTCCCTGGGCTAGAAAGAGCAGGTTAAGTGTACATTGTTGTCACATCACTGCAGCCCATGGCCAAATCGAAATGACCTTTGGATGATCAGTTCTCCCTCTCCGCAGAACGCTTAACGGAATATGAGATATGCAGGTCAAGTGACTTCTCCAAGGGAAGAAAGCCCAGATTCCTTGCCCTCTGATCGCTCACATACATTGTTACTTAGATGGCACTCCTAACCTCCGTTGCATCCATGCTGCCCCTGTTAGGATCAGTTCTCCGTTTCCATCTCAGTTCATAGCTCCACCATCCATCCAGTTTTGCAAGCCAGGTATCTAGGAGTCATGCTGGGCACCTCCCTCTGCTGCTTTTCTCTCTGCATCTTGCCCCATCACCCAGTCTTGTCAGGTTTATCTTCAAAACATCTCTTAAATCCATTCCATGTCTTATCTGGATTACCACCCCTCTTGTCCACGACATCCTAATTTCTTCTAGATCTCTACAGCAAACTTCTAGTGGCATACCTGCATTCACTCTGTCCCTTCACTAGTCTCTTCTCTGCTCTCAAGTTAGAGTGATGTTCTCTCTGCTCTCCCATTGCCTGTAGGATGAAGATGAAACTCCTGACGTTACTTACAAAGTCCTGCCTGGTCTGACTTCTTTTCTCAGCTGCAGCCCTGGTAGCCTGTTATTAGTTCCTTGGATTTGCTACTATCCTTTCCACCTGTGGACACTTGCCTGGGCTCTTCACTCCCCCATTTCACCTACTTAACACTATTAACCTTTGAATATCTCAGTTCAAATGGTGCTTCTTAGGAATCCTTCTTTACTGCCCTAATTAGGCAAAGTAATAATAATGAAACAGCAAATCCTTATATAGTAGTTAGTAAGCCCCGGCCCTCTCTCTAACTAACTTATTTAATCTTCTACCCTATGCGGTAGATACTGCTGTTACCCTGTCCTACAGATGAGCAAACAGAAGCATAAAGAGGTAAGTACAGTGACTGGCTCAAGGCTGTCTACCCGGTTAGTGGGTGAGTGGTACCACTAGAAGCCAAACCGAGGCCAGCTGGCCGCAGAGGCCACTGCCTCTCTCCATGGTGACAGGCGCTCGCGGTGTCCTCGCCTCTGTAGCACCAACCACAGGTGCACGTTTACCTTTGCTTAGTGGAATGTTTATATCCCTGAAGTGAGTGTGAAAACATGTTTGTTTTTGCTCTCCTTGTAGCCTCAGCAGTTCTGGGCACACAGGAGGAGTTGAATAAATACTTGGATGAGCAAATACAAATGAATGGTGGCTATGGGCATGGATTGCTAGGTGCTTCCAAATCTAAGCCAGACATGCTTTACATGATCTAGTTCTCAGGACAAACTGCTGAGGCAACTCTACCTTCATTTTTCAGTGGAGGAAACGTAGGTCTAAAGAGACCAAGGGACCTGCCCCAGGGCAGGTCTGAGGCAGGGTGTGAATCCACGTGGTCTGACGTCAGAGCTCTGCTCTCTGCACTTCACCGTGTTGCCTCTTCTTGCCCTTTCTACCCTCCTTTCTTTCCCTTCTCCTAACATTTTTCATCCTTCTCTTCTTCTAGGTCCCTGAGCAAGGTCTTCTGTTCCTCAGGGTATAGGAGGTGTCAGTACCAGTAGAAAACCAGGCTGAAGACCTGTCAGGAGTAAGGTAGGCTATGGCTATTTAGTGCCGCAATTACTTCACTTAAATACTCAGTGTGAGCACTTAATGATTGTAAGCATTTTCAGTATATTCAGTAAATTTAAACTTCTTTTTTTTTTTTCTTTTGTATTTGCATTTGCTCACAATGTTATCTGAAGGCAGGGCTTTTACGTTTTTTTAGCTGCAGATTTAGGAGCGCTGCACCTTCATGAGTTAATCTTTATGCCAGATGTGGGAGTGGAGGGAGGAGGCTTTGCTATGCTGGGAACACACAGAAGATAGCCCTGGTGTCAAGAAGCTCCCATTCTTGTGGGGAGAGATTGACGTACAAACGAAATGCTACAGAGCAGTGTATCATGCAGATGGGTGTGGGAGGAGGGTGGCGGGCTGTGGGAAACCTTCACAGAGACATCTGCTCCACAGACGTGTGTGCGGGGCTCTGGGCTTCCTGCTCGGGCTGAAGTTCCATCCTTGTGGAATTTACAATCTAGAGGGAAAGAAGGTCATTAAGTAATTACAGATCATAATTTATATTATGAAGGAAAAGAGCAGGGTGTGATGAGAGAGAATCACAGGGCCGTGATCCTGTCTGGGGAGGAGGAAGGGGCTTCTGGGGGGCCTGGCCCTGGAGCTGAACAGGGAAGACTGAGCAGGCGGCCCCCTGAGGACAGGCGTCCAGTAGTCTTGAAGCAGAGGCTGGTGCTCACGTGAGGCAGAAAAGGGCTTGGGGTCGCAGGAAGTGCAGACTGGCCAGTGTGGCTGGAGCCCAGTGAGCAAGGGGGCAACGTGAGGGGTCAGTCAAGCAGGGCCTTGCAGGCCACGGTCGGGAGATGGATTTCACTCACATGAAAGGATGCTCAACATCACTAATCATTAGAGAAGTGCAAGTCAAAACCACAATGAGGTATCACCTCACACCGGTCAGAATGGCCATCATCAAAAAAATCCACAGACAATGAATGCTGGAGAGGGTGTGGAGAAAAGGGAACCCTCTTGCACTGTTGGTGGGAATGTAAATTGATACAGCCACTATGGAGAACAGTATGGAGGTTCCTCAAAAAACTAAAAATAGAACTACCATACGACCCAGCAATCCCACTGCTGGGCATATATCCTGAGAAAACCATAATTCAGAAAGAGTCATGCACCACAATGTTCATTGCAGCTCTATTTACAATAGCCAGGACATGGAAGCAACCTAAGTGTCCATCAACAGATGAATGGATAAAGAAGATGTGGCACATATATACAATGGAATATTACTCAGCCATAAAAAGAAACGAAATTGAGTTATTTGTAGTGAGGTGGATGGACCTAGAGTCTGTCATACAGAGTGAAGTAAGTCAGAAAGAGAAAAACAAATACCGTATGCTAACACATATATATGGAATCTAAAAAAAAGAGAAAGGTTCTGATGAACCTAGGGGCAAGACAGGAATAAAGACGCAGACATAGAAAATGGACTTGAGGACACGGGGGCGGGGAAGGGTAAGCTGGGACGAAGTGAGAGAGTGGCATGGACATATATACACTACCAAATGTAAAATAGGTAGCTAGTGGGAAGCAGCCGCATAGCACAGGGAGATCAGCCTGGTGCTTTGTGTCCACCTAGAGGGGTGGGATAGGGAGGGTGGGAGGGAGACGCAAGAGGGAGGAGATTTGGGGATATATGTATATGTATAGCTGATTCACTTTGTTATACAGCAGAAACTAGCACAACATTGTAAAGCAATTATACTCCAATAAAGATATTAAAAAAAGTGTGATGGGAGGGGAGCCACTGAAGGTTTTAAGGAAGTGAGTGCCATGATGCGATTAATGTGTAAAAACCAGGCTGGCTGCATTTTGGAGAATGGATTAGAGAGGGGCAAATAGGAAAGTGGAGAGAACAGTTTGGGGGGGAGGGGTTGCACTCTGTTAGTAGTTGCGTAGGACATGATGGCTGGAGTGTGGCTTCTCAAGGGGATTTGAACAAGCACATGTGGTTGGACTGGAAGGGAACAGAATGTCCAAAATCAGGAGGCAGGAGGAAGCAGCGTATGGCAGGGAAGTGACTCTGCAAGGAGCAGAGGGAGGGTGGCGGGAGGGGTGCTGGGCAGAGAGCTGGAGAGGAAGCAGGGGACACGCTGGTGCCTCCCACTCTGCCAGGACGATAGAATTTCTCCCAGGGGGGTGGAGCTACTAAGGTTTAAAGCAGATCCTTAGCAGGTCAGCTTTGCTTTGCAGAAGGAGCTCTCCTGGGATGCTCTAAGGAGGCTCAGGGAGAGGAGAGATTGGAGTTTGGCTGTTATTGAAATAGCTCAGGGACAGGAGAGGTGGTGTTTCCCTAACAGTTGTCAACAGTGATAACTACCATTTATCAAGTGCCTATGACATGCTAGCCACTGTACCAAGCACTTGACGTCTGTAATTTCTCATCTTCGCCACTGGATCCCCCAGCATACCTCCTCTCAGGGGGCTTGGAACTGCACAGAGCACAGGGGAGGAGGGTGCTTTCAGCAGCCACCTCCACCCTACAGCCGTGGAGCCTCCCAGCACCCTGCAGGGTAGCATTCTGTTGCTATAAGGGAATCACTGTTCTTTGAAGAAGCAGCTTTTCTAAAGGCAGTAGAGCTGAACGCATTGCAAAAGTGGGATTTGAACCCTAGTCTCTGATTCCAAAGACCGCATTCTTTCCATTATATCAAATAGTTCCTCATATCTCTAGCAAAACCTGTGGTGGGGCAATGTAGTTATTTATATGAATGTTTTTCTTCCCCTGCTAGAATGTGAGCTTATAGAGAACAAAGACTGTGTATTATTCATTGCTACACCCCCAGTGTCAAGCACAGTGACTGGCTCAGAGTAGGTATACGTTTGTTGACTAGAAGGACCTATATAGATGTGGTGAATATACACAATGGAATATTACTGAGCCATAAACAAGAATGAAACGTTGCCATTTGCAGCAACCTGGATGGACCTAGAGAATATCGTACTTAGTGAAGTAAGTGAGACGGAGGAAGAGAAATACCATCTGATATCACTTATATGTGGAATCTAAAAAATAATACAAATGAACCTATAGACAAAACAGAAACAGACTCACAGACATAGACAACAAACTTATGGTTACCGAAGGGGAGGATAAATTAGGAGTAGGGGATTAACACATACAAACTACTAGACATACAAGCAACAAGGATTTGCTGTATAGTACAGGGAACTATATTCAGTATCTTGTACTAACCTATAATGGAAAAAATCTGAAAAAAAAAACTGAATCATTTTTCTATACACCTGAAACTAATACAATATTGTAAATCAACTATACTTCAATTTAAAAAAAAACCCTATAGACTAGGATGGCAGTTCTCCTATTAAGAATCTGCAGTCCTCTTTCATTCTGTTGCCCACTTGAGTGCTCTGTCTTTTCCTGTGAGAAACAGCACAAGGGGAGAGCTGCTGGCCCGTGTTTCCATCTCTGTAATAGAGTCGTCAGTCCTGATGGCTGCAGGGAGTACAACCGGAGGAGAAAACGCCGTGCTCTGTGCCGAGCTTCCTCCAAACTTGCTCACGCTTATGCCAACTTCCCCGAGCCCACGTGCCCTTAGTTTGAGGGCCTTCACTGTGAAAGCATCTGCAAGGCTGACAACTGGAACATCAGACCGTAGGTTTATTGCAAGGCTATGGACTACAGGTACCTCAAGAGATCTGAGAATTATGCGCACGCATTACTGCGGAGATGCAGGGCTGCTGGAAGAAGAGATGGTGGTTGTACAGCCAATTAAAATGCACACTGCATAACACCAACGTTCCCCTCCACCCCCACCCCGTGCTAGCTGACAGTAGGTTTTAATTATGCAGTAATAAAAAAACCCAGGGAAACAGCAGTAAATTACAGTCTATTTCTGTGAATGATCTTAGTCCAATAGCTAAAATCTACCAATTATATAAAGCAAATATTTCAAATTAAATCACAGAGTGTTTGTAGAGCTCTGGTTGTGCATAAGGCATCAGCATGTTTTCAACTGCCGCCTCGCTGTTTACGGTTAGAGAGCATGACCATCGAGTGGGGGACAGGGTGGGGGACCCCAGGCCAGGGCTGAAATGAAATTGCCACATGTGGGAGGGGCTGGGGGTGAGAAACCCCAAGTCCTGGGACAGTAAAAAGGAATTTGAGCGGCAGGGCCGGTGGAGGGTCTTCCTTGGCTCCTTACAGCTTCTGGGATCAGGCAAGGGTGGGAGCTCTGCACTGCTGGCCGGGCGGGGAGAAGAGGGCGTCAGCCGAGCCTGAGGCAGGGGACCGCAGTTCGTGCGCTCGCTCGGAGCATAACCTGTTGGTGTTGGGGGCTCCAGGCTGCAAGGAAGACATGGCTGTCTCAAGCATCCTATTTCCCGGTGCTCTTAGCAGTTCCAAACCCCTCTTTAAAGAGCTATGGTGGTAGCTCCAGATTTTATGGAGCCTGAGGCTTATAGAATTCTGGGAGTCCTCGTAAAGAAAACAGTACAAAAATATCTTCTTTTTGCAGATTTTTAAAAAATATATGACTAGGTGAACACCTTGCCAGGACTTGAGTTTAATTAACTTCACATAAATCCACCTTTATCTATGACCCTTGGGGTCTACACCCTTGCAAGATGTAGAGTGACTTGGAGATGTTTATGAACCTCACACAGCCAACAAAGCCCATGGCAGATGGGCAAAGCAGCATCTCTGGCCTGTCACTCACTAAGTTGTACACATTGGGTCAGGATTTATATAAACCAACAGCCATTTGTTGAGTGTTTCCTTTGTGCCAGGCACTGTTAGCAAGGCCAGTCCTTTGTTGCTTTATGCTCTAGCATAGCCTGGCATAATAGCTCTCATTTTATCCCTTCCCAAAATAATGTTAACCTTAATCAGCCACTTTGGGGTTTTTTTTTGTTTTTAAATTTTAATTTTTTACTGGAGCATAGTTGATTAACAATGTTGTGTTAGTTTCAGGTGTACATCAAAGTGATTTAGTTATACATGTATCTATTTTTTTTCAAATTCTTTTCCTATTTAGGTTATTACAGGGTATTGAGCAGAGTTCCCTGTGGTGTACAGTAGGTCCTTGTTTAACCAGCCACTTTGAATGACAGAAAGTGGGATAGAAGGAACACTTTCTTAAGGGCCTATGTATGAATTTGCTGTTGCAGACTGCATTAGCTGGGGGATGCTTGCATCTTTTCCTAATGAGGTCTTGGTATCCTGTGACAGTGCCCAGGGTGGCACTAGAAGGGTCCTGGCTTTTTGGGATATCCTGGCACATGGGTCTCCCTCTCCCCCAACCAGTATCAGTGGCTAGAAACACCCATGATTACATAGATCCTACTCCCTAACCAGGACATTTCATAGGAATCATCTGAGGCCTTTGATAAAAATGCTGCTTTCTAGAGCCTTCCTGACTTCCTATCCCAGACTTCCTTGAAACAGAAACTCCAGAGATGGAGCTTGTGAATTTGTACTTTTAACAAGTACTTTAGGTGTTTCTTAAAATCAAGCAAGTTTGGGTATCACCGAACCAAAGAACATGTGAAACACATTCTAAGGTAATAAGGGGGTGTGAGTTTTCACTGGGTGAACTAATTGAATAGGTAGGAAAAGAGGGAGCACCATAATATTCCTGATGATGAGTGGTAGAAAGAAAGAAACAGAAAAAAATGTAATCGTGCATTTATTGCTTACCAGGAACTACAATAAACATCTAATGAATATTTCATTTAATGCTCCCCACAAATCTTTGAGGTAGAACCCTTTTTACTTCCCTTTTATGGTGGGAATACAGGTTAAGAGATGTTAAGTACCTTGCCCAAGTCATGTAGCTTAGTAGAAGATGAACTCCAGATTTGAACCCTGGCAGCAGGATGCTGGAGCCCATGTTCTTTCCGCTATTTTACACAGATGAAATGTTGTCTAATCCTGGAGAAGCTACAGTGCTCAATATTGGGGTTAGGAGAAGAGCTCAGAATACTTTCCCAACTGCAATGGAACCCCCTTAAAAACACTGCTGGCCCAACATCCAGGGTCCTGGGGCTGCTGTGGTGGTGGAAAGCAGTGATGTGGAGGTCGTGAGCGTGTGGCTGTGCCTCATGTGTGAGACACTGTGGGCCCCCTGAGCAGTCAGCTGCGCTGATGCCCTTGGCCACATAGGAGGGGATGTGCCCCTGGGTGAGGGAGGCACCTGGGGGCAGTGACAGGGATGGTGGTGTGTGCCGAGCCACTTGGTGGGGAGGGTGGTTAACAGTGTGGTAACGGTGTCTAAGACCCCTTGTTCACTGTGTGACCGTGTTCATTTTCTATTGGTGCTGTAACAGATTACTTTGAACTTGGCAGTTTAGAATAACACCCACTTATTATCTCACAGTCCTGTGGGTCAGAAGTTTAAGTAAAACGTGGCCCAGAAGCATCTTCTACTCAGGGCCTCACAAGACTGAAATCAAGAAGCCGGCTAGTTTGGGCTCTTATCTGGAAGTTCTGGGGGAGATTCCACTTCCAAACTCGTTCAGGTTGTTGGCTGAATTCCGTTTCATGCTATTATAGGACTGAAGTTCTTATTTACTTAACATGTGGATCCCTTCATCTTCAAATAAAAAATGGCATATCAAGCCTTTCTCATCCTTTGAATCTTTGACTTCTTCATCTGCTACCAGCCAGAGAAAGACTTCTGCTTTCAAAGTCTCATTTGATGTTTAGCTTAGGCTCACTGAATACTCCAGAATAATCTGCCTAGTTTAACTGATTAGTCAACTGATTAGTCACCTTAATTACATCTGCCATGTAATTATGTAACAATGCAGATAACATAGTCAATATTCAGTGAGCAAAGGTCATGGGGCCAAAATTCTGCCTACCAACAGTGACCTTGGGCAAGATCTCTTAGATTTAGTGGCGTGAAAAATGCCAGTTTCATAGATATATGATATTTACAGAAACCAAGATTTTTTATTTTGCTCTAACAGAAGGAGTTATACATTACTCTGAAATTCTGTGTTCCATTCAAAGGCAGCGTATATTTTCCAAATGATGACTTGAAAGCTAAGAATGAGCTAAAATAATTTCTTTTGAAAATGTGCTAAAATAATACCAGAAGCAGCATGCATCATTTATCTTCCCCATCCTCCACCCACACTCCCACCTCTTCACTCACCATGTTGATTTGAAAGTTTTCAAAAATCCTTTTCATTAAATTCTGGAGTATAAAGCTAATGGACCATTAGGCCAGTGATAATGCCAGACTACACTTTAGTGTGTATTTTTTTCCCCCAGAAAAAGCATACCTCCAAGCAGTGCCATTTAAAAAGAGTATTTGAACCAGTGTCTAATTTGAAGAAAATGAATACCTTGAGAAATAACATGGATACCTTATAATTTTTCAGTCAAACACTGTCAAACAGAAGTTCTCACATACTGCAGTTTTTTCATAGTAATTCACTCAAAAGTATTTCTCTTCCACTGTGCCCTTTGCAAAAGCTCATTGAGATTCATACTCTTCTGTAAGTTATTGGAAATGGATGTGGTCTTTTATTCTATGTACTCTCCGGAGAACATTTTGGCATTGAACAATGACAATAAAGGTGGAAAAAATGAGAAACTAAATGTAGTTCCAGTTTCTAAGATTTAAATGCACCATATTTTAAGGTTGGCAGCCTTCATATACATGCTGTTTCTTGGTGATACAAAGAGAACAAACAAGAACCATAATTTTTCTGAGTACAAAATAATGGGGAAAAAAATCTATTTTTAATTAGCTTGGACAGATGTGAATGATGAGAGCAGTGCAGACGCTGTATTTTATTTGCATTCTTTTTCCAGTTGCACAGGGATAAGTGACCTTGAATTCAGTATAATGGATGAGCCCTTTAATCAACTTTTATATGGACGATAGACTGATTTGAAGATTTTGCTAACAAGATCATCCATAGCGTGCTGCCCAGGACGCATGTACCTGACAGTTTTGTGCAAGCCAGTATGGGGCAAGTAGATAAAGGTAACAGACATATGTTCTGGTGTCACTGCTGCAGCATGATCTCACTTACACTGAGTATTTTATTTTTATGAGAATTGAAGTTATTCATGTTCCTATGTGTTCATTTTAGAAAAATTAGAAAATACAGGTAAAGCAAAAAAGAAGAAAAAATAATTCCACATCACAGATGGCCTCTTTTCCTAATGGTATATATATATATATATATATATATATATATATATATATATATTTATAAATCCCTATCTATCTACCATCTATCTATCATCTATCTATCTAAAATAGATCTATAGAAGATCTATCTATGTGTTTCCAGATTTTAAAAAATACATATGTAGATAAATTAAGCTATATACTATGTCATATATATACTTTCTGTCTTCAGGTAGTAGCTGGTGTCTCTTTTGGCAATGTTTACTATGATTGCTGATTATAATCACAATTCCGGAAACAGTGTTTCCGGGTTTTCAGTTGTGATCATTTGAGTCCTGTGCTTCAGCGATCCTTGAGCTCATCCAGCATTTCAGCATTTTCCAAAAGGCTGAAAGTGCAGTGAATGGGTCAGAGGCTAAAAGGGAGCTAAACTCTATTTACCAGTTCAGGATAGTATTTTTGGATTTCCCCATTCAGAACTCTAAGGATCTGGGGGCTTCCCTGGTGGCGCAGTGTTTAAGAATCCGCCTGCCAACGCAGGGGACACGGGTTCAAAGTCCTGGTCCGGGAAGATCCCATATGTCGCAGAGCAATTAAGCCCGTGCGCAACAACTACTGAGCCTGCGCTCTAGAGCCCATGAGCCACAACTACTGAGCCTGTGTGCCACAACTACTGAGCCCACACGCTGCAACTACTGAAGCCCGTGCGCCTAGAGCCTGTGCTCCGCAATGAGAGAAGCTACTGCAATGAGAAGCCCATGCACCACGATGAAAAGTAGCCCCCACTCACCACAACTAGAGAAAAGCCCACGCGCAGCAACGAAGACCCAACGCAGCCAAAAAAAAAACCTCTAAGGATCTGTCTCCTGCTACAAGTTGATTCTGTAGGGCTTTCAAAAGTCACTTCACTTAATCCTCTAAATCCTCAGAGGCTGATAAGCATCACTGACAGAAAGACAATCTGATATTTGCTAAGTCACTTAACCAAAAGATTAGCCAGGGCTAGAGTTGACACCCCTTCATGCCCAGTCTACGGCATCTCCTGTTACTACACTCCACTTCTCTGCCTCAGGAAAGGGAACATTGTACCAATATTTGCATGCTTTATGCAACCAAGGAAACATACTCTGAGGTAAATAAAACTTCAATGATCATATCCTAGCATTTCCCCTTGAAAACATTTACCTTCCTTAAATAGTGTCCGAACATATTTTGAAAGCAAATCTTAAAAAAATTCTGTACAACTTGAACATAAAAATAGCGTCAGCAAACCTCTTTAAATATTTTAAAGAGAATGAATATATGAACATAAACAAAAAGTTTTTTTTTTAAATACCGTAAGCCTATTTTCTTTTTTTTTTTTTTTTAAAGATTTATTGATTGATTGATTGATTGCTATGTTGGGTCTTCGTTTCTGTGCGAGGGCTTTCTCTAGTTGCAGCAAGCGGGGCCACTCTTCATCGTGGTGCGCGGGCCTCTCACTATCGTGCCCTCTCTTGTTGCAGAGCACAGGCTCCAGACGCGCAGGCTTAGTAGTTGTGGCTCACGGGCCTAGTTGCTCCGCGGCATGTGGGATCTTCCCAGACCAGGGCTCGAACCCGTGTCCCCTGCATTGGCAGGCAGATTCTCAACCATTGCACCACCAGGGAAGCCCCAACAAAAAGTTTTATAAACAAAAAAATTTGTTTCATAAGCAAAAAGTAATTCCCCACAAGAAATACAACAGTACTTAAACTGTTAAAGGAGAGGAGTGTTGTCCATTGAAGGGGTTGCCGTGAGAGGATTTGTTTTTTTTTGTTGTTTTTTTTCACACCCACACACACTGTATTTTATTTTTACAAGAGATAAATAGACTGACATCAAGCATTGTACATGGATGACCACAACAAAAGCAACAATGATTGCAATTACCAAACATGAAACACACTCATACTATGTCATAATATTGACATTCAGTCCAGTAATCCTCCACTATAGCAGCTCCTTTACTTTGCAGTGAAAATTGATTTGTATATTCTTTGCCTCTGAGTCCTTGTGGGTTTTTTTTTTTTTTAATTCAAACAGAAAGTCACAAAAATTATACTCATCCTCATCAGTTCACTCAGTCCCATGTAATTAATTTTCTTTTTTCATCTTGATCTTTTGTTAGCACTTTTATGAGTTCATCAGTTTTTCATTAGAGTTCTGAAAATGCTTATTCATTCAGTTCAGCAGTACAGTCAGTTACCAGAAACCTGTACTTGTCAGAGTCTTTTCCTTGAATTTCTTGAAGATGAAACCCTTTTATAGGAACATATTTGCAAAAGCATCAGAGTACACCCAGAACTGTCTGTAAATGACAAAAGACTTAAAAATGACCACAGTTAAAGATTTGATGAAAGTTCATAATAATGCAGTTGACAAGAAAATTAGTTATTTCTGAGATATACATTTTAAAGTAATAACTAGGATTATGACTTATAACATTATACCAGAACATGTAAGATTTTTAGAAATTTCATGTAATGTCTGAAACATTTATATTAACATATTTCCATACAAATAACCCAATGAAAGTTTAGTATTAGTTGTTTTTTTTTTTTTTTTTTTTTTTATACTGCAGGTTCTTATTAGTCATCAGTTTTATACACATCAGTGTATACATGTCAATCCCAATCGCCCAATTCAGCACACCACCATCCCCACCCCACCGCAGTTTTCCCCCTTTGGTGTCCATATGTCTGTTCTCTACATCTATGTCTCAACTTCTGCCCTGCAAACCGGCTCATCTGTACCATTTTTCTAGGTTTCACATACATGCGTTAATATATGATGTTTGTTTTTCTCTTTCTGACTTACTTCACTCTGTATGACAGTCTCTAGATGCATCCACGTCTCAACAAATGATGCAATTTCGTTCCTTTTTATGGCACGAAATGGAATAGTATGGAATAGTAATATTCCATTGTATATATGTACCACATCTTCTTTATCCATTTGTCTGTCGATGAGCATTTATGTTGCTTGCATGACCTGTCTATTGTAAATAGTGCTGCAATGAACATTGGGGTGCGTGTGTCTTTTTGAATTACGCTTTTCTCTGGGTATATGCCCAGTAGTGGGATTGCTGGGTCATATGGTAATTCTATTTTTAGTTTTTTAAGGAACCTCCAAATTGTTCTCCATAGTGGCTGTATCAATTTACATTCCCACCAACAGTGCAAGAGGGTTCCCTTTTCTCCACACCCTCTCCAGCATTTGTTGTTTGTAGATTTTCTGATGATGCCCATGCTAACTGGTGTGAGGTGATACCTCATTGTAGTTTTGATTTGCATTTCTCTAATAATTAGTGATGTTGAGCAGCTTTTCATGTGCTTCGTGGCCATCTGTATGTCTTCTTTGGAGAAATGTCTATTTAGGTCTTCTGCCCATTTTTGGATTGGGTTGTTTGTTTCTTTAATATTGAGCTGAATGAGCTGTTTATATATTTTGGAGATTAATCCTTTGTCCGTTGATTCGTTTGCAAATATTTTCTCCCATTCTGAGGGTTGTCTTTTCGTCTTGTTTATGGTTTCCTTTGCTGTGCAAAAGCTTTGAAGTTTCATTAGGTCCCATTTGTTTATTTTTGTTTTTATTTCCATTACTCTAGGAGGTGGATCAAAAAAGATCTTGCTGTGATTTATGTCAAAGAGTGTTCTTCCTATGTTTTCCTCTAAGAGTTTTATACTGTCCAGTCTTACATTTAGGTCTCTAATCCATTTTGAGTTTATTTTTATGTATGGTGTTAGGGAGTATTCTAATTTAATTCTTTTACATGTAGCTGTCCAGTTTTCCCAGCACCATTTATTGAAGAGACTGTCTTTTCTCCATTGTATATCTTTGCCTCCTTTGTCATAGATTAGTTGACCATAGGTGCGTGGGTTTATCTCTGGGCTTTCTATCTTGTTCCATTGATCTATGTTTCTGTTTTTGTGCCAGTACCATATTGTCTTGATTACTGTAGCTTTGTAGTATAGTCTGAAGTCAGGGAGTCTGATTCCTCCAGCTCTGTTTTTTTCCCTCAAGACTGCTTTGGGTATTTGGGGTCTTTTGTGTCTCCATACAAATTTTAAGATGATTTGTTCTAGCTCCGTAAAAAATGCCATTGGTAATTTGATAGGGATTGCATTTAATCTGTAGATTGCTTTGGTTAGTATAGTCATTTTCACAATGTTGATTCTTCCAATCCAAGAACATGGTATGTCTCTCCATCTGTTGCTGTCATCTTTAATTTCTTTCATCAGTGTCTTATAGTTTTCTGCATACAGGTCTTTTGTCTCCCTAGGTAGGTTTATTCCTAGGTATTTTATTCTTTTTGTTGCAGTGGTAAATGGGAGTGTTTCCATAATTTCTCTTTCAGATTTTTCATCCTTAGTGTATAGGAATGCAAGAGATTTCTTTGCATTAATTTTGTATCCTGCAACTTTACCATATTCATTAATTAGCTCTAGCAGTTTTCTGGTGGCAGTTTTAGGATTCTCTATGTATAGTATCATGTCATCTGCAAACAGTGACGGTTTTACTTCTTCTTTTCCAATTTGTATTCCTTTTATTTCTTTTTCTTTTCTGATTGCCGTAGCTAGGACTTCCAAAACTATGTTGAATAATAGTGGTGAGAGTGGACATCCTTGTCTTGTTCCTGATCTTAGAGGAAATGCTTTCAGTTTTTCACCATTGAGAATGATGTTTGCTGTGGGTTTGTCATATATGGCCTTTATTATGTTGAGGTAGGTTCCCTCTATGCCCACTTTCTGGAGAGTTTTTATCAGAAATGGGTGTTGAATTTTGTCAAAAGCTTTTTCTGCATCTATTGAGATGATCATATGGGTTTTATTCTTCAATTTGTTAATATGGTGTATCACATTGATTGATTTGCGTATATTGAAGAATCCTTGCATCCCTGGGATAAATCCCACTTGATCGTGGTGTATGATCCTTTTAATGTGTTGTTGGGTTCTGTTTGCTAGTATTTTGTTGAGGATTTTTGCATCTATATTCATCAGTGATATTGGTCTGTAATTTTCATTTTTTGTAGTATCTTTGTCTGGTTTTGGTATCAGGGTGATGGTGGCCTCATAGAATGAGTTTGGGAGTGTTCCTTCCTCTGCAATTTTTTGGAAGAGTTTGAGAAGGATGGGTGTTAGCTCTTCTCTAAATGTTTGATAGAATTCACCTGTGAAGCCATCTGGTCCTGGACTTTTGTTTTTTGGAAGATTTTAAATCACAGTTTCAATTTCATTACTTGTGATTGGTCTGTTCATATTTTCTATTTCTTCCTGGTTCAGTCTTGGAAGGTTATTACTTTCTAAGAATTTGTCCATTTCTTCCAGGTTGTCCATTTTATTGGCATAAAGTTGCTTGTAGTAGTCTCTTAGGATGCTTTGTATTTCTGTGGTGTCTGTTGTAACTTCTCCTTTTTCATTTCTGATTTTATTGATTTTGAGTCCTCTCCCTCTTTTTCTTGATGAGTCTGGCTAATGGCTTATCAATTTTGTTTATCTTCTCAAAGAACCAGCTTTTATTTTTATTGATCTTTGCTACTGTTTTCTTTGTTTCTATTTCATTTATTTCCACTCTGATCTTTATGATTTCTTTCCTTCTGCTAACTTTGGGTTTTGTTTGTTCTTCTTTCTCTAGTTTCTTTAGGTGTAAGGTTAGATTGTTTACTTGAGATTTTTCTTGTTTCTTGAGGTAGGCTTGTATAGCTATAAACTTCCGTCTTAGAACTGCTTTTGCTGCATCCCATAGGTTTTGGGTCGTCGTGTTTTCATTGTCATTTGTCTCTAGGTATGTTTTGATTTCCTCTTTGATTTCTTCAGTGATCTCTTGGTTATTTAGTAACATATTGTTTAGCCTCCATGTGTTTGTGTTTTTTATGTTTTTTCCCTGTAATTCATTTCTAATCTCATAGCGTTGTGGTCAGAAAAGATGCTTGATATGATTTCAATTTTCTTAAATTTACTGAGGCTTGATTTGTGACCCAAGATGTGATCTATCCTGGAGAATGTTCCGTGCGCACTTGAGAAGAACGTGTAATCTGCTGTTTTTGGATGGAATGTCCTATATATATCAATTAAATCTAACTGGTCTATTGTGTCATTTAAAGCTTCTGTTTCCTTATTTATTTTCATTTTGGATGATCTGTCCATTGGTGTAAGTGAGGTGTTAAAGTCCCCCACTATTATTGTGTTACTGTCGATTTCCTCTTTTATAGCTGTTAGCAGTTGCCTTATGTATTGAGGTGCTCCTATGTTGGGTGCATATATATTTATAATTGTTATATCTTCTTCTTGGATTGATCCCTTGATCATTATGTAGTGTCCTTCCTTGTCTCTTGTAACATTCTTTGTTTTAAAGTCTATTTTATCTGATGTGAGTATAGCTACTCCAGCTTTCTTTTGATTTCCATTTGCATGGAATATCTTTTTCCATCCCAGCACTTTCAGTCTGTATGTGTCCCTAGGTCTAAAGAGGGTCTCTTGTAGACAACATATATATGTGTCTTGTTTTTGTATCCATTCAGCAAGCCTGTGTCTTTTGGTTGCAGCATTTAATCCATTCACGTTTAAGGTAATTATCGATATGTATGTTCCTATGACCATTTTCTTAATTGTTTTGGGTTTGTTTTTGTAGGTCCTTTTCTTCTCTTGTGTTTCCCACTTAGAGAAGTTCCTTTAGCATTTGTTGTAGAGCTGGTTTGGTGGTGCTGAATTCTCTTAGCTTTTGCTTGTCTGTAAAGCTTTTGATTTCTCCATCAAATCTAAATTAGATCCTTGCTGGGTAGAGTAATCTTGGTTGTACGTTCTTCCCTTTCATCACTTTAAGTATATCATGCCACTCCCTTCTGGCTTGTAGAGTTTCTGCTGAGAAATCAGCTGTTAACCTTATGGGAGTTCCCTTGTATGTTATTTGTCATTTTTCCCTTGCTGCTTTCAATAATTTTTCTTTTTCTTTAATTTTTGCCACTTTGATTACTATGTGTCTCGGCATGTTTCTCCTTGGGTTTATCCTGTATGGGACTCTCTGTGCTTCCTGGACTTGGGTGGCTATTTCCTTTCCCATGTTAGGGAAGTTTTCGAGTATAATCTCTTCAAATATTTTCTCGGGTCCTTTCTCTCTCTCTTCTCCTTCTGGGACCCCTATAATGCAAATGTTGTTGCATTTAATGTTGTCCCAGATGTCTCTTAGGCTGTCTTCATTTCTTTTCATTCTTTTTTATTTAGTCTGTTCCGCAGCAGTGAATTCCACCATTCTGTCTTCCAAGTCACTTATCCGTTCTTCTGCCTCAGTTATTCTGCTATTGATTCCTTCTAGTGTAGTTTTCATTTCAGTTATTGTATTGGTCATCTCTGTTTGTTTGTTCTTTAATCCTTCTAGGTCTTTGTTAATCATTTCTTGCATCTTCTCAATCTTTGCCTGCATTCTTATTCCGAGGTCCTGGATCATCTTCACTATCATTATTCTGAATTCTTTTTCTGGAAGGTTGCCTATCTCCACTTCATTTAGTTGTTTTTCTGGGTTTTTTTCTTGTTCCTTCATCTGGTATATAGCCCTCTGTCTTTTCATCTTGTCTATCTTTCTGTGAATGTGGTTTTTGTTCCACAGGCTGCCAGATTGTAGTTCTTCTTGCTTCTGCTGTCTGCCCTCTGGAGGATGAGGCTATCTAAGAGGCTTGTGCAAGTTTCCTGTTGGGAGGGACTGGTGGTGGGTAGAGCTGGCTGTTTCTCTGGTGGGCAGAGCTCAGTAAAACTTTAATCTCCTTGACTGCTGCTGGGTGGGGCTGGGTTCCCTCTCTGTTGGTTGTTTGGCCTGAGGCAACCCAACACTGGAGCCTACCTGGGCTCTTTGGTGGGGTTAATGGCAGACTCTGGGAGGGCTCACGCCAAGGAGTACTTCCCAGAACCTCCCCTGCCAGTGTCCTTGTCCCCACGGTGAAACAGAGCCACCCCCCGCCTTTGCAGGAGAGCCTCCAACACTAACAGGTAGGTCAGTTTCAGTCTCCCCCAGGGTCACTGCTCCTTCCCCCGGGTCCCGATGCACACACTATTCCGTGTGTGCCCTCCAAGAGTGGGGTCTCTGTTTCCCCCAGTCCTGTCGAAGTCCTGCAATCAATTCCCACTAGGCTTCAGATTCTGATTCTCTATGAATTCCTCCTCCCGTTGCCGGACCCCCTGGTTGGGAAACCTGACGTGGGGCTCAGAACCTTCACTCCAGTGGGTGGACTTCTGTGTTATAAGTGTTCGCCAGTCTGTGAGTCACCCACCCAGCAGTTATGGGATTTGATTTTACTCTGATTGTGCCCCTCCTACCGTCTCACTGTGGCTTCTCCTCTGTCCTTGGATGTGGGGTATCCTCCTTGGTGAAGTCCAGCGTCTTCCTGTCGATGATTGTCCAGCAGCCAGTTGTGATTCTGGTGCTCTCGCAAGAGGGAGTGAGAGCACGTCCTTCTACTCTGCCATCTTGGTTAATCCCCCGAGGATTTGTTCTTATTATTATGAGGCTGTTGTTTTCCCAACAATTTTGAAATTTATCCTAGCTTCAGGATCAGTTTATAAAGTACACTAGGAAAATACTCCCATTACCTGATAGTCTCACTACCTGGTATTTGAGCAAACCCAATATATTACCCACCTTGAACACTTGTTTCAGTTGGCTCCATATAATGTTTACATCTTAAAGACAGAATGAAATAACAATAACTCTTCCATGATGGTGATTTGCTACCCAAAAGGCTGTTCAAAGCAATGTGTACCAGGCCCTGAAGACAATTCTGAAAGAGAAGTTCCAAAAACGTTCTGAGCAAAGTCAACATTGCCTGTGAGAACAGTGAGGATACATTCTAAGCTGCCTACTTTGAGGGAGAGAAAAAATCATTTGGATGTTGGGTTCTGGCATGTTGCTCAAAAGAGGAGTTTCTATTACCTTGTATGTTGATCCAGCATATAAGCTTTCTGTATTACTTATAACAGAAGTCATTCTTTTCACCTGCCAAATCAACAGTGAGAATTTCTTTGCCACTAGAAAATATATACGAGGAGCTACCCTTTTGGGAAGATCGTAAGGCCTGAATAATTGAACAACAGTGTTGCATTGGAACAATATAATTTCTGCTGTGTTTAGTTACAAGAATCTGCTTTTTCTTTGTAAACATTAGAAGTTTGTAAATGAGATACATGTAGAGAGCCTAAAATCAATCTATCTTTGATCCTTTCAGTCACTGTTAACAGACCTGCAGTCTCATAAAAGAAGGGAGAGACACAAAGATGCATGGAAGTGCAGTGGGGAGGCAACTGAGCAGAGTGCGGGGATAGAGAGGTAACTGACTATGTCTTGACATCTATTCCTTTTCTACTTTGCCGAGGACAAAGCATGGACCAAGGGCTGATGTTAGAAGTCTTTGCATAGGCACTTATTCTTATTAAAAAATGGGTAGGTAGAAGGATATGTGTGTTTGGGGGCAATCCTTGTGTGATTCAGTAGTTATTTACAATATAAGGAAGCTTGAGAGTCCCTGTGAAACTAATCAGTGAAGGCAGGAGGTAAAGAAAGTTTAAAGAACACAAAAAAAGACATGAATTTTTTTTTTAAAGAAAAGGTCATTCACACATAAACCTAATATTTGGCCTTACTACAATATGTAGTGACTATTTATTTGGAGATGACCCACATTATTTATCTTTTTTGTTAAAAATGACCTCACTAAAATATTGCTAGCTGTGGGGCTAAAGATGAATAAATATTGAAATAACTGATGAAACCACTGAAAATTTTACTGAAATACAGTCTTTCACTACCATCCTGAGGAGCAATAGACAAGGATTTGTGGAGTGATTTGTTTATTTCATACTGATCTTTTTCTTATATATCTTAGATCACAACCCAACTTACATTTGTCCTTGGATAGAATACAACTTTCAAAATGAGGTATTATATGTGTGTATGCAAATATAACATATAGTATATGTACTAGTGCTGTTTCTCACTTATTGGATATTAACAAGGGCTTTTCTCCCCCATGGGGGACTATGTTGAGCTGCAGATACTTTAAATATAATACTGTGCATGAAACATTACCTAATATTGACCAATGGGCATCATGCTTTAGAAAAATATTAAAAACAACAGAACTTCCTTTTGCATATGAGATTAGATCCTCATTTTTATTTCTGATGGTGTTTGTAATGAAACAGAAAAAGCAGTCATTTAATTGGCCCTCTGTAAAGCACATCACCTGTGTTCTAGGTCTTGAAGTGCTCTTAATTATGCAGGCAACCTTGAGGAAAGGAAATGGAAATATCCAATAATTGTGAATAAGACCTAATGAAGGCATTACTGAGGGAGCCAAGGAAGATATGTTTGGGATAAAAAGAGCAGTCACTCCCTTTGTGTGGCATTAGTTTCTTAAAGGAATGAAGAAACTCAGGGTCTGAAGAGTACATAGAATTTCAGATCCAAATAATTCAAAGAACACTACTTGGCTTTGCTTTTCTCCAAGCATGTCTTTACTTTGGTTGAGTAAATGCTGGGAATGACTGAGTACAATATTTCAAATCAAGACTGGTTTTGAGAACTAAGGGTCAGGACAAGAGAATTAGATAAGGATCTTGACTCCTATATATAACAAGGCACCCCGATGGAACTTCTAACAACAAAGTGGATCAAACTGATGTAGTCGGTACCCTTAATGCTACAAACACAGATACATGCTGGATAAAAGGAACAACAACAACAACATAATCATAATAATAAAAGCTGAGCTCTAGAAGTGAAATAACTAAGTGCAAAAATAGAGAGGGAACTCAAAGCCAGAGCAACAGAACGGGATATATGGACTTATGCTGCACAGAGTTTGAGGGGAGCTCTTACATAAAGCATGGAGGATTCGACAGCTACCCCATCCACAGAACAGAGACGAGACAACAAAGGAAACAGCAAGGAAGTTTTCTGGATGCCTGGAGCTATGAGTGAGGTAAAAAAAAGTCAATTACAAGAAATAAAATCCCTGAATTTAACTTATTGTACTATTATAGTATTAGAACCACAAGCTGAGAAATTATTAATAAAACTGGTTCAGATACTTTTGAAGTCCTCAGAGAAGTAAATGTTAAACCACTATATGTGGATACTTCCATAAAACAGAGCCCTGAAAACATCTTAGAAAATACTACCCTCACTGAAAATGTGCTTGTAATTAAAATTATAAATTATGTGAGAAAATTATGCATCATGACAGAAAATTAGCTGGTGCAAGATATAGGAAGAATTAGTACTCCAAGTAGGGAAAATAGAACAATCTGAAAGATTCTATACAATAAGTGTAATTAAAGGGCTTTTGAGCTTAATGAAGGAATAGAAACCATAATAAATATGAACTGATGGTATAGAAAAAGAACATGTAGATTTGAAAAATTCAAGTAGAACTTCTAAAAATAAGAAAGTTATTAAAATTATAAACAATACATGGCTTAAATAACATATAAAGTACCAAAAGGAGATAACTAACCAAGTGGAGAGGGATCTGAGGAAGTCACTAGTGTGCTGACCCAAAAGGTAAAAAGGTAGACAGGCAGTAAGTATTGGCTAAGAAGCATGGAGGAGATAATGAAAAGGCCCAACAGAAAGATGGGACAGAGTCAATAATTTAAGATATAATGCTGATTTTGTTATAGAATTGAAGAAATATGTTAATATCTATATGGAAGAAACACACAGATTCTAAAGAATATGAAATATATTTACATATAGATATCCTATGGTGAAAACTGCAGAACCATTTAAAGCATAGACACATCTGTAAGAGCAGCCAGAGAGAAAAACTAATTACCTGCTGACAGTTATCAACAGTAGACTGCAGAGGAAAATGGAATAATAGTTGGAAAGTTTTGAGGGAAAATACCTGTTAACTTAGAATTCTATACCAAGTTAAACTATAATACAAGATTTAAGATAAAATATAGACATTTTCAGATGAACAAGAACAGGACATTTATGACTTAAAGACCCTTGCTCTAAGAAATAGGGAAGAATGTAAATACTTCAGGAGAGAGGAAATTGAACTTGGAAGGAAGGACTTAGAAGCAAAAAGCCATGGATATTGCCAAGACATTGCTGAACATGTTGATAAGTCTGAATAAGCACTGACTATACAAATAAAATTCATTTGAGTGACAGTTAAAGTGGAAGCAACATTTCCACAGTAATATCCACAGTAATGGAACATGAAGGTCTGCTGCAAAGGAAGTGTGGAGTCTGTATTGTTTAGGAGGGTAACATAAACATTAATTTCAATCTTCGTTAAGTTATGTTTGCATGTTCAAAAGGTAAAGGTAATAAGTAAAAAAAAGTCAAAAGAAATCAAGTCAGCAAGCCAGTAGTGGGAGACAAGGGAATTGGTAGGACAATTCCTATCAATTGACAGCAAGCAGACCGTGATAGGAAAGAAAGAAGAAAAAAATTGAAAACAAAATGAAAAGATTAAATGGTTATATGAATGAATTTTACCAAACTTTCAAACCATACCTACTTATTTTATAATCACATTGGGCATATTAAGGATGTATTCTAATCACATGAGATGGGTGATAAATGAAGGAGGAGACTGGGAAAAAACCAAAAATTAAGTGTGTAAAACTAGTGATAATTTGCTGTAAAATGAAAACTGTGATTAATTCAACTCTTTGCCCTTGATTCAAATTGTGGATAAGGGAAAATCAGATGAAAGAAATAAATTCAAGAATATGAATAATCATAATAATTATAAATAGATTAAATTTGTTGAAAGAAAAAATCTCAGATTGACAGGAAACATTTTTTCTCTTTATGAGACATAGCTAAAATCTGAAAGAAAGTAAAGAGATGGAAAAAGCACATATCAGACAAATAGTAACTGAAAGAAACTTGGTATAACAACATTAGCGTTAAACTAAATAGATTTGAAGTCATAGGACAATATTAGGAGTAAAAACGATAATTATAGATAAAACAGTCAGTTTACCAGTAGGCTATCCCAAAAAAGTGGCATAGCAAATGCACTATATTATAATGTAGTTTCAAAATATAGAAACAAAATGTACAGAAGTGCAAGTATAAACTGATAAAATCCACAGAGTGGGAGATTTAATAGACTTCTTTCAAAATAGGTAAGTAGAAAAACATATAGAAGAATTGATCAACACATTTAACAAACTTGAGTTAATATATAGACAGATATAAATATAGAGATATAGATATATCCCTGCCCCTTAAAAATATAGACAATACATATTCTTTCCAATACCGACCTATTATTTATAAATACTAACTACATACTAGGCCAAAAGTGAAGTCTATCATACAGATCATGTTTTCTGACCATAATTATCGTTTTTAATAATAAAAAGATATCAAAATAGTAACTAAAAACCCTCAAAAGCAACAACCCCATTTATATGGAAACTGTAAACAATGTACCTAAACCTAAAATGGTGATCCTATGCAAGGGCTTTTCTGCTTTTGTGTAATGGATAAGTTCAAGGCTGCTAAGGAAGCATAAAGCATAATAAAATCCATGTATGAGTAAACAAATCTCTATGTTTTTGGGCCTCAGAGTAATCCCAAGGTAGGTGTTTCTGTGTCCAGTTTTACAGATGAAGAAAATGAGGGGCAGTAACTTCCACAGAGTCATACAACTTATAAGTTGTGGAAACAGAATTCACATCCATTTTCTTTAACACTGGAATACAGAGATAGACATATAAAAGGAAATTGCCTTTAAAGAGAAGAGATGGAATGGCTAATCTATACAAGAAATCCAAGAGAAGGAGGTGTGGTTGACTTAGTCATTCGTCGGCAATTATTTGGGGAGTCAACATGCAGAGGAGGCCATGAGCTCTTTAAGGAGGTGAAGCTGGATAATCAGGCCTTCCCAGGAGAGAGAATGATGCTATCTCTTGTTTCTAAAAGCATTTTGTAAACTATGAGTCATGTAACAAATATTAGATATTATCATCAATGTTATATGTTACCCAGAAGTCCTTGTGCTTCTTGGAAGCTTTTTGGAAAAAATTCGGATTATTTTAGTGATAAATTTTCAGGTAACATAATTTATGCCAAAAGAGTAGCATAAGAACTTTACTAAGAGATTTTCACTATCTCCTTGGACTAGAAAATAAAGGTGATGCACATCAAACTTTGTGTGTGTGTGTGTGACTAAAGTCATTCTTTAAAAAAAAATTTATGTAACCATTTAAAAATGAAGTATAGTTAATTTACAATGTTGTGTTAGTTTCAGGTGTGCAGCAAAGTGATTCAGTTATACACAGTTTTATATGTATATTCTTTTTCAGATTCTTTTCCACTACAGGTCATTACAAGATATTGAATAAGCTCCCTGTGCTGTAGAGTAGGTCCTTATTGTTTCTCTGTTTTATACATAGTAGTGTGTGTATGTTAATCCCAAATTCCTAATTTATTTCCCCCCCCCCACCCTCCCCCACCACGATCGCCTTTGGTAACCATAAGTTTGTTTTGTATGTCTGTGAGTCTATTTCTGTTTTGTAGCACATCAAACTTTAAAGTAAGATATCAGTACCATGGTTTTTTACTATTTTTGAAAACTGTATTTTACTCCACCTAGAACTGCAATAGAGATAAATAGGTATCCTTATCTCTTCCTCTGAAAGCAAATGGATTTTCTTCTAGCTTACTTTTTCACTGAGTGTAGATCTTTTAAATGTCCTAACTTAATGCCCTTCTTTCAGTGGGTCAAAGATTTAAGCTCCTGTTCTCCCACACAGCCATTAGTCCCCCAAATTCTAGTTTTGTGGTATTAACATTTAATCCCAGGGCATCTCTGGCTTCAGAGTTTGCCTACCATTCTGGTTTCAGCATGTTATTATTTTTCATGAGCTTTGGGGATTTCTGTTTCTTTCCTGTTAGCCCAGCAATGCATTTAAACTTATGTTTGTATTATTTTATCCAACATCTGGATTTTCTGTAGCAGGTGGGCTTTTCAGAATTTCTAGTCTGACAAGTGTATATCCTTAAAGCATTCTCTATACTGCAGTTAGAGTGAAAATTCCAAATGTGAGTCTGACCATAACTCAATTTACTGTTCGAAACTCATCAGTGACCTCACCAACTGTAGAGATAAAGTCCACATTCTTGAAATGGTCCTCAGGACCTGCATGATCTGGAAACACCTCCATCCTCACCATGTACCATACTCTGTTCACTTCAGCCTGAGAACTCCCTTACTTCTGTGAAGGTGATTTGATTTTCACATACACTTCTTTCTTCCTGGCTCACTTTCCTTGAATGCTTTTATTTAGTTAACTCTCTTGCTGGAATCTAAGCTCCATGAGGGGAAGGATCCTCTTTGTAGGTTCCTTGCTGAATGCCCCATGTTCTGATATTTTAGACATTCCACAATATTTGTTAAATGATAGAAATCATTCAATAAGTGGATGCCCAATGAGTAAGCTCCTTGTCTTCATCTTTATACTTACTATTCCTCCTATGTTCCTTGTCTTTTGAATAGGACCATGGATTGTCTTTCAGGCTAGAAACTAGAGTCATCCTAGTCTCCTCTTTCTTTTTCATTACCACCGCTAATCAATAATCTTCCTAAATATGTAAGAAAATTATTCTCTCTTTTTAGTCTTGCTACCACTGCCCTGCCTGAGTTCATTATTTCTTACTTGGGTTATCACATATATTTCCTAACTGATTAACTTGCTCTAGCTTGGCTCCTGCAAACAAATCTATATTTCTTCCCTTCTTAAAGTTCTTAAATGTCTCCCCATTAATGCCTTAGTTTGACATACACATTTTTTTGGTGTGTGCTCCTTCTTCATCTCCCACCCCTCTCTATTCCACATGCATCATAAGCTTGAGCTAAGTTAAACAAACTTTCATAGAGCACCTATTATGTGCCAGGCTCTGTACTAGGCCCTGTAACATACATCACCTCAGTTAGTCCTCAGAAACCACTTCAAGTTTGTATTTTCCTAGTAAGGGAACAGAGATGTAGAGGGGGAGGAGTGGCTTGACCTCTAGATCATGTTGCTAATCTGTGGTAGAGCCAGGACTGAAAGCTGGGTATTCTGAACCCCAGAACCCATGTTTTTCCCATTCACGTGTTGCCAGGAAAAAAGTTGGAGAACCTCTTGGAGAAGAATGAAATCTACCATTGAGTCACCAAGGCAAATGGCAAGATGATGTCATGGTGATATAAAAATCAGATGCCAATTAAGGGTCTTAATAAAGGGTTTTAAAGGGTCTTTTTAAAGGGTCTTAAAGGAAGCTTTTTGTCATTTTCTGTTTTGTTTTTTCTGGTCTCTCCCTACCTCTTCCTTTCCCATTCCATGGAAACAAAATCAAATAATAGTCCTTAGAAACAAACTCAGACGTACTCCAGCCCTGGACAGAGGGCAGGCTTTATGTGAATCATTTTGGTATGTCTTCTGATAGGGTTTGGAATGAAATTTTCCTTGACTTTCAGTCTTAAGGTCCACTTATTACTGTTTGATCCTCATGTTGTTTTCCTCCTGTCAGTAATATAGAATGAGCTCCTGGGATCTACATGTGCCCCAGTTTCCTTCCTTGGGTATTGCCAGATCCTAAACTAAATATTGATTCTTAGAGCTAGGATCCTGATACTCTGAGCTAATCCATTTACCTACTCCTCCTTGTTTTACCTCTAAATAACTTTCGAATTCTTTGTTTCTTCTCCAGCTTCCCAATAGACTTTGTCCATCTCAGATCTATCCTGCTCACTATTTCTAGAGTAATCTGTTTAAAGTACAAGTAGAACTGTGTCATTCCTTTGCTTAAAACCTTTCAATGGCTCCTGGTCAGCACAGGGTAAAAGTCAAATAGCTCAGCATAGCCAACACCTGCCCCTGCCCCAGTTTCCTCTGACAATCCAACAACACTGAATGATTGTGGTTTCTTAAAATGCTGACTTTTAAATTTTTAACTATTTTTTATTGAAATATAGTTGATTTACAATGTTGTGTTAGTTTTTGGTGTACAGTAAAGTGATTCAGATATATATATATACATATATATATATATATATATTTTTTTTTTCCATATTATTTTCCATTATGGTTTATTACAGGATGTTGAATATAGTTCCCTGTGCTACACAGTAGGACCTTGTTGTTTATCCATTCTATATATAATAGTTTGCATCTGCTAATCCCAGACTCCCAACCCAGCCCTCCCCCACCCCCCTTGGCAACCACAGGTCTGTTCTCTATGTCTGTGAGTCTGTTCTGTAAATAAGTTCATTTGTGTCATATTTTAGATTCCACACGTAAGTCATATCATATGGTATTTGTCTTTCTCTTTCCGATTTATTTCACTTAGTATGATAATCTCTACTTCCATTCATGTTGCTGCAAATGGCATTATTTCATTCTTTTTTATGGCAGGGTAGTATTACATTGTATATATGTACCACATCTTCTTTATCCATTCATCTGTCAATGGACTTTAGATTGCTTCCATGTCTTGGCTATTGTAAATAGTGCTGCTATGAACATAGGGTTGCATGTATCTTTTCGAATTATAGTTTTATCTGGATATATGCCCAGAAGTGAGATTGCTGGACCATACGGCAGCTCTATTGTTAGTTTTTGGAGGAACTTCCATACTGTTTTCCATAGTGGCTGCACCAATTTACATTCCCGCCAACAGTGTAGGAGGGTTCCCTTTTCTCCACACCCTCCATCATTTGTTATTTGTAGACTTTTTAATGATGGCCATTTTGACTGGTGTGAGGTGGTGCCTCGTAGTTTTGATTTGCACTAAGGAACCACTTTTTATACTTCTTCAGAGAGATAATGTGATTGGGTTATTTTGTTAGCCCTGTGCCTCCCTATTGACAGTTTTCTCTGAAAATATTTCAAAGATGAATGGGTTTCTAATTCCCTGGGCTCCAGTCTGATCCAGTGCAGCTAAGGAAGCAAGCTGTGACATAACAAAGTATGGTACAGAAACCACCAAAGCAGGGTCAGGTGGGGACTTGTAGTCTCTTTCATTAGATGGTGGGTAAGTTCATGGAAGGTAACTAAAGTTCCATAGACTTATCCTTCAGCCACTCTTGCAAAGGCATTCTAAAGAGTTCAGTGCTGGTACCTCATTAAAGATTGCATTTAGCTTGGATTCATTCTCCCACTCCTCAACTCCTGCTTATCCAGTAGAAAAAGAAATATTATAAACACACAGCCCTCAAATTGTAGCTTGGAGAGGGGGAGAAAAGCAGGTTCTAGATGCAATGGGATGGGTATCAAAGAGATTTCTACACTGAATTATTGGACATTTAGGTTGAGCAAAAGAGATGGCAGAACAACAATACCAATATAAAATAGCCAAAAGAGGGCTTCCCTGGTGGTGCAGTGGTTGAGAGTCTGCCTGCCAATGCAGGGGACACGGGTTCGAGCCCTGGTCTGGGAAGATCCCACGTGCCGCGGAGCAGCTGGGCCCGTGAGCCACACTTACTGAGCCTGCGCGTCTGGAGCCTGTGCTCTGCAACAAGAGAGGCCGCGATAGTGAGAGGCCCGCGCACCGCGATGAAGAGTGGCCCCCGCTTGCCACAACTAGAGAAAGCCCTCGCACAGAAACGAAGACCCAACACAGCCATAAATAAATAAATAAACAAATACTTAAAAAAAAAAAAAGTAAAAGTCTATAAAAAAAAAAATTAAAAAAAAAAAAAATAGCCAAAAGAAACCAACCAACTAACCAGAACATAACATGTAAAACACAGCTGAAGAGAGTCTGAAATTAAGCATAACACAAGGAAAAGAAGAATATGCTATACATGTGCTTCGTGCTCTGGAAAAACCTAATAAGGATATAAATTTGATAAAACAAGAGCCCCAAGGTGTTAAGTTAAATCAATAGAATTAGAGGGAAGGAGTGATTGTAGTGCCAACACAATTCCATTACAGATAACCAATAAACCTCAAACAGCAATGACAGAACAGACAAAGGTTCAAGTCAAATCACTAGCATGAAGGAGAAACTTGAGTTAGTTTCCATGAATATGAAAATAAAGAAAATAAATTAAAAAAACAATTAGAGAGGAGGTGCCCTCTATGGTAGACAAAGGATTCCTAACAGGAGTTATGCCCCTAAAAGAGAGAAACTAACACATGGAAGAGAAAAAGTGCTTTGGGCAATAATTCAAAAAGACTCACCTAAAATAGAAAAAGAACCAAATGACCATGTTGAAAAGACTAAACCGGGGTGGGGGTGGGGCAAATATAGCTATCTAGATCTAGATATAGTCTACTTAAGTTACGCATTATGTCAAAATTGTCAAAGATTAAAAAACATAAGTTAAAAAAAGAAGTACTCTTGGAGAGAAGAAGTAATGCACCTCTAAGAGGTCAATGCTTGGAATAGCTTCAGACTTCTTCCCGAATATGATGGTAGGAGACAACAGAGCAGTGTCTACAGAGTTCTGAAGGAATGTGTGGCCAAGTTTTCATTCATTTATAAAGGCAGCAGGTAAACATTCTTAAAAATGAAAGAATTTATGGACTACGATACCTGTGATTCCTTTGAAAAAGCACTCCTTGACAAAAACCAAACCAAACCAAACGAACAAAAAAACCCCAGCCACTCAAAGGGTGAATCAAAATATCAGACTCAGAAATGGAGAAGCTATGGCAAAGACACACGCAGGATCATTGAATCCAAAGACATATTGACTTAAGATTAAATAACTAGGGGATTATGGTTGTGCAATAGAATGGAAATGTTACATATTTTAGTGCAGAAAAACAGTAAAATACCAAGATAAATGTGGATGTAGGGAAAAGAGAAGGAAGGAGGGAAGAAGGGAGCAATTTTAACATTTCATCCTCCATGGCAGGGAGTCATTTGATATGATCTAAACCTGAAACATGAGGTTAAGAATAAGGAAAATAGGGCTTCCCTGGTGGCGCAGTGGTTGAGAGTCTGCTTGCCAATGCAGGGGATGCGGGTTCGAGCCCTGGTCTGGGAGGATCCCACATGCCACAGAGCAACTGGGCCCATAAGCCACAACTACTGAGCCTGCGCATCTGGAGCCTGTGCTCTGCAACAACAGGCCGCGACAGTGAGAGGCCCACACACCGCGATGAAGAGTGGCCCCCGCTTGCCGCAACTAGAGAAAGCCCTTGCACAGAAACGAAGACCCAACACAGCTATAAATAAATAAATAAATAAATAAATAAATAAATAAATAATAAAAATAAAGGAATTCCTAAAAATAAAGAGACAGAAAGGGAGTGGGGATGTGAAAAAAAAAAAAAAAAGAATAAGGAAAATACAAGGGGGTCCAATCTCTTAATGTACTTCATAATCTTTTTTTTTCCCCCTAAAGGAAAATAATATTTTGGGGGTAAATAGTCATTTGTCTGAAGTTCAGCAATTTCCTTTAGTTTTATTTCAGATCATTATACTTCTGTTAAATTCATGTAAAATTATAAGTAATACTTCCAGTTAAAATATTATTTATATTCCAGTCCTACTGTCATAAAATTATTTCTGTCCAACTCTGTTTGCCTGACTGAGAGGCAGTATGTTTAGAGCAGAGTTTTTCAACCTTATTGTGTCTGTGAATCACCTGGGGATCTTACTGGAATGCAGACTTGGGGAGGGACATGAAATTCTGCATACTTAGTAAGTTCCCAAATGATGCTTCTGCTGCTGCCACTTGGACCTTACTTTGAGCAGCAAGAGTATATAGGCTACGAGCACCGACTCTGGTCCCAGATGGCTTGCACTGGATTGCTGGGACCACCACTTACTAGTTGTTTGACTTTGAGCAAGTCAAGTTCTGTGCCTGAATTTCCCAATCTATAAAATTGGGGTATTACAGATTATTATTCTCAACAATAGTCTGTAAAATGAGAATAATAACGGTGCCCCCATGTAAAATGCTTAGGACAATGCCTGTCAAGAAATGTTAAGTATGATAAAAATTGGCTATTGTTTCAGACCATATTAACCCTGGACCAGAAACCTAACTTCTCTCAGCTTTATTTTCCCCATCTGTAAAAATAACTACCTCATAGAGCTGTGTGACAACTAGAAATAACTAATTTAAGGTGCTCTGCATGGTGACTGGCATAATATAGATAATCAGTAAAGGATAATTACCAATGTTTATAGTTAGTTATATAAGTTATAGTGTAATAATACTAATAATTCATCCAATAACCCATATAATCTTAGATCTACCAGTTTATTTATTGATTCACTCATATTTTATTTATTCATTCTATAACTAATTTTTGAGTTTTCCCTCTGTTTTAGGAGGCCCTAGTTCAAGCACTAGGATTATGTCAATATATAAGACAGTCCTAGCCTAGTGGACCTTTCAGTCTAGCGGGAGAGAAGAAACAAAGACATCATATGCAAAGTCATAGTAAGTATAGTGAAGAAAAACTAAAGCAAGATCAGGGCTGGAAACTGGTGCTGGGGGTGGGGAGAAGGATTATTAGACACGGAGTGGTCAGGGGAGGCCTCCTGGAGAAAGGGACAACTGAGTGGACACCCAGATGAGGTAAGGGAGCAGACCCTGAGAAGTTCCAGGGAAAATATTTCCATCCGAGGTTCTCATGAGGTAGGAGGTCAGTGTGTCTACTTCTGAGAGAATGTGATACAATGCCAGGAGTTGGAGGAAGGGCCAGATCAATATTTTCCAAACCCAAAGTCACAGTTCATTAGTGGGTTGCAAGCAGCATTGGAAATAAATGAAAAAAAAAAGAACGGATCAGAATTGAAAGTATCAGGGTGCATAGTATATAGTAAGGATGAGTATTGGTTTGTGGAATTAAATACATGTAGATGCATGTGTGTATGTGCTAAGTTATGATTTTAAAATGAATTTCTTACTTTGAGTACCAGTGCAAAAAGTTTCAAATATACTGGCCTAAATTATGTTGACCTTTGTGGTCTGTGATAACGAGTGTGGATTTTATTCAGAAAGGCAAGAAGCCACTGAAGGAGTCTGAGCAAGCAGGGGAGAGTCACACTGGGAACGGTGTTTGCAAGCTCTCTGACTGCTGTGGAAAGCTGACTGAGGGAAGCAAGAGTGAGAGAAAACAGTGATAACTTCTTGCCAAATCACCTCTTACCTACAGCACTATGGTAGGCAGATATGTCTCTCCCCAGCCCCAAAGGTGTCCAAGTCCTATACCTTGGAACCTGGGACTATGTTATATTACATGGCAAAAGGGACTTTTCAGATGTGATTGAAGTTGAGATGCAGAGAGTATCCTGGCTTATGTGGGTGGACCCAGTCTAATCACAAGAGTCCTTAAATATGGAAGAGAGGCAGAAGCAGAAGAGGAGGTCAGAATGATGTGATGTGAGAGGCACTTGACCTGCCATTTCTGGCTTTAAAGATGGAGGAAGAGGCCACGAGTCAATGGATGTGGGTGACCTGTAGAGGCTGGAGAAGGCAAGGATCCTAGAGCCTACAGAAAGCAGCTTGACACCTTGATTTTAGCCTGGTGAGATCCGTGTCAGACTTGTTAAACTACAGAACTGTAAGGTTATAAATGTGTGTTTTTAAGCCACTACATTTGTGGTAATTTATTATGGCAGCAATAGAAAAGTGATACAAGCATGTTGCCTCTTAAACCCATCTTCACCCCCTCCTTCGTCACAGACCTCTTCAGAGCTCCAACATGAGGTCCGGATTTAAGTTCCCCCAGCTGCCCTCACTGCCCTACGGCTTCCCCACAGAACCCTCCACTCCTTCCTGCTATCTGCCCTATGTCTGGTTTCTATTCTGCATTTCCAGTACCTTCTTTCAGTGATTCTCAGTAGGAATGCCTCACAGTGAGGGCATGCTCAACATGAGATCTTTTGTTGTCAAAAAGGGTTATAGAATTAAGTTGAGGAAAATGAGGGAGAGAACTGAGGTTGGGGAAGGATGGCAATGAATTCCTTCCACTTTTGAATTTTCCTTTAAAAATGTTAAGCAAATGGATTATCTCATAGCTGCTGGTATTCAATGATGAAAAATTTATTAATTCATTTTGGATTTATTATAGCAAAGGACAATGGTTTAATTTGTCCAAATTCAAATATAGGGCTGAGCAAATTGCTTTTAATAAATTCTGTAAACGTGTGGGCAGTGCTGGAGCCAACTTCTTTGTGCTGTGTTACCACTGGCTGGATCAGTGTTACTCAAGTACTCGACTAGTCATATGGTCTTCGAATAGAAATGAGATGTCAGTAGATTGATCTAATGAAGAATGTTAGGGATAAATGTTTCATTACAACTTATTCAGCAATAATAATGTCTAGTATTGAGGAAGCTCTTTCTAACTTTGACAGTGTTCTCATGTAAAAAACTCTTAATCCTCACAAATATCTTGTTTGGTGGAGAGGACAGGTGCTTGTATACTCTTGCAGGTGACAAGCAAGGGACTCTGGGAGGTTACTAGATCTGCCTAAAGTAAGTGGCAGAAACTAGATCCCAGATTGTTGGATTCTTAATTAGCATCTTCACCAATTCCCCTTGATATCCTTAACAGCTTCATCTTGTTTGTTTGGTATCTTGGGGTGAATGATCCACATGAGCTTACCACACTCTGAAGCCCTCCAGTTTTTAAACATTTCCAATCATTCAAATAGAGATCGTAACATCCTCACCTCTTGGTAAACAGTGAATAATGAATATAATTTAACCACTTCTTGATGCTTAGGGTGTATTATCATCAATGTTAATTATTGTATTGTGAGCTCCTTAAAAAACATTAGGGTTGTCAGTGCCTATCCAATGTGATTCTACACTGCCAGCCTTTTATTTTATTGTCCTTTTTCTTCAGTTGTTTTTGCCTTCTCAGGACACTGGCTTCTAATACTACCTTGTTTTCTTCCCAAAGAAAGTTGCTTGGGGGACACATCTCACCTATGGGGCAAAGTGCGTGGACTTTGTGACAGACTCCCTTATTGAATTTGATATATCCTGGATGGTTCAGGTTGTCAGAAGTCTAACTACTAGTCACATTGGATATTACTATGAAAATATAAGTAATGCACTCTTGAAAAGATAGTATATGGAGCTTATTTTAAAAGTATTGCTTAAGTTTTATCTCAAATCAATCTGATGACAAATGTTGAATAACACACAAATATATATGACAAATGTGGCACCTTGGAATCTATCCTCATATGAGATTTTCTTCTATGGAGCAGCAACTAAGTAACAGAGTTTAAACAGCAGATTGTAAAAAAGAACAGGATAATGTCAACTTAATAGATGGTGTTAATTTATTATTTCTGTAAATCCCTTATCCAAGGCTTAATAATCTTTAATCATGTTCTGCTCTGCCATTTAAGAAAAGTACTAATTTATTATTTGGTAGGTAGATCAATAGGGTTTACATGTTCATCTTAGAACACAAATTCTAGTGCATTTTTCTTCCCTAAAGCTGTTTGAACTTTACAGCCACGTTATTAGTTCTTATTAAAAATATTGCAACAATATTACCAGGGGAAATTTCTTAACTGTGTATGAGGTAGTTCACTGAATACGCAAAGTACTCATGCCCAGGAGAATTTTAGTTGAAAACACTTCTAAAAAGAAAAATAAAAACCGTGTAAATGTGCAAAGAAAGCAAAAGTCATAATACTTAGCAAAATGTAATTTCATAACTTAAATAACATTGATGGCAGAAAGCGTGGGGAATTTGCCTGTAGTGGAAAGGAGAGTATGAGAATGGACTTGGTTCCAGCCTGTGTGAATCATGCCTGGTGGGTGGTGGCAGAGCACCATGCTCCTTACTTCTGCTTGAAGTTCTTCCCATCTTTTACCACCTCTGCTGCAGGACCAGTGCTGAGTAAAATGCTAAAATGCTAAGAGGATATGATTCATATCCTCTTAGACCTTATTGCAGGGCAAGCTCTAGAGTCACACTGCCTGGGTTCATATCTTGGCTTTTTAGTTAACTAGCTTGGTTGCTTTGAGCAAGTCACTGAACTACTCTGGACCTTAGTTTCCTCATCTAAATAAAAAAAAAGGGTTATGCCTCATAATCTTGTCATGAAGGCTAGGTGAGTTAATACATATAAAGCCCTTGGATCAGTGCCTGGCACAGTAATAAATATGGCATATTAATAAGTATCAGCAATTAACGGTACTAGACTACAAGCTCTTTGAGGTCACTGGTTATATATTTAAAATTGCTGTATCTAGCATGGCACACAGTAGAGGTTTAGTGTGTAGGTTGAATATTTATGTCACCTACTTCTGCATAGCACATTTTCTAAGAGTCAAATGTTAATAACTGATACTAAAATTTCATATCTAATCAATCCATTATGTAACAAGTAACCGTTAGTAAAAAGTCAGATTGGAAATAGCAGATTAAAGATACAACCCCTAAAAGAGCACTTAGATCAAAATGCTTAATAGCAAAACTTTGTTTCTATTGAGAGGAAATAAATATACGTAGATAGGTATTTTTCTTTTTTCTTTGGCCGTGGGGCATATGGGATCTTTTTTTTTTTAATTTTTAAATTTTATTTTATTTTTTTATACAATAGGTTCTTATTAGCCATCAATTTTATACACATCAGTGTATACATGTCAATCCCAATCGCCCAATTCAGCACACCACCATCCCCACCCCACCGTGGTTTTCCCCCCTTGGTGTCCATGCATTTGTTCTCTACATCTGTGTCTCAACTTCTGCCCTGCAGACCAGTTCATCTGTACCATTTTTCCAGGTTCCACATACATGCGTTAATATACGATATTTGTTTTTCTCTTTCTGACTTACTTCACTCTGTATGACAGTCTCTAGATCCATCCACGTCTCAACAAATGACTCAATTTCGTTCCTTTTTATGGCTGAGTAATATTCCATTGTACATATGTACCACAACTTCTTTATCCATTCATCTGTCGATGGACACTTAGGTTGCTTCCATGACCTGGCTATTGTAAATAGTGCTGCAGTGAACATTGGGGTGCATGTGTCTTTTTGAATTATGGTTTTCTCTGGGTATATGCCCAGTAGTGGGATTGCTGGATCATATGGTAATTCTAGTTTTAGTGATTTAAGGAACCTCCATACTGTTCTCCATAGTGGCTGTATCAGTTTACATTCCCACCAACAGTTCAAGAGGGTTGCCTTTTCTCCACACCCTCTCCAGCATTTGTTGTTTGTAGATTTTCTGATGATGCCCATTCTAACTGGTGTGCGGTGATACCTCATTGTAGTTTTAATGTGCATTTCTCTAATAATTAGTGATGTTGAGCAGCTTTTCATGTGCTTCGTGGCCATCCATATGTCTTCTTTGGAGAAATGTCTATTTAGGTCTTCTGCCCATTTTTGGATTGGGTTGTTTGTTTCTTTAATTTTGAGCTGCATGAGCTGTTTATATATTTTGGAGATTAATCCTTTGTCCGTGGATTCGTTTGCAAATATTTTCTCCCATTCTGAGGGTTGTCTTTTCATCTTGTTTATGGTTTCCTTTGCTGTGCAAAAGCTTTGAAATTTCATTAGGTCCCATTTGTTTATTTTTGTTTTTATTTGCATTACTCTAGGAGGTGGATCAAAAAAGATCTTGCTGTGATTTATGTCAAAGAGTGTTCTTCCTATGTTTTCCTCTAAGAGTTTTATAGTGTCCAGTCTTACATTTAGGTCTTTAATCCATTTTGAGTTTATTTTTGTGTATGGTGTTAGGGAGTGTTCTCATTTCATTCTTTTATATGTAGCTGTCCAGTTTTCCCAGCACCACTTATTGAAGAGACTGTCTTTTCTCCATTGTATATCCTTGCCTCCTTTGTCATAGATTAGTTGACTATAGGTGCATGGGTTTATCTCTGGGCTTTCTATCTTGTTCCATTGATCTGTGTTTCTGTTTTTGTGCCAGTACCATATTGTCTTGATTACTGTAGCTTTGTAGTATAGTCTGAAGTCAGGGAGTCTGATTCCTCCAGCTCCGTTTTTTTCCCTCAAGACTGCTTTGGCTATTCGGGGTCTTTTGTGTCTCCATACAAATTTTAAGATTTTTTGTTCTACTTCCGTAAAAAATGCCATTGGTAATTTGATGGGGATTGCATTGAATCTGTAGATTGCTTTGGGTAGTATAGTCATTTTCAGAATATTGATTCTTCCAATCCAAGAACATGGTATATCTCTCCATCTGTTGGTATCATCTTTAATTTCTTTCATCAGTGTCTTATAGTTTTCTGCATACAGGTCTTTTGTCTCCCTAGGTAGGTTTATTCCTAGGTATTTAATTCTTTTTGTTACAATGGTAAATGGGAGTATTTCCTTCATTTCTATTTCAGATTTTTCATCATTAGTGTATAGGAATGCAAGAGATTTCTGTGCATTAATTTTCTATCCTGCAACTTTACCAAATTCATTGATTAGCTCTAGGAATTTTCTGGTGGCATTTTTAGGATTCTCTTTGTATAGTATGATGTCATCTGCACACAGTGACAGTTTTACTTCTTCTTTTCCAATTTGTATTCCTTTTATTTCTTTTTCTTCTCTGATTGCCATGGCTAGGACTTCCAAAACTATGTTGAATAATAGTGGTGAGAGTGGACATCCTTGTCTTGTTCCTGATCTTAGAGGAAATGCTTTCAGTTTTTCACCACTGAGAATGATGTTTGCTGTGGGTTTGTCGTAGACGGCCTTTATTATGTTGAGGTAGGTTCCCTCTATGCCCACTTACTCTAGAGTTTTTATCATAAATGGGTGTTAAATTTTGTCAAAAGCTTTTTCTGCATGTATTGAGATGATCCTATGGTTTTTATTCTTCAATTTGTTAATATGGTGTATCACATTGATTGATTTGCATATATGGAAGAATCCTTGCATCACTGGGATAAATCCCACTTGATCATGGGGTATGATCCTTTTAATGTGTTGTTCGATTCTGTTTGCTAGCATTTTGTTCAGGATTTTTGCATCTATATTCATCAGTGATATTGGTCTGTAATTTTCTTTTTTTGTAGTATCTTTGTGTGGTTTTGGTATCAGGGTGATGGTGGCCTCATAGAATGAGTTTGGGAGTGTTCCTTCCTCTGCAATTTTTTGGAAGAGTTTGAGAAGGATGGGTGTTAGCTCTTCACTAAATGTTTGATAGAATTCACCTGTGAAGCCATCTGGTCCTGGACTTTTGTTTGTTGGAAGATTTTTAATCACAGTTTCAATTTCATTACTTGTGATTGGTCTATTCATATTTTGTATTTCTTCCTGGTTCACTCTTGGAAGGTTATACCTTTATAAGAATTTGTCCATTTCTTCCAGGTTGTCCATGTTGTTGGCATAGAGTTGCTTGTAGTAGTCTCTTAGGGTGCTTTGTATTTCTGCAGTGTCTGTTGTAACTTCTCCTTTTTCATTTCTAATTTTATTGATTTGAGTCCTCTCCCTCTTTCTTGATGAATCTGGCTAATGGTTTATCAATTTTGTTAATCTTCTCAAAGAACCAGCTTTTAGTTTTATTGATCTTTGCTGTTGTTTTCTTTGTTTCTATTTCATGTATTTCTGCTCTGATCTTTATGATTTCTTTCCTTCTGCTAACTTTGGGTTTTGTTTGTTCTTCTTTCTCTAGTTCCTTTAGGTGTAGGGTTAGATTGCTTATTTGAGAGTTTTCTTGTGTCCTGAGGTAGGCTTGTATAGCTATAAACTTCCGTCTTAGAACTGCTTTTGCTGCATCCCATAGGTTTTGGATCGTCATGTTTCATTGTCATGTGTCTCTAGGTATTTTTGGATTTCCTCTTTGATTTCTTCAGTGATCTCTTGGTTATTTAGTAATGTATTGTTTAGCCTCCATGTGTTTGTGTTTTTTATGTTTTTTTCCCTGTAATTCATTTCTAATCTCATAGTGTTGTGGTCAGAAAAGATGCTATATATCATTTCAATTTTCTTAAATTTACTGAGGCTTGATTTGTGACCCAAGATGTGATCTATCCTGGAGAATGTTCCGTGCGCACTTGAGAAGAACGTGTAATCTGCTGTTTTTGGATGGAATATCCTATAAATATCAATTAAATCTATCTGGTCTATTTTGTCATTTAAAGCTTCTGTTTCCTTATTTATTTTCATTTTGGATGATCTGTCCATTGGTGTAAGTGAGGTGTTAAAGTCCCCCACTATTATTGTGTTACTGTTGATTTCCTCTTTTAGAGCTGTTAGCAGTTGCCTTATGTATCGAGGTGCTCCTATGTTGGGTGCATATATATTTATAATTGTTATATCTTCTTCTTGGATTGACCCTTTGATCATTATGTAGTGTCCTTCCTTGTCTCTTGTAACATTCTTTATTTTAAAGTCTATTTTATCTGATATGAGTATTGCTACTCCAGCTTTCTTTTGATTTCCATTTGCATGGAATATCTTTTTCCATCCCTTCACTCTCAGTCTGTATGTGTCCCTAGGTCTGAAGTGGGTCTCTTGTAGACAACATATATATGGTTCTTGTTTTTGTATCCATTCAGGAGGCCTGTGTCTTTTGGTTGCAGCATTTAATCCATTCACGTTTAAGGTAATTATCGATATGTATGTTCCTATGACCATTTTCTTAATTGTTTTGGGTTTGTTTTTGTAGGCCCTTTTCTTCTCTTGTGTTTCCCACTTAGAGAAGTTCCTTTAGCATTTGTTGTAGAGCTGGTTTGGTGGTGCTGAATTCTCTTAGCTTTTGCTTGTCTGTAAAGCTTTTGATTTCTCCATCAAATCTAAATGAGATCCTTGCCAGGTAGAGTAATCTTGGTTGTAGGTTCTTCCCTTTCATCACTTTAAGTATATCATGCCACACTCCCTTCTGGCTTGCAGAGTTTCTGCTGAGAAATCAGCTGTTAACCTTATGGGAGTTCCCTTGTATGTTATTTGTCGTTTTTCCCTTGCTGCTTTCAATAATTTTTCTTTGTCTTTAATTTTTGCCACTTTGATTTCTATGTGTCTCAGCGTGTTTCTCCTTAGGTTTATCCTGTATGGGACTCTCTGCGCTTCCTGGACTTGGGTGGCTATTTCCTTTCCCATGTTAGGGAAGTTTTCGAGTATAATCTCTTCAAATATTTTCTCGGGTCCTTTCTCTCTCTCTTCTCCTTCTGGGACCCCTATAATGCGAATGTTGTTGTCTTTAATGTTGTCCCAGAGGTCTCTTAGGCTGTCTTCATTTCTTTTCATTCTTTTTTCTTTATTCTGTTCCACAGCAGTGAATTCCACCATTCTGTCTTCCAGGTCACTTATCCGTTCTTCTGCTTCAGTTATTCTGCTATTGATTCCTTCTAGTGTACTTTTCATTTCAGTTATTGTGTTGTTCATCTCTGTTTGTTCTTTAATTTTTCTAGGTCTTTGTTAAGCATTTCTTGCATTTTCTCGATCTTTGCCTCCATTCTTTTTCCGAGGTCCCGGATCATCTTCACTATCATTATTCTGAATTCTTTTTCTGGAAGGTTGCCTATCTCCACTTCATTTAGTTGTTTTTCTGGGGTTTTATCTTGTTCCTTCATCTGGTACATAGCCCTCTGCCTTTTCATCTTGTCTATCTTTCTGTGAATGTGGTTTTTGTTCCACAGGCTGCAGGATTGTAGTATTTCTTGCTGCTGCTGTCTGCCCTCTGGTGTATGCGGCTATCTAAGAGGCTTGTGAAAGTTTTATGAATGTAGGTACTCATGGTGGGTAGAGCTCGGCATATGGGATCTTAATTCCCTGACCAGAGATCGAACCCATGCCCCTTGCAGTGGAAGTGCAGAGTCCTAACCACTTGACCGTCAGGGAATTCCCTGTAGATATGTATTTATAGGCACAGTTCTTATGACAAAACACCTATCTTAAAATATCGGTCTGTTTTTGGCTATTCAATGAATGATCTACTTTTAACAACTGAAAGTTTGATCAAGTATTTTACATCACCTTCTCAATGGACTGACCACCATTCTTATTCCTACCCAAATCTTACAATCCCAATCTCCTTCACCCTATTCTACTTTTTTCCCCATAGGCACAGAGCACTTTATTATATTATATTCTATGTGGTTCAATTATTTTTTATGTTTGTTATTTAACATCTGTTTTCCTCAGCTAGGAAGAGCTACGTGAGGGCAGGTATCTTTGTTTGGTTCACTAATGTATCCTAAGTGCTTGGAATAGCACTTGGCTTAATAGTATTTAGACTTAATAAATCTTTATTGGATGAATGAATGAACTGATCCCGTAGGCTTAATTCTTTAAATCTTTCCCCTCTCTGTAGTGAAAACACAGTTACATTTGAGGGCACAGGACTTTCTATGTGCCCTCATATGGGTTCTACTTCTTCTACCCCTAGTTAACCAGGTTACTCATATCAGTTCAGCTGAGATGATACTTTCCTTGATAAAAGTGAAATTAAGTGATGCTAAAATTTGATCCCCAACATAATGAGAAATACTAAAACAGCAAAGGAACACAGTGTTTGAAGATAGAGTATGATTGTCCAAAGGATTTTATGTCAACAAATCAAAATATCAGCTTCCAAGTGTACCTTGGGGCTTAATTTTATTTCTCTTCCTAAGAAAGCTGTAGCTGTTTATACCTATGTTCATTTCTCAATAGGCAGTCACTAAATTTCTTGCCTGGATCTGGAAACACTTACTAAACTGTGTGTGTGTGTGTGTGTGTGTGTGTGAGTGTGTATGTGTGTTCAGTTGGAGGTAGGGGAGGGTGTTGTAATAGGGCCAGATTCCAATTTTCGAGTGGTGTACTTCATACAACACAGAGTCACATGTGGAGCTACCCAATATCTTATATTTGACTTCAGATTTTGTTCTTATCTTAACTAAACAGCTTAACTGTATATAGATGTAGATATAGGTATAGTTATAAATAGTGAAAGAGAGAGAGAGAATGAACAGACCTTCAGTGTACGATTTCATGAGTTTTGATAAATGACCCATATGACCACAATTGCAGTGAAGATGCTGGACATTTCTGTCACTCCAGAAAGTTTCCTTGTACTTATTTCCAATTAATTCCCAAACCTATAGGCAATCATTGCTAAGATTTCAATCACTTTAGGTTGAATTTGAATTCTTTTGAATTTCATATACATGGAATTATGTAGTGTATACTCTGTATCTGGCTTCTTTTGCTAAGTATAAAATTTTAAAATTCATTCACATTGTTATGTGTATCAGTAGTTAATTAAAATTTTTTAAAGTGGTATTTAGTTATGTAAATATAGCCCTATTTGTTTATTCTGTCTTCTGTTGATGGGCATTTGAATTGTTTGCAGTTTTTGGTTATTATGTAAAGAGCTACTTGAGCAAGTCATTTTGTGGACATAATGGACATATTTTTCTCGAACATACATTTTCATTTCTCTTAGGTAAATATGTAGGTGTGGAACTGCTGTGTCATGGTAGATGAATTCTTAGCTCTATAAGTAAGTGTCAAACTTAAGATTAAAAGAAACTGACAAACCTGATGCCTTTTTATTACTATAATAATATGAGAGCTGCCCAGCTGCATCCTACAGCCGTTATTTTGATATAGCAAATTTTCTTAGTTTAATACCTTCTGATATGAATTTCTAAAAATAGACTGAATCTAATTGGCATACTATTACATAAGACTTAACTTAAGTCTTATGTAATTCAAATATAGGGTAATTCAAATATAGGGTAAAATACTGTAAATTTTTTTTTTTTTTTTGATATGCCTGTGTAATACGTTGCATCCCTACAGGGCATATGTCTGGTTAAGACATGATTCTGTAGGATGCTGCTCTAGGTCCTTTTATCTTGACTATAATAGTCAGGAAGGATCCAGCTAGTAGAGGTTTCCATATATTATAATACCAAGAACTCTATGGAGATGTTATCAATGGTGAGTTGAGAAGGCTAAGCTCACCGTATGTATGAGAACTATGGAGGGACAGGGTTTTCTTTTCTCCATATCCTCTTTCCTTCGTTTA